>NW_006790551.1:5920459-5951697 GCF_000442215.2 Lipotes vexillifer
AGGGAAAGGGGAGGTGGAAGATACACAGAAAAAGAGCTCCAGAAATCAGCACGGGTCCTCTTAAGCATTTTATACTTACAGCAATCTTAATTAGGTCCCCAAGAGCCACATGTGATTAGCAATGGCATACTGCACTATCATACAGACTGTGCAGCCCTAGAGCAACAACTGTAAGAAACAAAACGAGGTTCAGCGACAATAAAAGAGGTGTGTTGGGACTTCCCTGGTGGCACAGTGGTTAAGAATCCGCCTGCCAATGCAGGGGATACGGGTTCGAGCCCTGGTCTGGGAAGATCCCACATGCCGCAGAGCAACTAAGCCCGTGCACCACAACTACTGTGCCTGCGCTCTAGAGCCCGCAAACCACAACTACTGAGTCTGCGTGCCACAACTACTGAAGCCCGCGTGCCTAGAGCCTGTGCTCCGCAACAAGAGAAGCACCGCAATGAGAAGACTGTGCACTGCAACGAAGAGTAGCCCCTGCTCACCACACCTAGAGAAAGCCCACGCGCAGCAACTAAGACCCAACGCAGCCAAAAAGAAAGAAAAAAAAAATGTGTTGATAGCAATGTAAAAATAATAATTATGACGAAGATAAAAGCTAACACTACTGTGCATGTCTATGTGCCAGGTACTGTTTCAGTTGCTTCATATATGTTAATCACTGAATTAGTATATACAATACAACCTTAAGAAGTAGGTATTGTCTTCATTCTTATAGGCTATATATTTTACCCTGGCACAGCCAGAATTCTAGTCTAAACAGTCTAGCTCCAGAATCTTGTGGTCTTAACTATTATGCTATATTGCCCTCCAGTAGCAGATGGTCGTCATTTTTTGTTGTTTATTATACTACTTTTAAATATCTTTTCTTGACAAAATAAAGTTGGCAAACCCATGTTGATTTCCTCAATTAAAAAATTTATTGGTTGGTGAAATGTGAAAGCCTGGAAATCACCAGTTTGTAGGGCCAGTAGAGAACAAGAAAATGAAAATCTGAGAGAAGGTAACTGATGGAGCAAGGTCTTGGAGGATGAGTTCTAGAACATAGGGAGGAGTTAAATTTAAAGGACAGGGCAGACACTAAGTACAGGAGGAATTATAGTCACATTTAGAGATGATGGGGAAGAAAGATTCTCTAGTAACTAAAAATCAAGGTCATCTGAGCCCAAAATAAGCCTGATAGTATCAATTAGAAGACTTAAAAATAATATAGAATAGTGAAGACTTAGAGCAACTTTTGTGAGGGATGGGAAAAAATAAAGCCAGGATTGGACAGACTAGAAAAATAGAGATGGTTTCAACACTAAATATCTTGAAGAAGTCAAGAAATAAGGTTAGTGGGAGGAAAGGAGTGGACGATGTATAAACAAATAAATGAGGTTGTGGTTAGAAGGTAGGATTTCTGAATTTAAGATCTCAAAGCCAGAGGAAATGCTCATTCATTGATAACGATGAAGACGATACTGCTACTAATAACCATTCATTAAGCACACTAAAAAAATTAATTACATATAGTCATAACAACCATTACTATCAGCATATTACAGAGAAGAAACTGAGGCCCTAATGAATTTTCAATTAACACTCAAGTTTTTTATAGAACTTAACAAGATGATGCTGAAATTCATATATAATAGGAAAGGGCCTGTCATTCCCTAGAAAATTTTGAAGAAAATAGGTGAATATTAACTATTGTTAATACCTTACTGGCTATTAACACTTATTATAAAACAGCAGCAATTATGATAGTGTGGTTATGTTACAGAGGTCATACAAATTGACCAATGGAAAATAATAAACAATCCATGGATGTGTGGAAAACTGATTTGAAATCAATGACATTACAAACAATAAAAGAAAAGTTATACTATTCAATAAATGCGGCTAGAACAATTAGTTGTTCATATATAAAATAAATAAAATAAATTAGATCTCTACCTCATGCACAAAAATAGGTTGATTAAAAAAAGAATAAAACATGAAGAATAAAAGTTTAAAACTTTTAGCAAAAAGATAAATGAATATCTTTGTGATTCTGAGGTAGGAGAGGATTTCTTAAACCAGACACCCAAAGCACAAAATATAAAGGAAAAGATGAATAAATGTGACTACATTCAAACTAAATTTCAGTGTAAGAAAAGACAACACAAAGGCCAAAGAAAAGGCACAGACTGGAAGATGAGAGGCAACAATATAACCAACAATGTATTATTAACCAGAAAACATAAATCAATGAAAAAGATGAGTATAGCAATAGAAAAATGGGCAAAGATGCCCAGAGATGTCCAGGAGGCGTTTGGGATTAGTACTAGAGACATCTGGGCTGGAAACAGAGATTTGGGATACATCAACTTATTGATCATATTTGAATTCACGGACTAGATGAGTTTATAAAAGGAAAGCATGTAAAGAAAGTAGAGATCTGGGCCTAGCTAGGACATAAAGCAGGCAGAGGGTTACCAATCCTCACTCAAGTTCTTAACACTAAATAACTTCTTTAAACTTATCCATATATTATTTTGTCTTGCCTTTTCTGACCATAGCTTTGCCTTTTAAAGATGGGGTCTAAACACAAGAAATAAACACTTATAATAAAACCAGATTTTGTTGGACTACATCTGAAGGTGGTCAGATAAGCCTGCCACTTCTGTTTAGAACAATATTACCTTCAGCTCCTCTGTTTCATGTATTGCCAAGGCAGGATTGTGGAAATGAAATGCAAATTAAAACAAAACAGGATTTAAAATTTAAAGTAAAGGGAATGTAAGAAAATATTCCCAAAGTGCACAATAAGGATTTTTTTAGTTGGTGGGGTTAGGAACTATCTCCTTTTATACATTAGCATAGCTCATTTAATGCATCAGAAATAGCTAATGTATGCCTACACATCTTTAAATTTTAAGACAAAAAAGATGAAAGACAAGAAGAAAAATGTTTCATCCATACAGACTTCTGCTCATCCCATTTCTTCTACTTAGAAATAGCAAACCAGGTATCCACTGCTCAAGGGAAGCCAGTCACAAAAAAACAACTACATGCAGTATAATTCCTTTTATGTGATAGTCAAGAACATGTAAAGCAAGACAGAATAGTGGTGGTGGTGGTGGTGGTAAGATGTGGTTAGCAGGGACATAAAGAAGCTCTATGGGGTGTCTGGTATTCTGTATATGTGGATCTGGGTGTTGGTCACATCAATTTATACATTTGGCACTTGAGCATTTTACTATGTTCTGTCTTTTAACTGAGGTATGTATTTTTTATTCCTATAAAGAAAAACTTCTTAGAGACCTTAAGAATCTCACTCAACACAGCTTGTTTCGCTCTTGTCAAGACAACAAAGCCTCTAATTAAGAAACAAATATTTAGTGGCCTTCTCTCAACTTGTCTTCCCCTAATGGCCCCACTCCCTCCACCCACCCCTACCTCAGCCACCTCCCCAACAGAACAGGCTCAAGGACAAGGACGTCTGAGATGAACATTTTCAGCATCAACAAGCTCCAGGGTCCTTCTTCCACCAAACCAAAAGTAAGCTCCTAAGAGGAAATTGAAAGGAAACTCGAATGTAAACACCAACCTTTAATCATCACTTTGTGAATCATCTTCTACACTATCCTAGCTCATGAACATGAACCTGTATCTAAACATCTTTGTAGGAATTTCCATTGTAATTTTACTTTGACAATTTTGATCAGGGTAAAATGATAGAAAATAGGCTTATCTAGATTTCAATTAACCCTCTTGCTGATGGTTATTTTTTTTTAGTGAAGGACAATAACAAATATTAAATGTAAACAGTCCAGAGAATGCTTTTAAAAAAAACCTTCCCTTTCTCACTTTAGCATGAAACACCAAGGAAAAAATAAAAAATAAAACCTATATATTACAGCTGGTTGTTACACTGAGTCATACAAAATGCAATATTGGACTTTGCGCAGTTCATTGTTTTACGTTGCTGGTCAAGCGGGGTTCAGAACGGTAATGAGACAGGGTATTGAGATACAAATTACTTCGGATATTTTACTTCAGCAAAAACATGAAACAAAGTCATGTCAAGTAAGATGCTTCCAGGGACTAAAGCTATCGCCTTTCCTCTTTTTTTTTTTTAATCTATCTCCTTTCGCTCTTTAATTTTTTTTTTCTAAACAACAATTAAAGTTCTTCACGGATACCTTAGTTTGTAGCAGAAGCCCTGCAACATGAACTAAAGGAAACCCTAAGCCTTTATGTTCTTTTACCACTTTCCCAGTTTTAGGTAACCGAAAAAAGAACAGATCTGCAGAAGGAACTGAAGGTTATCTAAGGAAGGACTCTAACGGGTCTCGTCTGAATGGCAAATACCTCAAGGTCTCGGAACAGGATTATACCAAATGGCCAAGGGGCAGAGCTGTAAGCAGTTCCTAGTTTAGCGAAAGTATTTTAACTTCTTTAAAACAACAACAACAACAACAACAACAACAAAAACAGACTTGTAGAGGGAAGAGAGCGAAATTAGGCACCGCGGCGGGTAGAGAAGAAGGGTGCTCTGAAGAGAATTTGCAGTTCTGGGGTCGCGGCCGAGACGAGACGGGCCGAGGTAAAAAGAGACGCCAGGAGAAACTCACTTTTGAAAGGCACTTCCCGGTTACAAAGCACTCTCTTGTGCTTTACCACCTCCGACACAGTATCCTTTCGGCGGGCCTCCAGCGTCTACAGACGTAAAAGACCCACCGCAAAGACCCTCTTCAGCATCGAGATTCCGAGGCGGGCCTCGCTACCCGTCAGTCCCCGCGGCCGCCCGCGCCCCCTCGGCATCCCCCGGGCGCGCGCACGTCACCCGCCCGCTGCCAATCGGCGCCGGGCCAGTCGCCTCTCCTCGCGTGCCCACAACCCCGCCCCGCCCGGTCCAGGCTGCAAGCGCCCGCCGGCCGCTTCCGCTCTCGGCGCAGGCGCGGCAGCTCGGCCGGAGAGCGGCGCGGGTCGGGCGAGGAGCGGACGCCGCTGGTCAGGATGGTGCTGGAGAGCGTGGCCCGCATCGTGAAGGTGCAGCTCCCCGCGTATCTTAAGCGGCTCCCAGTCCCCGAGAGCATTACCGGGTTCGCCCAGCTCACAGGTAACCTTTGCCTTCAGCCAGTCCCCATCCTTGCAAGCTTCCCAAGGCGGAGGGTGAGGGCGGGCATCTGAAAACCCTCGGGCCGAGGGGCGGGGCGGAGCTTGGCGGATGGCTCGTGACCCGGTGAGTCTGGGCTCCGAGGGAGGTGGGCGCGCGCCGGCGCTGCTGTACGGGAGCGTGTGTGAGGCCACCTCTCGGTACTTGGCGGCCCGGGGTGCTTATCCTCGTGGCTGTCGCCAGTGTCTTTACGTGGCGAGAGGCCAGGTTTTTGCAGAGAAGGTGCTGAGTTGGAAAGGGGCCCATCTCTTTCTTCTCCATCGCTCCCTGCAGTGTGCTTATTTAAAGCAGGGTAAGTCATCGTTATCGAAGGCACTGGGTATCAGGCCGTCCCAGCTCTTGGCTGGGTTTTACCCACATCGTGTGGGTGTGACTGTGTGGGAGAGAAACACAGACATGCACATAATATGTATTGCTGTTTTATTTAGCAACAAAATTAGAAAATAAACTCCAATCCTATAGGAGAGAGTTGACCTATCATGGGGTCATTTGAGGTCACCTCCATTACTACGGGCCTGGAGGCAATTTAGTTTCCTGGAGTTGAAAGAAAGATAACTTTGCTAGTATGATGGACCAAAAATTAGAAAATGAAATTTAATCAATATATGTAACATTCTGTACTTAAGTTCCCTCCTTTACAAAAAAGAACCCAGAACTCGGGATTTCACATCTAAAGGATGAAAATTTCCAGAATGCAGTCAACACTTGGAAGATTTTGTTGGGTTCTGAGCTTTACAGTGTAAGTTGGGATATTGGTGAACCAGACACAGGGACTGATTAGGATGATGAGGGGGGGGAAAACCACATTAATAAAGCAAACATTGAATTCATATGTCCTGACTACCAGGGTATGTAAGCATGAATTAAGATAATTCTGAGATAAATAGGGCTGCTTAGCTTGGAGCAGTCTGGAGATCCATGGAAGCTGACTTAAAATACAGTATTTGGAAGGCTGACCAGCGGAAGAAAAATAAGATTTATTCTGTGTAGACCAAAAGACAGAACTAGCGCCAAATTAGTGATAGTTATTCGAACGTGGATTTTAGCTCCATGTTCAAGAAATTTTTTTCTTTAATTAGAGAACACTTTACCAAACAAATGGTGCTTTGAGAGCTATCCCCTCTCAGAGATTTAAAAAAAAAAAAGCAGTGTCTGGAGGTGGATAGACTAAAATGTGATAAACTAGATGACTGTTCTAAGTCTAGAGATTCTTTGCATAATGGTCATAGACATTTGCTCTTGACAAATGGATTGTGAGATTTTAACATTTTTAGATGTTAAGGGGTTTGATAGAAAGCATGTAATTGAATAGAAAGAGTGGTAACTGAGTAATAAACATTAAAAAGAAATATCTAAACATAGGAACAACATAAAAGAAACAAAATGAAAAAACTTTCAAATCACGTGTTTGTAAACATCAAAGTCTTCTGTTGATTTTACTAGTTTATTCTGATAGATTGCAGCAATTATGTAAAATTTTGTCTTTTTCTCCCCTTATCATTTCTTTTACTGAGGTACTTTACATATTTTAATGTATTCCTTATCTTGTTCTAACAGCTACGTATGTATATAATCTTATTATAGATTAGCATCACAGTAGGCCTAACTATTTCCCTGCAGCTGGAAATTTGGAATGTTTTTATATATATATTTTATTCATAATGTTCAGTGGTAAGTAGCTCTGTACCAATTGTTATTTTTTCCTTCTTTGGATTATACCCTTGAATATATTCACTAAATGGTAATACCAGGTCAAAAGGATATGATCATTGTTCCCAGTCGCCAACTTACCTTAAAAATTTGCATAAATTAACAGCTGAGTTTTTAATAGTCAAGAAAGAAAAAAGTCCCCTTGCTCCCACCTCAGTCCAGTTAAACCTGAATTATGTGTGTTGATTCTGATTGTAGCAGGTTTTATATTAGTTTCAATTTTCTGTAAACAGAGTATAGTTGAAGCAGATTGGAAAGTACGATATTTGATTTAGTGATTAGAAGATTTTCAAACCTTTTTTTCTTTCTTCTCAGGGATTCCTACTGTCTTTCTTCTCAGGGATTCCTAATTCCTTAAAGGCATTAAGGAAACTCAACCTAAACCTTTTCCCTCTTGAATCAATAATTTATAGTAGTTTCTTCTTTAAAGCTATTAAATAGTTAATGTGAAGACCAATTCTCAGACATAATGACAACTCTGATAAATATCTTTATAGTGCATATTTAACTTAAGTCCCATTACAATGGGACAATTTAGTTCTCATTGTAATGTCCATTTATTTAGGAAACGTTAACATATTTGTAATAACTACTTTATGACAAAATGAGATAGTCTGTTTGGCACTGGATAATGAGAATATAACAGTTGCAGAATCTGTTTTGGAGCACTATGAAAGAGAAACTGCAATGACCAATTTCCTCTCTGGGTCTCGCCTCCTGATTAGATGGTAATAGCTAATGACATTTGGCTCTCTTGAATGAACTTCTTGTAGAATCCATCTTAGACTTTTTTTTTTTTGCTGAAATTAAAACCTGGAAGATAACTTTTCAATATAATTGTTTAAAATGTCTACCGGACCAAAAATATTTTCATTTTCTATCTATGACAATTAGAGCAAAAATAAGTTTCAGTTCTCATTATTGTTGCCTGTTTTTCCTTCCCTGTTTAGACCCAGTGGTTTTTTAAAAGCAATGGACTCTCTCATGATGACTCTGCACTCTGGTTCTTAGTAAACACTTGAAGATCCTTAATTACTATACAGTATTTATAGATAGCCCTTATCTATCAGAAATGCCTTATCTATCTTTGTTTAGGTTACATTGTTAAGAGTGAGGCTTTTAAGGTAAATCAGTATAATTCTGCCCTTTGAAAGTATAATGTATTCAAATACATTGACTTTTAAAAAAGGTTTCCCCGTCATATAAACTTTTAAAATAGAATAACAAAACTTGCCATTCAAAAGTCAGAAAAGTTTATATCTAGATTTAAAAGCTAGCTATGACACTTTGAATATAGTAGTTCTACCCCACTTAAACTAGGTAGCTGCTTTGAAACGTAATAGTTTTGCTCCTAAAGACAAAGCAATGAATCCTAAGACTATAATAATATTTTTCCCAGAGTAACACAAACATGTCAGAGCTGACCCTTCAAGGGCATTAGCTCTAGAAAGGGCCAATTTTGAGCAAAGAATTTAAGAAATGGAACAGAGTTGAAAGCATGTTCATAGCAGCCTTATTTATGATAATCCCAAACTGTAAGCAAACTAAGTACCTAGCAACGGGGGGGGAATAAACGAATTATGGTATATTCATAGAGTGGAATACTGATTAGTAATAAAAAGGAACAAATTAATAATCCACTGGATGAATCTCAAAAATTTTATATTGAGTGAAAAAACCTTCGGGTGTAGGAATCAGTGGTGGGGAGATAGACTAGAAGGGGACAGGAGAATACTTTCTGGGGTGATGGAAATATTTTACATATTTTTACACATTTTCAGTGGAGGCTACAGGGTGTATTTAATTGTCACAGCTCAGAGCTAAATACCTAAGATCTGTTTATTGTATGTAAATTTACCTCAGTTGTTTCTTTTAAAGAAATAGAACAAAAGGTGAGTTTTCTTAATAAGAAAGGGTAATAAATCATTAAGTTCAAACTAAAGAGTTGCATTTATTAACATGTAAAAAAGGTTATTTCTGAAAGATTGAAGAATTTTATTTTAGAAAACTTTTATTTTTGAGAATTTGGGAAAATATTTACATAGTTACTGTAAGTTGTAAAAGTTTTTTCCCCTTTTCCTAGGTAGACCGACTGTATTTAAAAGTCAGTGTAATTAAAGATTATACTAGCCTTTGTGGAGAACAATTTTGATGTTATTAAAACATTTTCTTCCATGTAACCACTCTGCAATTTAGAATTCCTCAAGTCATCAAGTATTTATTGAGCACTTACTATGGGCCAGGCAATGCTCTAAATACTGGGACACTGTTGTATTTATAGTCGTGAGTGGAAAAAAGATTTTAAAATTGATTATTAATTTCATTTTATTGGCCCTTTGGTCCTGAATGGTCTATATTAGGTTTTAAGTGGTAATAGTAATGCCATCCATTAAAAATATTTTACTTTCATCTTTCTGTAGTTCAGAAATGAAGTCATTTCTATGTTTTACCCATAATGATACATAATAAAATATGTTATGAAATTATCAGCAGTCAAGTTGCCAGTATTATTTTTATAGTATCATTATATGAAACCTTTTTAAAAAGGAAAAAGAATACAGCAAAATAGAAATACAACAAAATGTTACCAACCCTTGACTGGTGGGATTAAAAGTTATTTTGTTTTTTACAACTTTTCTAAATTTTCAAATTTTGTAAAATAAATGCTATTTCTGATAATCCTAAAACAATTTAAAAGTGTACTATACAAAATATACATTATACCTAACAGTTAGTAGGTAATAGATTTCCCTTCACAGTATCTAATATATCTGCAGTAGCTCAATATATATCAAACAGGTTCATAGGAAATAGCCAATCTTAAAGGTTGTTTTTTTAATTTCTTGTTTGATTTTTCTGTATTTAATATTTATGCACCAAAAATCAGCCTTAATAAATGTACTTAAAATGATTTAGTTGAGCTTTACAGACTGTATTATTTTCCTTTATTATCTTTTCTGTAGTTAAATTGAAGTTTGTCATCTTTAAAAAGTAGATTTTATTAAACAAGGCTGTTGTATAAATTGTTACTTTGTTGTAGGAAATAATAGTACCTTTCATCACTGTATTACTATAGAGTAGTGTTTTACCAAGGAATTAAGTGTCGAAGGACAATGTTTTCTGAAGTAGATTTTAAAACGGTATTAATACCATTTATTCCCTGAGATTTGTGGGTTAAGCTAGGAAATGCTAAACTTAAGAATCTAAGTTAATGTTTTCATCTTTACATTCTCATTCATTTACTTTTTTACTTTGAGTCACTTAACCTCTCGTGACTTTTTAATTTTGTAGTATACATAATAATACTTAATGTTATTCTACATTGAAAAAACATGTATTGAATAAGTACTGTTTCAAGATACTATACTGGATGTTGGGGCCAATAACAACCTAAGATATTTATTGCCTGATCTAGAAAATAAGTATAAATAAATAATTACAGTACAATATGGTGAGTGAGAAGGGGACTGACATTTATGCTCTACATTCATTAAGTCACTCATTTAACATTTATGAGGTATCTGCTTTGCGCCAGGAAGAGTAGTACACAGTTCCTTTTCCTACAGGCTCGTGGAAGAATCAACTTTATAAACAGATAACAATAGTATGATAAAAGAAACTTCGGAAAAGGGGCTTGGAAGCAAAGGAGGGAGTGATTAATTTTGCTTTGGGAAATGAAAGATTTCTGGAGGAGGCATATTTGACCCCTGTTTTAAATGGGCTACATGAGTCAGGCCACAGGTAGAAAGGCATGGCAGACAGAAGGAATTCCTTATGCAAAGGACACAGGAAGCCTGTCACTAGGTAATAAGTAGCTTTGGCTGGCTTCAAGTACTTGAGGGATGGGATATTTGTGGGAATTGAAACTGTCAAAGTAGCCTTGCCATGTTATAGAGATGGTACTTTTTAGAAACAGTGGTCTGTAGCGGCACTATCCAGAAGCCTTTCTGTAATGATAGAAATGTTCTCTGTGCTGTCAAATATGGTAACCACTAGCCACATGTAGCCCTTGAGCTGCTGAAATGTGACTGGTATGTCTTAGAAACTGACTTCTGAATTTTACTTAATTTATTTAAATAGCCACATGTGTATTAATTGTGTTTTTTATTTTCTATATTTTATGATACTTGGACATCTTGGGGGCCTTGCTGGCCAGGGAGAACTTGCCCCCTCCAAGGACTGGCTAATGCCAGGAGATAGTAAACTACTTGCCTGTGAGCATACTTTTCATATGCAAACCAACCAATCCAAAGCCTACACTCCAACCACTTCCTTTGTCTAACTCTCACTTACCAAGACAGTATTTCCCCTGCCCTAAATCACCCAGGGCCAGATATGAGACAACTAGGGACCACCCCTATAGCCCAGAGCCCACTGAAATTATTCAAGCCAGCCAATCCTAAATGTTTACTCTGCCCTACCTTGCCTTTTCTGTAGAAACCACAATAAAAGCTTGTGCTCTTTTACCTTCTGCCTGTGACCAAGCCTCGTACTTCCGCATGTGGTCCTGGGTGGCACGGTGTGCCCCCTCCTCTTGGGAATTGTAAGTAAACTTTTCTTTCAAGGCAGTTGTCTCCATGTCTGTCATCTTACCATACCTGAGTAAAACAGAATCCTGGGTACAAATCAAAACAGCGTGGCTAGTGGTTACTGTACTGGACAGCGGAGATCTGTAGGTAGACCCCTCCCCCACAAGAAACAGTTCTTTGTCATTTCCAGAATTTTAATTCATTCAAAAGATTTATGTGGGGCTTCCCTGGTGGCGCAGTGGTTGAGAGTCCACCTGCCGATGCAGGGGACGCTGGTTCGTGCCCCAGTCCGGGAGGATCCCACATGCCGCAGAGCAGCTGCGCCTGCGCGTCCGGAGCCTGTACTCCGCGACGAGAGAGGCCACAGCGGTGGGAGGCCCGCGTACCGCAAAAATAAAAAGATTTATGTGGAGTCTTCCCACTTTTGTTATGAGAATAGAACAGCCAGCTTGACTGGCAGGATCTTATCGTTACAGAATTTCATTCTGGTGACTAAAAGATTATATCCCCAAAGATTTCTACTATATAACATTGTCAGGTTTAGTTAGCAAAATATTTTTTCAGGGAAGTTGCTCCAATCTCCATAATCTTAATAAAAACTACCATTTATTGTGTATCCTCTCTGTGCCAGGCACTCTTACAGGTGCTATTCATACCTAAGTAGGTTGATTCGTCCACAACTCATAACAAACCTTTGGCGTGGTGTTGTATCAAAAATAATTTCATTTTGGAAGAGTTAATATTAAGCCAGTCTTTGAGTAGTTTTACTGAGAGAAGAACCGATAAAAGTTTAGATCTGGGGGCTTCCCTGGTGTCGCAGTGGTTGAAAGTCCGCCTGCCGTTGCAGGGGACATGGGTTCGTGCCCCGGTCCGGGAAGATCCCACATGCCGTGGAGCAGCTGGGCCCATGAGCCATGACCACTGAGCCTGCGCATCCGGAGCCTGTGCTCCGCAACGGGAGAGGCTACAACAGTGAGAGGCCCGCGTACCGCAAAAAAAAAAAAAAAGTTTAGATCTGTTGAATTTCATTCATAGTGATTGAGAACAGGCTTTGCACTTACTGTCCTGGACTAAACCTGCTTAAGCTACAGTTTACGCACATGAAAAATGAGAATAATAATGGTGCCTACCAAATACAGTTGTTTAAACTAACACAGTGTTAAATGAGGTAATACAGTTGCATTCTTAGCATAGTCTGTTCATTTATCATTAATATTTATTAGTATGCCTTAGCACATGACCTTCAATTTTTCTTTTTCTCCACTAAGCTATTTCTACATAGTGTTTATTAGCAAGATATCAGGTTAGCATTCAGTGAAAGATGACAAGTGATAACTCTTTAAAGGCAAAGGATTCCCTGCAGAGCCCAGCAGAGGCAGGGTACTAGCCAACATTTGATAAATGCATGCGGAGACAGTTATCTTGGCTTCCTGGTGTGTTTGTCTCCACAGGCATAGGAGAAACTTATATCATTTATAAGTGATATAAATTTCATTTATATCACTTATATTCCCTATCCCCCTAAGACAGTGCTGAGTACTACAGAAGGCTTTCATGAACACTTAAAGAATAAGATGTATCTAATGAGAATATTCAGGATGTGAAAATTTCGACTAGCTCTTTAAAATAGCTTTTACACAACATTTAGGTATTTCTTTAGGAATCACTATGCCTTACCAAAAAATGTAAATTAAAGCATTGAAGACATGTTCTTTCTT
Source organism: Lipotes vexillifer (assembly GCF_000442215.2). NCBI lineage: Eukaryota > Metazoa > Chordata > Mammalia > Artiodactyla > Lipotidae > Lipotes > Lipotes vexillifer. The sequence goes on from NW_006790551.1 coordinate 5,933,566, forward strand.
AAATTATAAATCAGTGGTAAGCTATTACAGGATATTCTGTTGTATGATTTTAGACATGGTGGAAATGTTTTCTAAACCTATAAAATATATCACATCGAATTTTGTTTATAATTATGGTGATCATAATTCCTGAAGTAAAACTAAACACAAATATACTTAGTGAGGATAATGAGATAGGATATTTGGTAGAGGACCCATTTCTGAAAATTTTGTTTTCCAATTTCAAAAGTCTCAAGTCAACCCACAAATAAAATAAGGTGGTCCTAGGTATAGGTGCCTTATTCACAGTTTTACAGATAAGTTCGATAGTTAAGAAATTAAAGTGAGAAGTGAAGAATAGATAAAGAATAAGTTCAAAGATGAGACATGCTATTTGAGTTCTTTTTTTTTAATTTTTATCTTTTGTTTTTACAGTAGGTCCTTGTTGGTCATCTATTTTAAACATGGCAGTGTACATGTCAATCCCAATCTCCCAGTCCATCTCTATTTGAGTTCTATTACAGGAGCACGCAGACTTTAACAAATCTGTCCGTGTTTAGTTTCAGAATGGCTTCGGTTATTGCCTTTCCTTGGTGTACTTGCACTACTTGGCTACCTTGCGGTTCGTCCATTTCTCCCGAAGAAAAAGCAACAGAAGGATAGCTTGATTAATCTTAAAATACAAAAGGAAAATCCCAAAGTGGTGAATGAGATAAACATTGAAGATTTGTGTCTTACTAAAGCAGCTTATTGTAGGTGTTGGCGTTCTAAGACGGTAAGATGTCCATTTACATGTCCACTAAAATTTTGTGCAGTTAAAATGGTTTTACTTCTTAAATCCCCAGTTTTGTGGTCCTGTGAGATTAGAGATTTCTTCATAGTATTCAGCACTGAAAGTCTACACTAAATTAAAGGTCGCCTCTTATGATTGCTATATTTCCTACATTAGAAAAGTTAGACCAGCACAGAAACTTGGTTGGGCAAATTACTTAATCTTTATGACTCTGATCATCAGGTGTTTTAAAATCTGATAATATATCAATATCACAGAAATTTTTGAGGATTTAGTGAGATGATGTATGTACAGTGCCTTGTATGTAGTATGAGTTAGTAAATGGTAAGTATAATTACGGATGATATTTAATGTGGAAATTAAAAGTGAGTTTGATGGATGCAACTAGAGATTTATCTTACTAAGTGAAATAAGTCAGAAATAGAAATACAGATATTGATACTGTATGATATTACTTATATGTAGAATCTAAAGTATGACACAAATGAACCTATCAATGAAGCAGAAACAGAATCACAGACATAGAGAACAGACTGGTGCTTGCCAGTGAGGAAGGGGTTGGGGGAGGGGTGGAGTGGGAGGTTGGGGTCAGCAGATGCAAACTAGTATATATAGGATGGCTAAACAACAAGGTCCTACTGTACAGCACAGAGAACTATTCAACATCCTATGGTAAACCATAATGGAAAAGAATATTTTTTAAGAAAAGAATGTATGTATGTGTATAACTGAGTCACTTTGCTGTACAGTAGTAATTAACACAACAGTGTAAATCAACTATACTTCAATTAAAAATAATAAACCAAAAAAAGGAGGAGTTCGGAGTGATAAATTATAAGTAGTTGAGATCTAGTTTGATCATAGGCTATTTGAGGCTTTAAATACAATAATGCTCATCATCGCATCCTTTGTAATAACAAAATCTTAGAAATAGTCTAGATATCTGATAATAGAGAAATGGTTAAAGTATGGTATAATACAAGTGATGGGATATTAAGAAGCTATGAAAAACCATGTTTTTTAAAGAATATTTAATAACAGGAGCATGATGTAATATAAGCTAGAAAAGCGTATTACAGTATGATGTCAATTTTGCTTAAAAAAATGAGTACACAGTAAATACAGAGGAAAAAATATACCAAAATGTTAATTATTGTTACCTATGAGTAAGTTTTTAAAAATATTTTTAAAGTATTTTTTAAGTGTTACAGTGTGCATGAGTTTTATAGTAAGAAAACGTTATGAAATAATTTATTTTGAATTTAAATTACATCCTTTTAAAATTTAAAATAAGTAATGAGGTGAGCTCAGATTTAGAGCTTTATAGAAAATAAGAGCTTATTTTGATGTCCTTTTATAACTATTGTATTGACTTGTTTGGAATCATCCAAAGCTTTTTATTTAAAATCTACCAAATAATTAAATACTTAAATTTGTTAGATTTGCTGTAGTATTGGAATGTAGTTAGGTTAGATAGAGAATATATCTGTTACTCAGGAAAGCTATCTGATGTGTTTCTCCCCCCAAAGTAATGGCCTTTTCTTTATAAGAGCATGTCACAAATATTTCTATTTATTGAATCATTTAAAGAATAACACTTGTAATTTTTTTCCTTTTTAGTTTCCTGCCTGTGATGGTTCACATAATAAACACAATGAATTGACAGGAGATAATGTGGGTCCACTAATACTGAAGAAAAAGGAAATATAATAGTAATGAATTACAATGGAATTCAATTGTGTGCTTTAAAAACTTATAACAGTATTTTTCCATTCTTTGTTTATAGAAGATCTTTCAAATGGTGGTCTTAATTATTGCTACTGGTTGAATAATTATTTCTGCCAATTTATTTTCTTGTTACACTACTGTTTATATTTGATACTTTGTATATGCAAACAGTCATTTATATAAAAATAGTGCAACCCTTTCATTCTGACTTCAAAGAATTAATGTATCTTCCTACAATAAAACCAACATTTTAAACTTTTAATTGAGAAAGCTTTTGACAGTGAGTCCAAAGCTGTTTGTTTGAATGTCAATATTTTCAAAAGAAACTGTACTTTAAAAATTTCTCTCTACATTATTAAATATATTATTTTTTAGTGCTCTTCTGTTTTGATCATTTGAAGTGATTTTTCCCCTTTTGGCCTTCCATATTCCATGCTTTTTAGATCAATAAGAAAACTATTGCTGTCAAGAATTGCTTGAGTTTTCAAAGAGAAACTGTTTACTTTATAAATATTGTTCTCTATAAATATGAATATCCCAATTTCAGAAAAGACAGGAACTGGGTATAAAAAGTTTCAACAAGGAATGATTATTTACATTATAAAAGACTTGTTTGTGTCTGTTTACATGTGTGTATGTCTGACTCAGTGACAGGGTGGGGTGGCAAGAACACTTACAGCTAAACCTCGTGAGCTGCTGCAATTTGAAGGTCAATTAAAAATAAAGTAAATCTGAATTTATCTTAAGATGATAACAGTTCAGTGTTCAAAACTGAGTCTATATGAACGTTTTTCTCTTTATTCCAGTGTATACCAATCAAACATAAAATACAAAAGGCTTGCAAAATAAACTTACTGGAGAATCTTTAAAACTTGTAATTTTTTAGCCCAAGAGTCTATTTAATTTCATATTGCAATTCTTATATTAATAGCTCTCCTTAAGTCTGTCTATTAAAGCTACAGTCCAGTCAGTTCACTGTGCTTTCTTTATATATGAAGAAGGTTTGGGAGGCAGACATATTTAATTCTTCCAATGATCATCAAAGCTAATAGTTGCTGAGCACTTATATGGAACAGACACTGCTCTAAGCATGGTACGTGGATGTTTGGTTTATTATATGTATCAAAGCTTCTATTATGTGATCCTGATTTTCTTAAGAACAACAGCAGGAAGTTTAAAGGTAGGGTTAGAAATGTAGGTGTGGTTTTGAGAAATTTCACAAAGTGTATGTACAAATTGTTGCTCTTTCCTCACCTGCGAGTAGGGAGAAATATAACATTGCTCTCACTTTGGCTCTGGGTATTTTTTCCCTAAGACCTTTTCTTCAACACCCTTAAGGGGCTTCAGTTAATTTTCCACAGTTGATCACAAAACTTGGAAAAAATCCTCCTCACCAGAAGTTTGGATATCCTGGTCTGTGGTCATGAAATGCTTTTCTTAAAAAGCATTTCACTGCAAATCAGAGCAACATGGCTTTGTACATGTTCTAGTGGTTCCCATTCTTAGATTTTACAGAAGGTAAAATTTTCCCCAAATGTGGAGACTAAAGTGACATTATCAATGTTCAAATTATTAAGTAAGAACATTTAAAAAGTTGAAAACTATCTGATAAAAGGTAATTTTAACATCCCCAAAGGTAAGAAGGTTATACTCTCGAATGAAGTTTTTTTATCCCCACATTTGCAATTGTTAAAATTTGTTAAAGAGTTGTACCCACATATTTTCCCACATGTGCAACTTCAGAAGCATGGGGCGGGTAGCAAGCTGTTATTTTAACTACCCCTTTACGTAACCATTATTACTAGTTGCCCTCACTTCCTCTTGTAAATTCACAGAATTCCATCACATGTGCCTTAAAAAAATTGACATCTAATTGAAATCTAACTGCATCTGAATTGATACAACAGAAGATAACGTAGCTCTAGAAATACATATCTTGGGTCTCTAGAACCTTTAAGAAACAGCTGTATTGTTAAAGTGTCACGTTATGATCATTTTGAGGACTGCTACACCTGACCCAGGGAACTTACTCAGTTCCTGAGTAGTTTACTTTACTCAGACGTGAGCACCACCATTACATAAGTAGGTTTTCAAAACTGTTGAGCAGGCTTGAGGTATGAGTGATTCATTCAAATCGGTAATTAAGCAAGTCGTATTATGGTAAGCATGTGACAATTCAGCTTTGAGTTCAGTGCCTCATATGATGATTCACTAAATTACATTTGTATTTTGTAATCTAATTTGTTAATAAGTTTATGGGAAGCTAATTAAGCCAGCTGCTGATCTGTATAGTTCTGTCTTCCTTACTGTGATCCCACAGTCTTCCATTAGAAACGTGCTATTAGACTCTTCCTCTGCAAAGAGAGTTTTAAAATTTTTAACAAGGTTCTTAAATTATGATGGATGTTTTATTTACTACTTACCAGAAACATCTAATTGCAATTTACATGTTTAGAATTCAGTTGTGGAGCATCACCAATCTGGAGAAGACCAGGAGACCTGTTACTAACACTCACGTACTTTACTGAGAAGTGAGGGCGCTCAGGTCCCCATCTTAAGCGTGTACGTGTTCTTATTTCACACCTGATTCTAATAAGTTTCGTTATCTGACTTCTGCTCCTGAACAAATCATAAGTATTGACAGGGTCCTGCTGGAAGCAGGTAAACAAAATGTGACAGCTGACAGCAGGGGAGGGAACCAAAAAATAAATGTAATGTGAACATTAAAAGGATAGCAGCTTGAGACAACTTTATATATAGGGTCCTGCACACCACAGGCCCTGAGAGCATCACTGTTGGCAAATTATACAAGTGACGTTTAATGATGAATTTGAATCGAGTAGGTTATGGTATGTAAGAAGGCAGAATTATATGTTGCATTTGGTGATAACCAATTTCCTCTTCAAATAGTTAAAAGCTGAGTGCTTAAAGTGGTTTATCCAGGTGGAAAGTTTATGCAGAAAATACCTTGAATCGTTGCTTGATTATTTGGAGGCTTTATCATAGGAAGTTTTTCATTCAGTTGAAACATTTTTCAAGTTTAATGACTAACTCACTACCTAGTTTAGTTAAAGTATGAGGAAAACTAAAGGAACAGTGATTTAAACCACGTAAATCAGATGACCTCCTCCACCTTAGGGAGGATTACAAATCATGTGTAAAAATCATTCAGCCCCAGTTCCGTGACTGCCCCACTGCCTTGCTGGCCATGCAGGCCCTTTGCACCAGAGGTGGGATTGTAAAAGACTCTCAGAGCTGTTGTTTTGTTTTAGCTACGCTGCATCACCTGATATCCTTTAGTTTGTCATAGTAATCTTTTACTGGAAGCTCACTTTGTCATGTTCAGAGAGTCATCTGTTATCTTTTGCAGGAATCCAGTTTAGTAAAGTCATGTAGCAAGCATAATTTTTATATAAAATGTAGACTTCATATTAATTATTAGCAATTGCATTGTGCAATTTTCTATTAGTTATGGTGGGGGATTTTTGTTTGTTTTTTTGGCCACATAACATGCAGGATCTTGGTTCAACCAGGGATTGAGCCCATGCCCCCTGCAGTGGAAGAGTGGAGTCCTAACCACTTGCCTGCCAGGGAACTCCATTTATGGTCTTGAAGGACACAGAATCTGTTCAGAAAGGCAAATCTGTGTCATTCGGTCAGAGATGACATCACTTTCTAAGTTTCCTTTGGTTTTAATGCTTGATTCTTCGCTTACAAAAAGTATATCTGGGGCTTCCCTGGTGGCGCAGGGGTTAAGAGTCCGCCTGCCGATGCAGGGGACATGGGTTCGTGCCCCGGTCTGGGAAGATCCCACATGCGGCGGAGCGGCTGGGCCCGTGAACCATGGCCGCTAAGCCTGCGTGTCCGGAGCCTGTGCTCCGCAACGGGAGAGGCCACAACAGTGAGAGGCCCGCGTACCGCAAAAAAAACAATAGTATATCTGTGACTCCATTCTCTTAGAACACTGTTCTAAAATAGATCAGCCACAATATTTACAAATTACTGATGTCTATTATAAGGCTGTAATTTTCCAAAGTAATATAGAAAAGGGAAAAAGTAAATGGCATAATTACAGACATGAACCCTGTAATAGAAAATAAAAATGTCAGCAAACAATTCACTAAATTTTCAAATTTCCTGTAATTTTCCATTAGTATCCATCATAAATTCCTCTACATTATCATACTAAAGATATGAATCAATAACACCCATTCAATAAATTTAAGATAGAAGTACAGAGTCTTCAACTGTGTTGAATGCTGCCAAGAAGCAGCATTCATGAAAATGAAAGAAATAAGATGAACTAGAAAGATGTTCACTTTAAAATTCTGCATGCAACCGTGTAGCAGCACGGATTGCTGCTACAAAAAAAAAGAATCCGCCTGCCAGTGCAGGGGACACGGGTTTGATCCCAGGTCCGGGGAAGATCACCCATGCCACAGAGTAACTAAGCCCGTGTGCCACAACTACTGAGCCTGCGCTCTAGAGACCGAGAGCCACAGCTACTGAAGTCCACGCACCTAGAGAGCCACAACTACTGAAGCCCATGTGCCTAGAGCCTGTGCTCCACAACAAGAGAAGCCACTGCAATGAGAAGCCCCAGCACCACAACGAAGAGTAACCCCCGCTCGCCGCAACTAGAGAAAGCCCGCGCGCAGCAACGAAGACCCAACGCAGCCAAAAAAACAAAAAACAACACAAAACCCCAAAAAACCTGATAAAGAAACACAAGACAAAAAAAAGAAAAAAAGAAAAAACCATAGACCAATCTCATCTATACATACAAATGAAAAAAATTTTTTAAAGGTTAATAACTATGGCAAAAAGGATTGTATTCCAGGAATTCAAGAGTGTTTTGATTTCAGTAAATCTATTAACACAATTACCCAAATTAAAGAAGAGAAAACATGATCATATCAATAGATGCTAAAAGGCTTATTACTAAGATTCGGCAGCTATTCCTAATGAAGATTCTTGAGTAAAACAAATCGAAGGAAACTACTTAAACACAATGAAGGTTATTTATGAAAAGCCTATAGGTATTTAAAAATCATAAGCTGTTTCAATTAAACTCAGGAACTAACAGGAATTTGATATGACTATATGCCTAGGAAACCACGGAGATTAGGAAAAACAGAATTAAAAAGGGATTTTTAGTAAGGTATTTGGAAACGATGAATATACAAAATTTAATGGGAATAAACACTGAAATGCTAATGGAAGAAATATTTCATTCACAATAGCAAAAAAAAAGTGGAATAAATTTACACAGAAAGGTATAAGATCTATGAGAAAAAAAACCCTACAAAAATGTTGCTAAAAACAATTGAACAAAATTTAAACATATGAAAAAATACTACTGTAAATATAAATCTCTTAAAATTAATAAATTCAATAAAACTCACAGAATCACAAGAGTATTTTAAAATTGGATTAAACTATATTAAGATTCATTTAGAGTCAGAAAATTCTACAAAAACAAACAAACAAACAAAAAGAAAGGAACTTTACTCACCAGATATCAGCATATACTATAGTCATTGGAATCAAGTCAGTTAATAAGATAAGAAAAACAACTGCATTAAATAAGAATAAACAAGACTGATAGAAAAGAATTGAGATGAAAGTTTACTGTATGACAAATATGGTGTTTTAGTTCAAAGAGAAAACAAAATTGGACTCCCAATTTTCACTAAGGGCTTTAATGTGGCATAAAATTATTTTTTAAATGATTATTGGGAATTCCCTGGCTGTCTAGTGGTTAGGACTCAAAGCTCTCACTGCCGGCGCCCTGGGTTCAATCCCTGGTCAGGGAACTAAGATCCCACAAGCAGCACGGCACAGCCAAAAAAAAATTATTATTTTTTTTGCTTTAGAAAGAGAGAGTTGGGAGGTAGGGGGAAAGGGAAAAAAGAGACTAAATACAGGGAAAACCTGTATTTACAATTTTTTGTGACAAAAGAGTTAAAGTCAAATATCAATTATACGTAATAAATATGGAGGAAATTGCAATGTAGGTTACAAAGAGTTAATATCTATACTACTGTGTATTATATAATATGAAATGATAACATTTACTATAGAGCACTTACAAATGGGCAAGAAAAAGGCAAACAAAAACATGGGCAAATATAAAGACATAAACATAGAAGAGTAAATCCAACCGACCAAGATGTAGAAAATTATGCTCAAACTCACTAGTAATCAGGGCAATGCAAATAAAGCTCTAGAAAATTGTCAATTTATACCCCATTAGATAGATGGTCACACATAAAGAAGAGCAATACCTATCACTGGTGGGAATTTTGCAGGAGGGACAAGGTACTCCCATACATTGGTGGTAAAAAATACAGATTGTTACAGTCTTTTGGGAAAAAATATATTCTTTGTCTCAATAATCCGATAGAAATAAAATCAGTATGTATGTCCACATATACATATATTTTTTTATTGCAACATTGATCTTAATGGAAAATACACATTAGAGCTGTAGTAGTTGACTCTATTTCTATGCCATAGTGATGAGATATATATACTCTTATTTTGAGTATTGTGTGTGTATGTATATATGTTTGCATATGATTTTATGAGCATGAAGAAAAATGGGAATGATATATTCTAATGGGGATGACATCATTTGTCTAGAAAGGGTAGGTAGAGTAAAGATGGGAATTTGGGTGGGAAGGGGAAGAGGAGAGAGAAAAGAGTAAGCAAACAGAAAAAAATACTAAATTCCATGTATGGCATCCCAGTTGCAAATTATATAAATTAAACATTTGTACACACAAGAAGAAAGTTTAAAACATTAAATGCATTTGATATCATGACGGTCATTTGATGACCTTACCCAGAGCATTTTTAGATAGGCGGAAGCAAAGAATAAAGTAAAATTCTTATTAGAACAGTTTAAGTAATAAATAAATAGTAAGATAGCAGACGACTATAAACTGAAACTTTACCAAATAATTCCAATAAAAAAGTAAAATATAATAAACGATGAGCAAAAAAAGGGGTAAAGAAAGTGACTATATGTTATGTATATGAGGCAAAGTTGGCCTCTGTATATTGGCCCATGGATTGTTTATTTCTTTACAGCAGGCTGAGACCCATTAGCGCAAAAGCCCACTGACACCAAACCAAAATTTACCCATCCACTTGTTTTAAACATAGTCCAAACAAACAGAGTTTTAGAAATTTAGAGCTTGCCTGCTTTATATACCCTGTGAAACTGTGCCCCAAATCTGCTTGCCACAGGTAATATAAGCCTTGGGCTATAAAGACTCTAAGCTGCTGCTGCCCTTTGGAATTCTCTAACCCAGAGACTTGTGCCATGCTGCTGAGTGACATCATACATAAGCCCCCTAGACATAATACCTCTGTCTCTGATGTCTCTTTCCACCAGTACCCTTGCCCTCCTCTCCACGATGGTGGCCTCATGCCTTAAGCCTCTGTATGGTGCTAGGGCCTTTCCCAACTTGCAAGCCTTTAGTAGAACCAAAATAGAGCTTGTGTGCTCTACTGCCACCTCATGGCCATAAATTTTTCTTTGATGAGCCCTGAAATGCTCAAACTCACCCCACTTATACTACATAATAATAAAAGTAAAAATTTATCAGGAAGATACACCAGTGCTAAAATTGTAGATACCTAATATATCCTCAGAATAAATAAAGCCAAAATGAATAGGATTGCAAAGAGTAATTGACAAATGCACAAGCACAGTGAGAGATGTTAACACATCATTTTCAGTAACTGACTAAATGGACATAAAATTAGTAAGGCTATATAAATTATATAGAACTATAATCAACAATTAAAGAATTTCTATTCTTTTCAAGCATATTTGAAATATTTATAAAAATCTAAAATACTTTTAGGCCTAAAAGTATCAAACTTTTAAACTGATATAGAGACTGCAAAGTACTACTATTACAAATCAATAACAAAAGCTTATCCAAAAGAGATTTTAAAATTTTAGAAATTAAAAACATACTTGCAAATAATTCATGAAACCAAGAAGTAATTATAATAAAAATTAGAACATATTTAAAATTGGATGAAGATGAAACGATTACAGACCAATAGATATGTAATAGCCGAAGCAGTACCTAGAGGGAAACTTACCAGAAGCAATTCACATTCACGGGAAGGACGACAGCCTACACTTACGGTCTATCCAAAGTCTATATTGGCTCTTCTACTCTATGTCATAATAGAGTCCAAAGAAACCTGGACGTTCTGTAGAACGTCACATATGTTTGTTATATTGATCAGTAAAAACAGACTAAGAAGTAAGTGTGTTGGACATCTGGGACACAGGCATCCCTGAGAATAAGAGAAAACTCTTTGAAGGTTAAGGGACCTACCGCATCAGTGAAGGTTTTAGGGGGGTCCAGTAGTCTGGGGTAGGTTTAAAATAAAGGACAAATGATTGCATGTCACATTCCCACCATGAAGAAGGAAGTACAATACTTCACAGGCCTCTTTGGGCTTTGGAGGCAGCATATTCCATAGTTAGGAATATACGCTGAGTGACACAGAGGCTGCCTGCTTTGACAGGAGCTCACAGCAGGAAAGTACTCTGCAATGGGTTCAGGCTTCGATACAAGCAACCCTACCATTTGGGCTGTACAGTCCAGCAGACTCTCTGATACTGGAAGTGTTTGCAGTGAGAAAAGAGACCATGTGGAGTTTATGGCAAACCTCATTAGGAAAATTACAACATAGATCTTTGGGGTTCTCTAGCAAGGCCATGCTATCTGCTGATAATTATATACTCTTAATAGTTCCAGGCATGCTACAGGATCCACCTGACAATGGGCATTAAGTGACCATGTGGCTAGAACGTCCCATCATGAGCTTGGCTTTTTTAGACCTATCAAGGCATAAGGACAAGCTGGCCTAGTAGCAATCCATGATAAGCTAAAAGCAGCACATCAAGAATCAGGCATGAAAAGCACTACAGGACACAAGCAAGCAGTATGAGTATGTGGCCCAGGACCCCGTTTCATCAAAAACTGTTGCAATATTTTCTCTCCATCAGCTTGCAACTATGGTTGTATAGGCATTCCCAAGTTGCTCAAGGAGGAAAAAGGCTAAATTTGGTCCATTGAAAGGTCATCTCAAGATGTGGATGCAAGCCAAAAATGGATCACTGCCTACTTTGGCTCTGGAAATATAGCAATAAGATGAAATTCTCCTAGTATGCAGAACTTTGGACTGTCCACCTTGTCATTCATTTTGCATGGAAAGAGAAGTGGCCCAAGGAAGAATGTATCCAGATTCATGGTCAAATGACTTGGCTGGTAGGTTAGAGGTTGGAAGGAAAAAGTTCGGAAGATTGGAGACAAAGACATCTGGGAAAGAGGCATAGGGAAGGACCTATGGGAATACAGTAGAGAAAAAAATATGAAGATTTTATATCACATGTTAATTCCCACAGAGGGTATCTACCAACAATCAAGTAGAGGAAATGATTCAGCCAGTTGATGTGAGCCAGCTTCTTCCAACCTTAGTACTGGTACAATTGGTGCATAAATATAATGACAGGGATGGAGGCTATACAGAGGTCCAAACAGCAGAAGTTCCCACTGAACAAGGCTGATCTAGCCATGCTGCTGCTGAATGCCCAAACTGCCAGCAACAGAAAACAACACTGATACCTCAATACGGCACCATCCTTCAAGGAGATCATATAGTCATACAGTGACAAGTTGAATACATCAGATCTCTTTCACACAGGAAGGAGAACAATTAATCTTGACCGGAACTGACACTCATTCTGAATATGGATTTGTCTTTCCTTCTCACATGGCCTCAACCTGCACCACTACTCAAGGGCTTACAGAATGTTTGATCCACCAACATGGAATCCTGTACATCACTGCATTGGATCAAGAAAGGCTCTTTACAGCACAGCAGCTGCAGCAGTGGACACGTGACAATGTGATTCAGTGATCTCATCATAAATCACAAACACCATAACAACTAGAAGCTGCCAAACAGAGTGAAAAGGCCTTTAGAAGCCCTTCAAAGATACAAGGGTGGGTCACCAGCATATAGTCCCATATCTCCAGTAGAAAAAGGATCAATGGAGAAAGAATCAGTGACATATTTACCATCAGTTCCAGTGATCTTCTTGGAAAGTTTTGCTTCTTATCTCTGCACGTCAATGCTGTTATAAAATGGAAGCAGAGAGGAATATGCTTGACACCCAAGTGATCCACTGGGAGATCTCTAGGTAAAATCATGTTCCATTTTAATGGCTCGATTTAAGTAGACAAGTGTAGTAGCCATGGCTTAGCATGGCATTCTACATTCACTTGAAAAGGAATGGACACCTCGGCTCAGACAACTCAGGGGTGATGATCTGGATCGCTCTACCAGGTAGTGAGCGGGACCAGCCAAGGTGCTAGCTAAGGGTGAGAGGAATGTGGAAGAGACAGTAAATACCTGGATAGCAGAGAAGGGAGATGATCGATTGAGGGTGCAGGACCAGCTGCAGAAGTGGGGGCTATATAGTTCATTCAGTGAACATTTCTTCTATAAACTTCCCCAGCAGAAGAACCAACCAGAATTCTGGAGGAGTTTTTCCTAGATAGAGTGAAATTCCATAAAGGAACAGATTCAAATGATACAGGGGGTGGACAGTAGTATGTTCTGTGGTGTGTAGCCAGTATTCCTCTTTCAGGACTGAGGCAGTCATTCCCCTGAGGGCTCTGAGTGTTGTCTGTTGGGGGTTTACAACCAAAGCCCTCTGTAGGGAGTGCCCTCAGATAAAAGAAACTATGTAGTCCAAATTACACTCCCTCCCTGAGGGCAGTACATATCCAATGACTACTTGATTGGAATTCATATTAATCGTTGCCAACAGAATTTTAAGTGATATGCTGTTAGTGAAAGAAAAATAAAACTTGAGATGAGCTGATGAGAGCTTGAGAATGGAGGCTGTTGGTGAGAAGACATCATGATGATGTGGTCAGTGAGGGCCACTGAAATTCAGAGTGTTATTTGGGCAGAAGGCAACAGAGAGAGGTTGATATGAGGCCCAGACTGGGGCACTGGGCAGTAACAAAGTATCTGGGCTTCAGTTTTCTCATCTAGCAGAGGAAGGAGTCAGACTAAATTGTCATCAGATGTCTTCCAGCTCCTGTATTCTGTAATTCTAAAGTCCTCTGCAGAACATACAAACAGCACTGAGGGACAATACTTTAAATCTGTGACTGGCTTACTAATGGAAAATGATTCTTTAATACAATGATACAGATGGTTATCAATAACCTAGAGATTCCTACATTCCTACATTCCTACATTTACAATTCAATTTACAATTGAATTGTAAATTTCAATTGGCAATAACTCATATAAAGAAGCACAGCAAAATATTCAGTTTTTATTAAAAATAATATGGCCTTAACAATAATGCTCCTGCCAGTGGAGTATAATGTATAAACTAATGCAGTATCAAGTAAAACAAAGTAGTGAGTATAACAAAAAAGTAACAGACTCACACACATAGAGCACAAAATAGTGGCTACCAGTGGGGAAGGGGAAGAAGGGGGGGGTATAGGATTAAGAGGTGTAAACTACTATATATAAAATAAATGAGCTACAAGGATATATTGTACAGCACAGGGAATATAGCCAATATTTTATAATAATTATAAATGGAGTATAATCTATAAAATTTTGAATCGCTATGTTGTATACCTGAAACTAATATAATATTGTAAATCAACTATGCACCAAGTAAAAAAAAAAAAGAATTTCTGGAAAAACTATACTCCAAAGAAAAGAAAATGTAATGTCTGCTAAAAACTCAATTTACTTTTTGTTCCATTTCTTTAAGACACTAAAGCTAACACCCGAACCAAGTGCTGTGTGTAGGAATTTAGGGTAGCTACCCTTGGCAAGGACACTGCTCATGCCTCCAGGGACTGTTTGACAAAGAACTGTTTCCCCCACAGGCCTGCGTGCAAGTAGGAACAGCCCTGTCTTTTGTCTCAGAGCCTTGCCCACCAGGTATCCAACCATCGTATTAATGGGAGCCTGCATGGCCAGTGCTCTGAGCCCTCACATGTCAAACTGTCTGGCCTCTAGGAAAAATGCTTTCATGTCCTGGGTCCCATATGTGCCCTAAGGAGACCACCAGGCACCAGAGGGATTGACTGAGAGAAGACACCTGCAAATATTTTATTAATTATAAATGGAGTATAATCTATAAAATTTTGAATCGCTATGTTGTATACCTGAAACTAATATAATATTGTAAATCAACTATGCACCAAGTAAAAAAAAAAAAGAATTTCTGGAAAAACTATACTCCAAAGAAAAGAAAATGTAATGTCTGCTAAAAACTCAATTTACTTTTTGTTCCATTTCTTTAAGACACTAAAGCTAACACCCGAACCAAGTGCTGTGTGTAGGAATTTAGGGTAGCTACCCTTGGCAAGGACACTGCTCATGCCTCCAGGGACTGTTTGACAAAGAACTGTTTCCCCCACAGGCCTGCGTGCAAGTAGGAACAGCCCTGTCTTTTGTCTCAGAGCCTTGCCCACCAGGTATCCAACCATCGTATTAATGGGAGCCTGCATGGCCAGTGCTCTGAGCCCTCACATGTCAAACTGTCTGGCCTCTAGGAAAAATGCTTTCATGTCCTGGGTCCCATATGTGCCCTAAGGAGACCACCAGGCACCAGAGGGATTGACTGAGAGAAGACACCTGCACTGGAGCTTTGGGACTGGACTGCGGCATTCTACAGTGCCTTGAACTGGGGACAGAGGGAAGCAGACATCTTTGTTACAAAAGAAACCAAATTGCTATATTGAAGGTCTTCATTACTCAAGGAAAATTGAGATTAAAAAAAAAATTTAGAAGTGAAGCAATTTAAAAAGATGGAAAGAAATGAATGTTTGTGACTTTATATTTAAAAAGAAATGACAAATTATGAAATAGTTTGTTTTAGCTTATGTTTAGAACAGGCTGTGAAGGCAACTCTTTTTAAATTCTTTGAACAAACAAAGAATAAATCAAATGTTGATTTAGCAGGCATAATTTTCTGAATAGATTGTCTAATAGTGTGATATAACATCCTTGATTTCACTTTTGACCTTCATAGCACAATCATAAAGAGGACATTTTTGCAAAAAAATACTATAAAGCTACTAAAATTAAAATATTCTGGTATTAGTAGATAAATAAATCAGTGGAATAGAATAAAACTCCAGAAATAGACTCAAGTATATATGGAAATTTAATATATGATAAACAAAAGATACCTCAAGTCACAGGGAGAAAAGGCTATTTTAATAAATGGTACTTATTATGGGTGAATTGTGTCCCCCCAAAAAGATATGTTAAATCCTAACCCCCAGTAGCTCAGAATGTGACCTTATTTGGAAATAGGGTTATGGCAGATGTAATTAGTTAAGGTGAGGCCATACTGGAGTAGGCTGCACCCCTCATCCAATATGACTAGCGTCCTGATAAGAAGGGGAAATTTGGACACAGAGACACACACAAAGGGAGGACGATACAAAGACATACGGGGAGAATGCCATGTGAAGACAGAGGCAGAGATTGGAATGATGTACTTATAAGCCAAGGAACATCTGGGACTACAGTGAGCTGGAAGAGGCAAGGAAGGATTCTCCCCTGGAGGCTTTGGAGGGAACAGGACTCTGTTGACACCTTGATTTTGGACTTCTAGTCTCCAGAACTGTGAGAGAATAAGTTTCTGTTGTTGTGAGCCACCCAGTCTGTGGTACTTTGTTTTGGCAGCTCTACCAACCTAGTAGAGTATCAGATAAGTAGATAACCATTTGCAAAAATTTAACATTGAATTCATACCTCACCTCGTATATCAGGGTAAATTAGAAATGTGTCAGATGGGCTTCCCTGGTGGAGCAGTGGTTAAGAATTTGTCTGCCAATGCAGGGGACACGGGTTCAAGCCCTGGTCTGGGAAGATCTCACATGCCACAGAGCAACTAAGCCCATGCGCCACAACTATTGAACCCACGTGCCACAACTACTGAAGCCCGCGCGCCTAGAGCCCATGCTCTGCAACAAGAGAAGACACCGCAATGAGAGGCCCATGCACTGCAACGAGGAGTAGCCCCTGCTCGCTGCAACTAGAGAAAGCCCGCGTGCAGCAACGAAGACTCAATGCAGCCAAAAATAAAATAAATAAATTTATATATTAAAAAAAAGAGAAATGCATCAGAGAAGTAAAAGGCAAAAGTAAAACTATAGAAGTGCTGGGGAGAAAATGAGTGAAGTCCTTCCTAACTATGAATTGATATCTAGATGCATGAAGGAAAAGATTCATATATTCAACGCTATGAAAACTCTTTTGCTTAACAGAAAAAGCACTGCTAGCAAAACAAAAAACAAAAGAAAAACTGGAGAAAATATTTGTAATTTATATCACAGACAAGTGGCTATTCTCTCCTACATAAAGATCTTTTTAAAATAGAAAAGAAAGGAACTTCCCTGGCGGTCCAGTGGTTAGGACTTTGCCTTCCAATGCAGGGGGTGCAGGTTCGATCCCTGCTCGGGGAGCTAACATCCCACATGCCTCCTGGCCAAAAAACCAAAGAATTAAAAAAACAAACAAACAAAAAACCCAGAAGCAATATTGTAACAAATTCAATAAAGACTCCAAAAATGGGGTCTACATAAAAAAAAACTTAGAAAACAGTAGAATAAAATAGAAAAGAGAAATACCCCAAATCTGATGAATGGACATAGGACATGAACAGATATTTTACTGAAAAAGAAAGGCAAACAGCCTTTAAACCTATGGAAAGATGCCCACTCATTAATCAGAGAAACTTCAAGTTACACTGAAATACCATCTGTCATTTATCGGATTGGCAAAAATCCCAAAGTTTGACAATAAATGCTCTTGGTGTGACCCTAGAAAAGAATGCCCAAGTGTGCGCGTGCACACCGACCCCCTCCCCCACCACAAGCGCTTGTTTTCATTCATTGTGGGATTATTATTATTTTTTTTTTTATAAATTTATTTATTTATTTTTGGCTGTGTTGGGTCTTCGTTTCTGTGCGAGGGCTTTCTCTAGTTGTGGCAAGTGGGGGCCACTCTTCATCGCGGTGCGCGGGCCTCTCACTGTCGCGGCCTCTCTTGTTGCGGAGCACAGGCTCCAGACGCGCAGGCTCAGTAGTTGTGGCTCACGGGCCCAGTTGCTCCGTGGCATGTGGGATCTTCCCAGACCAGGGCTCGAACCCGTATCCCCTGCATTGGCAGGCAGATTCTCAACCACTGCGCCATCAGGGAAGCCCTGTGGGATTATTTATAACAGCAAAAGACTGGAAATCAGTAGAGGACTGCATCAGTAGAGGACTGCTTAAACTAATTATGACAGCCACAATGAAGCACCATTCAGTGGTAAATAGAAATGAGGATAATTTCGACGTACTGACATGGGACAGAAAAGTGTATATAGTATGCTGCCATTTGTGTAATTAGAGGGGGATATATTTCAAAGATAAATACCTATTTGTTTATATTTGCCAAAAGAAATACTGGAAGAAGAAACCAAAAACTAAATAAATGAAGTGGGGTGAAATTCTTAAGGGACAGGAAAAGAAGCAAGAGTTCTCCAGGAATGC
>NW_006790551.1:5951707-5970417 GCF_000442215.2 Lipotes vexillifer
CTTTCATACAGTCTTGACTTTTAAATCATATAAATGTTTTACATATTCCAAAATTATACTTAAACTTTGTTTAAAAGGAAATCTTAGAATGGGAAGCAAATGGAAATAAATGAATCTAACTGTATATCAGTATATATATATATTAGTAATTACATCAAGAATTACATCAAGTGATTTTAAAATTTAGTACTCTTAGTGGATATCTTTGGCGAGATATAGTCCAAGAACAAAAAGAACTGCAAAATATTTTAAACTTAATTCAGTAGCTTATTGTAAGTAATAATATTGCTATTGTTATTTTTAAATTTTTTTAACATAAGATAAAGCTAATTAATGATGTTAATATTATCAGGAATCAAGATATTCAGTGTAAGAGAAAAAAGATAAGTTAGGCAAAAGCCCTATAAAGAAACATTTGAATTAGAAATATCAATTTGACCTCATATCTTTTATAGCTTTATTTTTTTTTATGATGAAAAACTGTGATGACTTAGAAAACTTTATTTATTTAACATATCTAGTTACCTTATGGAACCTATTTCCTATAATTGCATTCTTTTATATAACATTCACTTTTTCTCCTTATTAATTGTCACTGAAGGGATTTTGACTAAATATAATCAGTGCATGAACTATATTCTAAAATCATTGATAATACTAAAAACAGCACTGTTTTTATTCTATAGTACCTATTGAAAGTACAGTGATTTCTAAAACATGCATTCCTTAGCAATGTTTACTGCAGAAGTCTAGATGTAATGATACTCCAGTAAGAGTGAACATCTTTGTCCTCCAGATTTTGGTTTCAAACATACCCATCCTCATGGAAGGTACCAGTGTCTTTTGGAGAATACTTG
This sequence comes from Lipotes vexillifer, assembly GCF_000442215.2. Taxonomy (NCBI): domain Eukaryota; kingdom Metazoa; phylum Chordata; class Mammalia; order Artiodactyla; family Lipotidae; genus Lipotes; species Lipotes vexillifer. The sequence continues at coordinate 5,952,565 of NW_006790551.1, forward strand.
ATTCCAAGTCTGGAGTAGGGAAAATGCAATATGAATCTGGACAGCTTGTTATGCCTGAGAGGAAGAAAGCATTCAAACATTATGGCACCATGTCCAAAGAGTGCAGAAATAAGTGTGAAGGGACCCAAGGGCCAAATGTGGGACAATTTGAAAATCAAAAAATAAATAATGATGGGCTGAAACACACTGCGTATTAAAAAGTCATGAGTTGCCATGAAAAGAATACAGGAGACTTCTGGCTCTGGTGATGATGATATAGCAGCTAGTATCAAACAATCATGAGCCACAAACAATCATAAAACCTGGACATACATCCTTCAGGTTACTTCCTGGCAGCTATCCCACAGACTTAGAACCATGCTCCATACATCCTCTTAGCCAGGTTGCTCAACTAAGACCAAGTCGTTGCTAGACTGCTCAGGGTGCCAGACCTCGTCCATTCCAAAATACGTCCGGTGTTATCTGTCTGGTTGCTCCCATTTAGTATTATGGTCCCACAAGCCATGTCAACAGCGTGTTGCTAACACATCGACACACAGTTGGGTCCACAACTGCAGCAGCTGCTGCTGTAGCTATTCCTGCCGTCTGTATTCTTCCAAAGTACAAATATGCCGTGAGAGTTTACAGTCCTCAACATCTTTATGCACAGCCATAAGTTACTATGCAGCAGCCTGCTGTTCATGTACAAGGTCAGGAGGCTTTGACTGCTTCCATGTTGGCATTTGCCCCTCCCCAAGTGCAAAATCAAATTTGGGCGAACTCATCTTTCCTTATTTAAGACACGCACCCTAGTTTTGCTGGTAAAAATCACTGGGATGTTGTTGGAAGCTGATAATTCAGAACCTCCTCCTATGCTTGAATCTCCAGAGTCTCCCTCTGCGCTAAGGTTGATGAAGCTTTCACTGTACTACAAGCCACCACGTTAAAGAGGCTGCCCAGGAAGCAGTTAACAGTGCCACTGGGGTTCCAACTGTTTAAAATTGATCGGGGACCATGAAAAGATACTTGTGCTTCACCACAGAAAAATGTCTAAACATCAAAAACTTAAATAATATAGAAAAATTGCAAAATATAAGACAAATTTTAAAAGGAAAGAGAACTTTGAACCTTATGTACTGAGCAAATGTCAGGTCTAACAAACATAGTACTAGTCCTAGATTACTTACTGATTCACAAACACACACAAAAAAAGGGAAAGAAATTAGCAAAATATAAAAACAAATGAATTTTTTATAGACCCTGGGGAAAATAATTTTCAGCAAAGTACAAAAATTTTAAGCATTCCTTTAATTTTATAATTCTTTACTGTGAAATAGCTCAGAATGTCACTTCTGTTTTAAATAACAGAATCGATAATGGAGCAAGGAAATGCAATTTGGATTTAAAAATTCTTGCTTTAATAAAAATTCCTTAAACAGAAAAAAAAACTAATGAATAAACAAAGATACACTTTATAAATTTATAAGGGACAATATTCTTGTGTTTATTTGCTTAAATACTATGAACACTTGAATATTGTACACATGGTTAACTGGATGCAATTTTTAAATGACTTTAATAAAGTTAATTTTCATGAAAAGTTTTTCTAAATAGAAAAATTAAAATTGAAATTACATATGGACACCTGCAAGATTATCTTAAAAAGTAAAATGTTCTGGTCTAATGAACATATAAAACACATTTAATAAAAAAATAACAGTTTTCCCCTTAATTAAAAACATGTCCTCATTCTGAAAATGATTTATTGTGTCTTTATCTTTTATTAAGACCAAATTTCTATTTTAAAATCTAATTTTCTGGTAAATATAAATTACTGTCTTATGAATATAAGTATATTTTTACTTCCTTATTTGTAAAAATGATATGTCCTCATGATTTAAACATTAGTCAAAACACTGGTGCAGTTTAAACTTTTAAAATTTTAGTACTAGAATTAAAATATTGAAAATGAGGCATAGGGGTCATAAGTGTGCTAAGTTGTAAAAGTATAGAAGATGCTACTAGAACAGTAGCTATTTTATCTTCTCCCAAAATTATCTGGGTGTGTTTCAACTTTTGGCAGTTTTAGTGATATATTTTGTGCAAGGTCTCAGTCTTAGTAGGAATAGATACATATTTTTGGTTGCCTTAAATTACAGTTGCTTCACTTTGTAAATTTATGCATGAATTTCATATTCTGTGCTGTTTTAATACCTTGCTTATATAGGTGAGGGAGGAGAGAGACCAAAGTAATGTTTAGTCCCTGTATTTGGCTTTTGCCAAAGAAATCTGAACAATTTCTAAGAGGCCATTTACTGAGGCTATTTAAGAAGATTTTACATGACCCTTCTAATTTTAAAATAAAGAACCTTGAAAGTCAACTGAAACTGCATTTTGGTTGTGATGGGTTCTATATACAGCAGATTTCATCAGCCAGAATTGAAAGGTGATTCTGTTTTACTAAGGAAAAGAAAATCTCATGTGGACAATAGTCTACTAACCTTTCATTTCTGCAGGCCGACTTCAGTTCCTACATTGTTTTATACTAATCGAAAAATCATAGTTTATTTCCATTTGTGATTTACTTTTATGTCTGTAAATAAATATTACAGACAAAGTTTCATTTAAAAACTATTAAAGCAGGGCTCCCCTGGTGGCGCAGTGGTTGAGAGTCCTCCTGCCGATGCAAGGAACACGGGTTCGTAACCCGGTCCGGGAAGATCCCACATGCCGCGGAGCGGCTGGGCCAGTGAGCCATGGCCGCTGGGCCTGCGCATCCGGAGCCTGTGCTTCGCAACGTGAGAGGCCACAACAGTGAGAGGCCCACGTACCGCAAAAAACTATTAAAGCAGGCTGTCATGTTAAGGGTATTGCAGACGAAATATAAGTCTAACTTTGGTTCTTTTACTTAACGTATTATTAATTCAGATAGTCACTGTAGTGTGCTGTCCAGAGTACTTTCCAACATGTTACTGTTTGTTGGGCTGCTGGCTTTCCAAGGTCCTCAGTGAAAGTCCCGCCCTCGCCAGCTGTGTGTCTTCAGGGGAGTCATACCTCCGCCTTTTCCCTGACGTCAGGGTGGTGAGGTAGCAGATGGAAGCACCTCTGTGCTCAGAGGTGGGTGAATCTAAGTTCCCCATCTCCTCCCTCCTCAAACTTTTGCCTTAGGTAACAGCAGCATCCACGTCACCTCGGATCTCATCACATATACAGAATCTCGACTCCCCCCAGACTCACTAAGGCAGACTGTGCATTTTAATAACATTCCAAGATGATGTGTAGGATGCGAGAGTCTTAGAGTCACAACCCTAGATAAACTGCTTAGAGGAAGTTGTCTGAGTTCTTTGTCCCTTCAATTTAGTCCTAAATATTGCTATTAAAAACATGTCCACTAGAGGTCACCAGACTCAAGTGATTAATTGATTTGCCACCCATTTGCTTGGAAAAAGAAAAAAAACGTCAGGACCAGGGCTGGGAGTTACCTCAAAGAGTCAAATCCTCCTGCACCCCCATCTCCCCCAAAACAGGAACTTTCTGCCCACCTCCTCAAAGGCAAGTTTAATCAGAAATCTGCATTTGCAAAAGGTGCACCATCAGAGGTCAGAGCACTGATCTTCAGGTGAAATCCGTGCAGTACGGGCCAGCCTCACGTCATGGCGGAGCCAAGGGTGGGGTGCTGAGTGCTTGTGCTGCCCCCACTGCTACAGGGTGACTTCAGGCAAGTGGCTTCTCCTCTCAGCCCACGTCTCCAACCATAAAGTGTAGGCAGTTGGACCATGAGATTCCCAGGGTCCCCTGAGCTTGGATGCTGTGGGTCTCTTCCTGTTGCAGCTTTCTGTCTTGTGCCCCAAAGTTTGCCAAGGAAATAGAACCAATCTCCAAGCTCCTGTCTCCATCCATAAGTTGTCTTCCTGGCTCTCAAGGCCATGGGAGACCCGGCACTGGGCCTGGAATTCAGGGTGTCTGACAGGCCTGGAGTTTTAAGGCACCCAGAGGCAAAGGCACATTTGTCTCTGTGTGGTAGAGTGGGTTCTGAGCGTGGGGAGAGATGTGTAAGATGATGGAGGGACAGAGCTGGAGGCCCCAATCCAAGCATTTCACAGATGGGGAAACTGAGGTCCAGCAAAGTATGTGACTCTATCCCAGGTCCCTAGGGCCCTGAGTCAGTGACGGAGCTGGGACTGGAATTCAGGAATTGCTGGTGGAGAGGACAGTGGAGGATGCTTCTTTTCGTGGCTCAGAACGGCCTAGAGAGAGGCCAGCAAGCACTTCTGTCTTTCTGGTCTCCTGTCCATAAATGTAAATACTTCTTTTGGTTTATGTTTAGATGTTTAGTTACTCAAATATGTCCTAGTCCACCCAGGAAAACCCATACGAGGGTGTGTGTAGTCCTGTCTGGCCCATAGCAGGAAGGTGAAAAAGATTTTTTAGGTGACCTAAGAAAGGCATTGGGTTTGGTGGGAAAGGGAATTAACTACAGTTAAGGCTACCTACTGGGTGCCAAGTTTTGTGCAAATCACTTTACATGGGGTCAGTGACCTTGTGCACTACTCACAAAAACCTTTGAAGGCAGGTATTACGCCCATGTTACAGATGGGGAAACTGAGGCTAGGAGAAGGAAAGATACTTGCCCAAGGCCAGACGGCTAGCTGAGGTTCATCAGTGTGTTGGTTAAGATGCTAGTTGCTGTAACAAATAATCCCCAGATCTCAGTAGCTTAACCAGTAGAAGGTAGTTTTTGTTCTCCAACAGTGCAATCTGGTGATCCTGGTTGGTGGGCTGCCTTCTTCCACGTGGTGACTCGGACCCAGGCTTCTTCCAGCCTGTGGCTTCAGTCTTTCCAGCGCCTCACAGACCTCCCTCCTGGCTGGCAGTTGGAGGATGAGTGTGTAGAGAAGGCACATGCTTCTTTACATCCACAGCCCAGAAGGGACATCATTACTCATGCATTCCATTGGTGAGAAGTAGTCACATGGCCACATACAGAGCAAGGGGTGCTGGGAAAGGTAGTCCCCAGCTGAGTAGCTGCGCTATGGAAAGAGGGGTACACATTTTTGGAGGACAGCTCATTGTCTCTGCCACAGTGTGACAACAAAGGTCATGCCCCCTCACCCAGGGCACCATGCATCCATGCATTGGACTGAAGGAGCATGGGTGGCCACCACCCTCTGGGTGTGACCAGCACTGCAGTCTTGGTTGTGATAATAAATCCTGCAGCATTGGGATTAGAAAGGCTCCTAGAGTCTTTTTTTTTTTTGGCTCTGCTGTGCATCTTGTGGGATTTTAGTTCCCCAACCAGGAACTGAACCCAGGTCCTCAGCAGTGAGAGTGCGGAGTCCTAACCACTGGACCACCAGGGAATTGCCAAGGCTCTTAGATTCTGCTCGTCTATCTGAAGCCCCTCAACAAAGTCCATGGCAAGACAGTGATGCAGCCTTTGCTGGGCATGGCACAAATACCCAGTGAGCCGGAGCTCACCTGCTGATGAGACAGCTGCCTGTAACCAACGTTCCAGGGGTGATGCTGACCTCTCCCCTCAGGCTGACCTGAGGCCTGACTGTCAAGCCCAGTGGGTCAGTGAAATATGGAAATATAGGGGTGTGCTGGCCCTTCTCAGTCACGACTAGTCCTTCCTCCTTCTGAGTTGAAATCTTCCTCCCTGTCTCTTCCCCCATGTCCTGCCCTCTGGAATATCCCAGAACATATATGCTCACTCTCCCTCAGGAGACACTGGTCATCTGGTTAATTAATTGATTGATTGGTTCATTCATTCAACAAATACCATGGACTGGTTGCCAGGGATAATGGGTGTACTGGGTTGAATAGCATCATCCCCAAATTTATGCCCACTTGGAACCTCAGAATGAGACCTTTTTTGGAAATAGGGTCTTTGCAGATGTAATCACATTAAGTTGAGGTCATCCTGGAAGACAATGGGTCCTAATCCAATGATTTACAATCTCTTAGAAGAAGGGAGAAATTTGGGCACAGACACAGAGAGGAAAACACCACGTGAAGACACAGGCAGCCAGGGAGAAGGCCACATGGTGACAGAGGCAGGGACTGGGTAATGCCATCACAAGTCACGGGCACAAAGGACTGCCAGCCACCACCAGAAGCTGAGGTGGCGTCCTGGAACGGATCCTCCCACTGAGCCCCCAGGAAATAACCACCCCGGCTGACACCTTGATTTTGGACTTCTGGCCTCCAGAACTGTGAGAGAAGAAACTTCTGTGTTTTAAGTTCCCCCCACCCACTTTGAGGCACTTTGTTAAGGCAGATACAGTCGAGTGACTGAAACAAGCATGGCTCCTATTGTCAATCTACTTACAGGCTAGTAAAGAAGAGAGATTAAAAAATACAGTTCACAAACAAATAGAGGACACTTAAAAGGGCCTGCAGCAGGGTCAGTAATGCGTGGGGTTGGTGGGACGAGCATGCTGTGGATAGAGCGGTCTGGGAGGAAGGAGGGCACGGGGCAGCTGCATGAGGAGTGCGTCAGGGAGCGATTGTGGGTGGAAGGAATAGCATGGGCAAAGGCCCTGAGGTGGGAAGAGCTTGATACCCTCGAAGAACAGAAGGGAGGCCGGTGTGGCTGAATAGGTGGGAACAGGGGAGACAGCTGTGAACTCAGGTAGGGCAGCATCACTTAGGGAGGCGAGGGAAAGGAGCGAGTTTTTTCTTCTGTGTGCGTCGGGACATCTTTGGAGGGTTTTTAAGCAGGAGAATGATATGATCAGATTGATGTCATTTTGACTGCCGTGTGGAGGATTTGAAAACATTCACTCACTCATTCATTCATTCATTCAATGACTAATAATACAAGTAAACAACCCAGAGCCATGGCCAGGCTTGCAGATGGAATGCAATGGCCAACAGAGTGCCCTGGGGTGGTCAAGGTGGTCAGAGGATCCCACACTGGTAAGACGAGCTTCAAGCAGAGACCCGCTGAGCCAGGAGAGGGGTAGGGGATGGTGCCCCCAGCAGCGGGCACAGCAGAGCAAAGGCTCCACAGCACACTCCTGCTTCCACAAGCTGTATCTTCACCAGGCTGGACATGATGGTTCCTGCAATTTTTCTCATAATATCCTTTAAATGTTGTAATAAATTCCTGATAATGATGCTCTCAGCTTGCTATCCAAGAGCTCAGTTGTTCTGCAGGCCGTACCAATCGTGTTTATCATCACAAGGTTTCAATAACACTTTATGATTCGCAGAGCCCTTTTGCAGTTCTGTTCAACACACCCTCCCATGGCCCAAGGTGTGGGGAGAAGGCAGATGTTCAGATAGATCTTATTTCACCTCCAGAGAGGTCTAATTCCATCCGGTCATGCAGGATAACCGCCTGCAAGCTCCAGAGACAGGTGTAGATAAAGACCCACACCCAGGAGCAATAATGTGACGGTTCAATCATCACTGAGTGATAACAGCCAGATATGCAGGGAGGCGTGGTCTTTTGAAGACCATAAAATCTGGCACGCTGGTAAAGAGCTGGCTCTGGCAATGTGGACTCGGGTACAGAGGCCCCAGCCAGGAGGGAAAGACAAGATTTGGTCCCCCGGCTCGGTGGCCTTGAGCAAGTCTCTTAAGCTTTCTGAGCCTCAGCTACAAAAGAGGGATGTTGTTTGAGTCTCACAAGAGGCCCAGGAGGGAAGCTCTGAGTGGTTGAGAGTGAGTCAGGCTGCTGGGTGTTAAGTCCTGCCTCTGCCACCAGGACCTGCATGACCCTGGACATGATACTTAAGGACTCTGTTTCCCTAACCATAAAATGGGGGGAAAGATAGCATCTGCCTTACGTGGTTGTTGAGAGGATCAAATGAGATAATACATAGTAGTGCTCAGTGAATGCTAACTAGCACTATCCTGGCTTAGAGATGAGGAAGAGAGGTAAAGCCCCTAAACGTTACTCGGGTGTTTTCCTGCTATATTTCCTTGTTGATGATGATGGTGATGAAAGTGGTGGTGGTAATCATGATGATGGTGGTGGTGGTGGTGATGATGGAGATGGTGGTGGTGGTGGTGGGATGATGATGGTGGTGGTGGTGGTGGTGATGGAGATGGTGGTGGTGGAGATGGTGGTGGTGGTGGTGATGGTAGTGTTCGTGGTGATGATGGTGATGGTGGTGGTGGTGATGATGGCGATGGTGGTGGTGGTGGTGATGGGATGATGATGGTGGTGATGATGGTGATGGTGGTGGTGGTGGTGGTGATGATGGAGATGGTGGTGGTGGTGGGATGATGATGGTGGTGATGGTGGTGGTGGTGGTGGGATGGTGGTGGTGGTGGTGATGATGGAGATGGTGGTGGTGGTGGTGATGGTAGTGTTCGTGGTGATGATGGTGATGATGGCGGCGGTGGTGGTGACAGCAAATGGGTTAGTGTGTGCTGGAATAGTTATTTCCTCAGCGCTAGGATCTATTGTTGCCGGGGATGCCTGGAGCCTCTGGGGGCCAGTGAGCACCCACAGGAGCAGCCTTGCTCTAATCTGCACAAGTGCCATTTTCTCTGTGAGCTGTGACTCGACAAAGGCTGAGAAGCCCTATTTAATTTGATGCTGTTCATATTATTCTGCCTTCTATTTGTTGCTTAGTAACACTGACTCCCTCTTCTTCCTACTGTTTTTTCTCTAAAGACAAAGTGTTCCCACTTGCCCTTTTCATTCAATTCAACAGATTCTTTTAGAAGGTCCCTGGACAGTTGGTGAAGGAGAAGGTCAAAGCCTCGATCCTAACTACTGTCTCCTTAGATGAAATATTTTCCCATTTTGACAAGGGCCTTTGAGGACTGTGTGATGAGGAAAGAGCCCTGGCTGGGAGCCAAGGACTTGAAACTGAGTTCTGATTCTGCCACTACCTCAGCCTGTGACATTGGGCTGGTCACTTAACTTCCTGGGGGGTTCCCATGCTGCGGTAGATTAAAAATGGCTGCAAATTCTTCATCACCCATCATGTTGAATGTGGGCTGGCTCCCCTGTGACTTATTTTGAACGACAGCTTGTGAACTTCTGCTGGAAATGGATGCTAATTTCTGGGGCTGGGTCTCCAGGGATGCGCAGCTTCTGCTTTTGCCCCCAGCTTGGAGCCTCTCTCGTGTAAGCCAGCTGCCATGTATGAGTCTGACTGCCCTCAACCACCATGCCAGGAGGAAGCCCAAGCAGCCACCTGGACAGACAGAGGACATGAGGAGGAGCCCAAGGTCCACTTTATGTGAGTGAAGCCTTCTTGGACCTTCCAGCCCTGCTCAGCCACCAGCAGAATGCCACCAAATGAAGGACCCCAGCTGATGCCACCCACAGCAAAAGAACCACCCGGCTGACTCCTGCCCAAATTCCTGGTCCAGAATCAAGGGCAAGTAAAGTGGTTGTTTTAAACCACTGGGTTTGGGCATAGTTTCTTACCTAGCAACAGATAACTGATTCTCATGAACTATGTCTTCTTCCTCCCCAGGGGACCACTTTGGGACAACAGGTGTGAGGGAGGGGTTGCTATTTCTTTGCCAATTGGGTGATCTCCAAACTCTTCCCAGGTCCTTCATGACCCAGCCCTCTCCAGCCTCCCTGGCAGATGCTCCCCAGCACTTTTGCTCTCATCAGCCCAAACTTCTGCCTGGACCCACCTGCTGTGTCACTTCTCCAGGCCTTTGCATTCAGCCTGCCTTTTTCCCGGAAGGCCCTTTCCCTCCTCTTCCTACAGCAAACCTCTGTTCCTTCTTTGGGATCTAACTCAAACGTTACCCTTTCTCCAGCTGCCCCCAGGCTACCTCTGGACTCTACAGGCCGTCACAAAGATGTCTGAGCCTTATTCTGAAAATAACTCTGCTGCCCTTGGTAGGGCATATCCTGGGCCCCAGCGTCTCTCCAGGCAGAAGGTACATGCTGACATCCGGCCAGACCGTCCTCCCCTAGGCTCAGGGAACCAAGGTGTTATGTACTCGAGGATGGCTGCTTGTGGTCCCTGCATTGGGGCAGCACAAAGGCAACCTGAACTGTGGATAACAAGTGATACCATATTTTCTCCAGGAAAAAAAATACAATTCAGTGAATTCGTGCAGCATTTCATGTACCACGCAGTAACAGTCTCGAGGCAACAGCCAAGAGAATCCCTTGTACCCAGGCTCCTTCTTTCTTGTTCCAGAAGTTCTTTCGCAAGTCAAAGAGCAAGTTGCAGCCAGAGTCTGACAGTTTCCATTGTATCAAAAACTTGGGGAAAACAATTATCTGTGATCACAGTAAGGCTTCTGGGTAATTTATATTTCTAACAATTATCAAAAACAATATCTCTTTTGCTAAACTGTCCAAATTGCTCCCACAAATATCAAAAGTGCTTTTTCCCCCCAGCTTTCGCTGCCAGTCTCCGCGTCGACACCTATCTGTGGTATTCTGATCGCTGCTGCTAAGTGGGTGTCTGGAAAGTTTTGGGAAGGATCTTCAACTGGGTAATGTTCAGCTCCTCTTGACATTACCTAAGTGCTTTATGCCTAAGTTTTCTTCTATTGTTTCCTGCTAAAATGAGCGAGAAGTTGTCTCCCACCAGCTCTGGCTTTTGTCAAGATGACAGCGGGGACTTGGACTGAAAGCTTGTCACTTCAGAAGGGAGGGAGGAAAAGTCACAGCCCCATGTGAAGGCACGGGAGGAAGTTGGGAGCCCACAGCCTGGGGGTGTTTGTTTAAAACGGGCCTTTAGTGACACGTTTTATCTTCCTTAGAGCCACCTGCACCCCTGCCCAGGTGAGCTTGTTGGGTTTCAGACATGGGGGCTGTGGGTCATGTGGCACTGTAGCAGGGATTGGGGACAATCGGACCAAAGAGGTGTCACAGCATGACCTTGGGCAGGTCACTCAACTTCCCAGAGCCTCTGACTCCCTGTCCATAACCTGGGGACAATAGCTACCTCCCAGGGTCCTCGTGTGGATTTAATGAACCACCAGGTGTAGTGACCATTTGTAAGGAGGGGTGATGATTTTGGGGGTGATGTGAGGGAACCAGGATCCACTGGTCCCATTGTGCACTGGCCCTGTGCTGCCACTTCCCCACAGGTTAGTTCACAGACCTTCCCAACAACCTGTGGTGTACAGGGGTATCCTGAGTTGATGCTCAGGGAGGTCTGTGAGCCTCCTGTGCCAGACTTACCTAATGACCCTCCATGCTCAGTTCTCTGATGTAAGGTCAGTACCTCTTGGGAGCAGCCACGACGTCCTTCAGTAGGTGATGGATGGATAAACTGGTACATCCTCACCATGGAATACTATTCAGAGCTGAAAAGAGATGAACTATCAGGGCATGAAAAGACATGGAGGGAACTTAAATGCATGCTACTAAGTTAATGAAGCCAACCTTATAAAGGCTCCATACCACGTGATTCCAATTATATGACATTCTGGAAAAGGCAAAACTTTGGAGACAGTAAAAAAATCAGTGGTTTCTGGGGCCGGTGGGGGGAGGGATGAATAGGATTTTTAAGGGAGTGAAACTCTTCTGTATGATACTATAATGGTGGATACATGTCATCATGCATTTGTCAACCCCCATAAAAGGTACAACACCAAGAGTGAACCCTCAAGTAAACTATGGACTTTAAGTGATAATGCAGGTTCATTGATTATAACAAGTGTACCACTCTGGTGGGGGACGTTGATAGTGGAGGAGGCTCTGGGTGTTGGGGAGTAGGGGGTATATATTAGAAATATCTGTACTTTCTGCTCAATTTTACTATGAGCCTAAAACTGCTTTAAGAAATAAAGTCTGGGGGTTCCCTCGTGGCGCAGTGGTTGAGAGTCCACCTGCCGATGCAGGCAACGCATCGTGCCCCGGTCCGGGAAGATCCCACATGCCGCGGAGCGGCTGGGCCCGTGAGCCATGGCTGCTGAGCCTGCACGTCCGGAGCCTGTGCTCCGCAACGGGAGAGGCCACAACAGTGAGAGGCCTGCGTACCACAAAAAAAAAAAAGAAAGAAATAAAGTCTACTTTTTAGAAAGAAGAAGAACCAAAAGAAAAAAAAAGTAAAGTCAGCACCTCCACCAGGGAGACTTCCCTGACTACTGTAGCCAGTGGCAATTTCTTCCCGTGCTGGGAATCTGCAGGCCGGCACAGCTTCTGCCCAGTTATCTCATTCCTGTTCTCTAACAGGTGGCTGGTGTTTCCAACATCTGAACCAAACCAGCCCATAAGGCCCTCCAGGGCAGGGACGGGGGATGTTCCTTAGAACCTTCCACCTCTTGCCGAAGAACCCGGGGAGGAAACGCGTAGTAGGTTCCCAGAAAATATGTCAGCTGCTGCGGGGTCCAGACCTGGGGGCACAGAGCCCTGTGGCTTGTTGACCAAACCATCAGCAGCCTCTGAGCTGCCCTCAGCGACGCCGTGACCAGGCCCCTGTCTTGGTGGCTTTCATGGTCACCCCTCTCCACCGATCCCAGGGCAGCAGGCTGAGCCCATTTCGTAGGTGAGGAACCCAAGGCTGGGGGAGGAGGTGCACCTCACCTGGTGCCGCAGTGACCGTGATGGTTAAGTTTATGTGCCAACTTGACTGGACCAAGGGGTGTGCAGAGAGCTGGTAAAGCCTCATTTCTGAGTGTGTGTGAGAGAGCGCTTGAGTTAGGACTGAGTAAGGCAGATCACCCTCCCCAGTGTGGGCGGGCATCCTCAATCTGTTTGGGGCCTGAATAGAACAAAAAGGCGGAGGAAGGGTGAATCCACGCAACTTCAGCTGGGCCGTCCCTCTTCTGCTGCCCTTGGCATCGGCTCAGGCCTTCTGACTTGGATTGGAACTACCACCAGCCTTCCTGGGCCTCCAGCTTTACAGACGGCAGATTGTGGGACTTCTCAGCCTCTGTAATTACATGAGAATACCTTGTAATACATTTCTTTCTATATATCCATATATGTCCTCTCAGTTCTGTTCTTCTGGAGAACCCGCCTATTGACCTAGTGGGGTGATGAGGACACAGAGGTGGGGGTTCTGGGATGTGCGTCTCCTCTGCGAGGGCATTTGTCCTTCTGCTTTAAAGTTGCCTTGGCATCCTCAAGCTCTTTTTTCCAGTATGAAACGTCTCGATGTACTTGGTGACTCATCAGAAGGTCCCTAAGTGGCAGTCACTCTGCTTTCAGAGATGAGTAAATCACGACTCAGACTCATGGGGGCTCAGAACCACCTGGCAACAATGCAGTGTGTGTGGGGTGTGCATGCGGGGTGGGTGGAGGTTCAGGCCGGCGTGGGTAGGTGGGCTGCGGGGGCCCTGATGTAGCACCCAGCCCTGGTGACACAGAGCCACGTGACCAGTGCCAAGCCCGCTGTCGCAACTCTGGCCGCTTCTGCTGCAATTTTAAGAATTCTTCAGAGTGGACCGCGAGCTCAGGTGTATAACGGAACATAGGAAAGGAGGGAGGGGGAGGGGGGATGGTCAGAGAAATGGGGGATAGAGGGAGCAGGGTTTGGGAGCCCTGCTCCCAAAGGCTCTGCCACCGACCAGCTCTGTGATGTGTGATCTTGGGGAGCTACCACCTCCTTGGAGACAAAGGGAGGCCACCTGGTAGGTCATGGTGTCAGGAAGACCCATTGAGATGTAACACCAAAGAGAGTTTCCTGTCTTGGAGGTGGACAAGGGCAGGTGGGACAGCCTCCAGCAGGGAGGCTGGGAAGGAGTCTGTGGGAGCATGGCTGGAACGTGTTCCAGACCTTGCTAAATACTGAATGCAGCTCTTCTGCTCCCAGCTATCCAGGACTCCCCATAAATCCAAACTTCTGGCTCTGTTGGCCTGGGCAGGATGGGCTCTCCAGGTGGTTCTAATAGTCGTGCAGCCTGGGTTGGGAACCTGCAGCCCAGAGCAGGGCTCCTCTGCCTTTACTATCTACATGAATCACAGGAGTATCTCTTTGAAATGAAGACTCTTAACTCAGGAGATCTGAGGTGGGATGGGTTTCTGCATCTCTAACAGTCACCCAGGTGAAGGATGAAGATCACACTTGCAATCACTCGCCTTTACAGTCATGGGTCTTAAATTTCCCTGCGCATCAGAATCCCCAGGGAACCTGTTAAAATGTGGATACATGGGTGATCCTGGGGTCTCACAGTCCTAGATGTCCAATGTGTGGCTGACATACCCCACGTGCTGTTCTGATCTCGCTAGCAGTGGGTTACACACTCAGGACCTAGGTCGCTGAGTCTGCGGAACACTCGGCCTGGTCATTCAAGGGCAATTTCCCAACTCTCAATACTGCTTGTTTATCATCCTGGGACCCACAGGAGGGTCATTTGGCCCCTTGATTCCTTGATTTTGATGAGTATATGTTTGAATGCCAAGGGGTTGGTTCAGTACTCTGGTTATGTTTATCCCAAGGCTGCCCTTGCAAGGGTTGGAATTTCCATGCCTCACCTAAGCTCATCTGCAGGACCCCAGTGGACACCAGATGACCGCAAGACTACAGTCCCAACACAGCATTAGGATTATATTAATCTCCTGTGGCCTCTGTAAAAAAAAATTGCCGCAAACTCAGTGGCTTAAAACAACAGTTCTGGAGCGAGAAGTCTGAAATCAGTATCATTGGGCTGAAATCAAGAAGAATCCACTTCCTGCCCTCTTCCAGCATAGTGGCTGCTGGCATTCCTTGGCCTGTGGCTGCATCACTCCAATCCTCAAGGCCAGCATCTTCCGGTCTCTCTTTGTTCCATCTTCACATCACCTTCTCTATGTGTGTGTCGAACCTCCCTCTACCTCTCTCCTTTAGGGATACTTCTGACATTCTTTAAGGTCCACCTGGAAAATCCAGGGTAATCACCCCATTTCATGTAATTACATCACATGTCATTTAGTCACAACTGCAGACATTTTTTTCCAAATGAGGTAACATTCACAGGGTCCGGGAGGTAGGACCTGATATTTAGGGGACCATTTTTGGCCTAATACACTGATGGTCTGAAAAAGGCCCCAACTCCGCTGTCCTTCAGATGAAAACTCACGAACGTCCTTCCTCACTTTTCTCTGTGCTTGGCATGTAGCCCAATGCCTGAAACTGGTAGGCATTGGGCTACATGCCAAGCATACAGAGAAGAGTGAGGAAGGATGTTTGCTGAGTAAATTGAAATGGACTTTAAATAGGAAAGAAGTGGGCAAGCACATGAATGTAGAATCTGAGAACAGGGAGGCATCAGAGGACTGCAGATGGGACAATAGGATTGAAGTGTGGGAGGCATTTTTAGATATCCCATTAAAGGGTCTGGATGCTGTCCTTACGAAGCCATTCATTCCTTCATCCATTCATTCATTCAGTACTCAACAGCAAAGCACAGGGTTCGACTTCGTGGGGGAGTGAAGACAGGCCTCCTAGAGAGATGGCATTGAATTAGGACAAGAGCTGTGTTTTAATAAGTTCTCTTAGTATTTCCAAGTTGTTGCCCTATGAGTTTGGGTGCCGTATCAGTCAGGGTTCTCTAGAGAAACAGAACCAATAGGGGATATCTCTATCTCTATCTCTATCTCTATCTCTATATCTATACCTATATCTAGAGAGATTTATTTTGAGGAACTGGCTCATGTGATCATGGGGGTTGGCAAGTCCAAAATCTGCAGGGCAGGCTGGAAACCCAGGGAAAGGTTGATGTTGCAACTGAAATCTGAAGGTCATCTGCTGGCAGAGTTCCCTCTTCCTCAGAAGACCTCAGTCATCACCTCTTAAGGCCTTCATCTGATTGGGTGAGACCCACCCACGTTATAGAGGGTCATCTGCTTTACTCAAAGTCTACTGGTATAAATGTTACTCTTGTCTAAAAAAATATCTTCACAGCAACATCTAGACTGGTGTTTGGCCAAATCTTGGCCTTGACAAATTGACACATAAAAGTAACCGTCACAGCTGCTGTATTTTCTGATGCATTAAGATTTATGACTGTTGAATCTCTGTGGATTGTACCTTGCACACTTACATAATATCCCTCTTTGTTCCTGTGAATGCTTTCTGCCTTGAATCCTTTAGACAACATTAGTTTGTCATTCTTGTTATCTTTTAAATTTCAGTTTTCAAATGTAGACTATTTTGGACTTCTATTTGTCAGCATTTTTGGTGTATGCCTTTGTAAACAGCACTTAAACTAGATTTGGATTTTATCCCAGCCTTACGGGCTTTTGATAGGAAATTCAGCCCATTCACATTTCTTATGAAAGTTGATATCCATGGTTTTAAATTTTTCATCTTTTATTAGATTTTGTTGTTACTGCTGTTATTTCCTCTGTCTCCCCTCTTTCTTAATTTTGTCTCTTTACTCATTCTCTCCACCCTCCCTACCTCCGCCCATTAATTCAGAAGTTCTACTCAGCTTCTTTTTTACCAGTTGGTGCTTTACAAGTCCTGATACTCATAATTAAACGATACTTCCCTGTTGATGTATAAAAAGTAAATGGTAACAATGCCCCCCTCCCCAATGAGATTTTCCTCCCCATCTTCCCTGGCGCCAAATCAGACCCTTGTGCTTCTCCGCTTCACTCCTTGCTCAACTCCTGAAGATCAATTCTAGTTTTTACTTTCAGGCTGCTACAGGTTTCCCTTACAGTACGTGGCTTATGTTTCAAGAATCCCTATTTAGCAATTATTGTACAGAATCCCAGGCATATTTAGATTAAACCACATATTTTGCAAGGGTCATTGCTCACCACTATTTTCTGTGTTTTATCTCGAGATTTCTGCTGTGATTGAACTATGTCCGTGAGGGGGAAACTTCCGCGGGTCAAAGGGGCCTTCTCTGTGTCTTGCCATGTTAGATATTTTCCTTCTTCTGCCCTGACACATGAATTCCATCATAGCAGGGGAAAGGCTCGTTGATCAGACAGTCAGAATCCCTGGACATTGTCCCCAAATTGCCTAGGAATCTGGCACCACACTGAATCTCCTTGTTTTGGTTGTGACCGCTTTTTTCTGGAATTCTGCAAGACTTTCTCATAACTTATCCTTGGAGTTGGAGACTTTATGGCATATCTTCAGCCCAGAGACATTTTCTTCTAGCATTTCTTTCATTTGTTTCCCCTCCAGCTCCTTTTGGAGTGCCTGTTCTTTACATGCTGTACTGCCTGGAACTGCCAGCAAGCCTCTCATTTTCTCCCTGATGATTTTCATGTATTGTTCCTCCACATTTTAAGGCATTTATTCCACATTATCTTCCAGTGCTAATTTTTCTCACCGTGACTATTCTCTTTCTGAATTTACCTACAACTTTTAAAGTTTTTTTTAATCCATGGCATATGTTAAATGTTTCTGTGCTCTGACTGAGGTTCATTTTCTCTCTTGCCTCCCCAGGAGGAATTGTTCAATCTGTCCCCTTCCCACTGTTTATTGGGTCCCTCCACAGGTTTTGTCCTTGATGGTGGTCTCCTTGATGGTGGGCGGTGACCAGCCAGTGGGGATGGATGACAAGCTGCTTATGTTCTTGTAGACAGTGACAAATGAGTTGGAAAAGTCCTGCCAAGATACTGGAGGAGGGGTCTCTGCTCCCAGCCTTGCAGATGCGAGGAGGGCTGCTGATCCCAAGGGTGGGCTGCAGGAGCCGTTCAGGTCAGCCTCCAGACCTCCATGCTGAAGGAGAGGATGGGCAGTAAAGATGGGTGGGTTAGAAAGAAAAGAAACTCATCTGATTAGTTTTCAAAGAGCCTCTAAGCTCCCAATAGATAAATGAGAAAGAGACTGCTTCTCAAAATTAAGAAATATGAAATGTCCAGCCTCTTAATTACCATGGAAATGCAAATTGCAATTGCAAAGGGACCATTTTTCATTTGCCATAGTAGGCAAGGCTAAAAAATAAAGTAATTCTCCAAGCCAGTGTGTACCCCTCGGAAGTAAACTGGAGGGAACTTTGAGAAACTTGTTTTGGTAAAATGTATCTATAGATCGGAAG
>NW_006790551.1:5970427-5986746 GCF_000442215.2 Lipotes vexillifer
ATCGGAAGAAGCCTATCAGTATCCAGTGATTCTGCTTCTAGGACTTTGCTCTAGTGCACATACACATATACAACACATGCAGTGTGATCACAGAGACTTCTGGAAACCCTTTCTTAAATATGCATAAACCCCAAAATGTGAACAGTAATAGCCTTTGAGTGATTTTTTTTCTTCTTTCTACTTTGTGTTAATTCTCCAAATTTTCTGTAATTAGTATACTGCAAGGGGGAAAGAGCTCTGTGTGATTTTGGACAAATACCCGTCTATGTCTGAGCCCCAGTCTTCTCATCGACAGAAATGCGCCCAATGTCACCTGCCTCACAGTGATATTGGGGATGAAATGAAAAACCCTGAGGTGTGAAAACCCCCAAACTGAGCCTGGGGCAGAGTGGGTGCTGCTCGACGCCTGTTTCCTTCCTTCCTCTGTGAGCCTCACCGGGTCAGACAGGAAGATGGGGATCGGTTGCAGGGGGCAGCTGGAGGATAAAGTGAGGTGCCTGATGTGAGTCTCGTGGCTTTAACAAAAATCCCCGAGGTAGTGTGTTCAGTGGATAGAACTCATCTCCCAAACCATCTGGAAACTTTGCTCCCGAAATATTGGTCACATATTCTCGGCAGCCATTCTGAGCAGCAGTTTCTGCAGTGATAACCCAGGACAGGCATCTCAGGTTGGCAGTGAGGACCAGACAGAGCAGACACAGACCAGGAGGCGCCCCGCACCGCCAACTGGTGCTTCACAGCCCCAAGGCCTGTCTCAAGTATAGACCTTTGCCCCTATCTGCAAACCACACCTCTCAGACCCCAGGGCAAAACCGAAAGGAGGCTTTCCAAACTGCCTTAGCTTCGCGCCACACATTTACTTTGTGAAAGCATGCTACGTTGCATTTCATGCATTTAAAGCAGCCCTTGGTTACAGGTACACATTTAAATGGGCCACATCTTCCTATCCCTGTTCCTCTGTTAGGGGAGCCCTCTCCATCTTTGGTGAGGCCGAAATTAAGGCGTCTGGTGCATAGTAGGCGCTCAACGTGTTAGTTAATATTGCAATAACAATAATAATTAATCTGAACTTGGGGACGCTGGGGCCAGAGTAGTGAGTGAAAGGTGGTACGAGTCTCGTCCGAGGGTCCAACCACCTGTTACGCACCGAGTGCACTTCTTTCCCAGTGAGCTGACGGTCTGTGGGCGTGGAGTGGCAGGGCCGGGGCTGGGCCAGGGCCCGAGTCCACTCGGAAATTTTCGCTGTGGGCGGGTCCGACCCGCCCACCCGGCGACCTCTTCTCTGGAGGCCCTGTGGGCCAGTGGGCAGCTGTCAGGCGAGGCGCTCTGTGATTGGTGGAGGAGAGCAGTGATTGGCAGGCACGCCGGCCGCTCAACGGGCCGAGTCGGCGCCGCGTCCTCCTGGCCGCGTCGAGAGTGGAGGGCAGCCTGCGGCCCCGCCCCAGGCCCCGCCCCTCCCCTCCCCTCGTTGTGGGCAGAGCTCTCGCGCTGCCACTGTAACCGGCGCCATCCGCTCGGACGCGGCTGCTTTCCTTTGGACCCGGTCCGTCCAGCTCCTCTCGAGCAACTTTGCAGCGAGCTCTGAAGCCCAAGGGTGTCGCGGCGCCGCGTGAGGCCTACTAGCGGGCCGGTGAGTACTTCACGGCAAGGGGCGGTCGCAGGGTGGGCTGGAAAGAGAACCGGGAGCATCGCGAGTTGCAGCCCGCCTCGGCCTCAGTTTCCCCATCTGAGCGGACGGGCAGCTGGTACTAGTGTCCCCTGCAAGTTCCCCAGAAGTTGGAGGGCCGGGGTCCCTCCCTCTCCGCGACGCTCACGGCAACCCCTGCCCGGGCCTCGATCGCGTCTTCCTTCCGGGGTGCGCGCCCCCTCGTCCCCAGTCCGGGCACCCCGGGCATCGCGGGGCACTGCGCGCTCCGAGCACCGTCACGCCCGCGAGCCTGGCTTAGAAACCCCACTGACGGCGGGAAAACCGGCCTCAGAGGCAGGAGGCTTGTGGCGCTGGGGACCCGGCGAGTGGAAGGGGGCGCGCCTGCCCTGCGTCCCACAGAACCTGTACCGAGTTGCCCAGTCATGGCCCTTCCTCCGCGGCCGTCGGCGGGCTCTCTGGGACTCCGGGCCGCCCTCAGTGCCCCCGGGGCCGCTGGAAGGCGCCTGGGCCTCCTCACAGGAGCTGCTGTGTGTGTGTGTGTGTGTGTGTGTGTGTGTGTGCGCGCGCGCGCGCGCTGGGGGTTCACTCCCCAGGCGGGCACGTGCCCTCCTGAGGGGGCAGATTCTGAGGCTGAAGCCCCTAACTGCCCACTTAGAATCTGTGTAGCAGTTACTCTCCCCCTGGTGCTCCACAGTAAGGCATGGCGAGGGGCAGTGGCAGCCCCTGGGCCCTGGCTGGTGTGAACCTGGCCCTCAGGAACATCAATTTCTGTTTTGATAGATGGAAACTTTCTGGGGAATCTGACTTTTGGGCGTGGTGGAGCTGAGCCCTCTCACACCATTTATTGTAGTTGATGTTAAGAAATTCCGAGGAACTAACATTTGTACAGTATTTGGCCCTCCCAGTAGTCTTAGGGGTAGGAATTATATCCCTATTTGACCCATGAGGAAGTTAAAACCCCACAGCTGATCATGCAGAGCCTGGTGGGAAACCTCTGCCCCTGGGCAGGTGCTGAGAACCAGTGCCTGCCTCTCTCCTCACCTTGGACAGTGACCCCTGGCACTTGGCCCATTTGTAAAGGGCTTTCCCTTCTGCTGTGATGCATCACTGAGGGAACGATGCCCTGGGTACCCGCTGTGCTGGCTGCCTGACCTCACTGCAGACTCAGTGAGGAAGCCATGCCAACAGAAACCCAGAGGCCATACTCTCCACTGCCCGTCCTGTCAGCTCTGTCTCCAAAGGGCTGTGATTCTCACTGGAGCCCCTCGGCATCTGATCAGGGATTCAGAAGAACGTTCCTTTATATACTTGCTCCCCCAGCAAATGGACCTTTGCCTGGACACAGGAAAGTTTGCTGGGAGACCACATCTCATCTTCTTTCCCAGGATGGAAGTGTATGTGGAGGACTCCCCACTCAGGCCTCCCCTGCCCCTCCCAGGCCAGGGCTGGACAGGCCTTTGGGGCTGGTCACAGAGGGGAACCTAGTTCAGTCCCTGACCCACAAAATGCCTGTGCTGTGGGACAGAGACCAAATCCTGGTCCACGATAGTGGTGGTAAGAATTACGACAGCGAGCTTGTTCTATGCTTCATATGGCTCCCTCCCCTCTCCCAGGTCCCCTTCTCAGCAAGTGGCACCAACACCATGGCCCCAGGGCACAAATCAGGCCCCATTCTGCTCCCCCCTGCCCACATTCAGTTGGTGATGCTTCTGTTTCTCCTGGCCCAGGAGCGCACTCAGATGCCTGCCCTCGGCCAGGCCTCCTCACTTTCCCTGGAAGACCACCCAGCTCCCTCCCTGGTCTCCCTGGGCCATCCCCATACAGCCCTGATGGTTCTTCAACTGCCACTGCCCTACAGCACCAGCCTGCATTTCCTTCTGCCCTAGGCTCAACCCCACACTAAGCCTGGCACTTGTTCAGGCCCTCGGGACCTGCCCTAAGTTCCAGCTGCCCGCTCAGCCTCTTTTCTCCTTCCTGTGCGCCGCCCCAGAGTCACTTCTGCACCTTCCCAGCCATGTTGCCTTTAAGCCATGTCCGCTGCCCTTTCTCCTGGGCAGTCCCCCACTGAAATGCCCACACACCTCCATTCCTCCCTCCCTTCACCCTTGCCTGGCTCATGTCTGCTTGTCCTAAAGATTGAGTCAAGGCCACTCATCCAGAATCCCCACCTTGCCCCTTTTCCACCGCTGAGTGTGGCCCCCTTCTGTGCTTGCAGCCCCCAAGAGCTCCCTCTTTGTGGTTGTCAGTTTAGGTGTCATCCTTCCTATCTGGACTGAGGTCTCCAAGGCAGGTCCTATAGGATCCTCTCTGGGGCCCGGGAGGCCCAAGTTGGGGCCTGGCACAGGATCGGCCCACAATCCATGGCCGCTGACCCATCCCGGCCAGGCAAGGAGCATTCCCAGCTTATTCCTGCTTAGTCCTGGGAACTTGGCACATTGGGTAGAGCTGGAATGTTCCTTGGTTTGGCCCTTAATACTGTGAGGCAAAAATAGGTACCTCCGAGGGCTATGTGCCCTTGTCTTGAGGAGCAGCCCTGTGCCAGGCTGCTGGGCTATCCAGAGCAGACATCCCAGACCCTGGGAACCCCTGGGCCCTCTCCCTTCAGGCTCAGTCACAGACGGGTTTTAGAATAACATTTTGTGGTAATTCCAAAAACCTTGCACGTTCATTATAGAAAATTAGAGAAGTACATTTAGAAAAAGAATAAAATAAAGCTACCTGTAGTCTCTTCACTCAGACATAGTATAACCATTGTGGGGGCATTTTCTTCCATCTTTTTGTGCAGGTGAATTTTGTTTTCATCCTAAATAGACTCAGGTCAATAGCTCATGCTGCTTTAGATCCCGCTTAACAGCGTCATACAAACATTTCCTTATCTTGTTTTGTTTTGTTTTGTTTTTTTGCGGTACGTGGGCCTCTCACTGTTGTGGCCTCTCCCGTTGCAGAGCGCAGGCTCAGCAGCCATGGCTCACGGGCCCAGCCACTCCGCGGCATGTGGGATCCTCCCGGACCGGGGCACAAACCCGCGTCCCCTGCATCGACAGGTGGACTCTCAACCACTGCGCCACCAGGGAAGCCCAACATTTCCTTATCTTTAAACGTTCATATACAGGTCCTGGTTAACAGCTATATAGTGTAGCACCATCTGGAGGGGCTGTGAGTTTCACACCTGCCCTCTCTGGACGGTGCTGGAAAGTACAGCTGTGATGGACACCAGAGAGGTGCTCTGTAAGAGCAAAGGCGTGGAGGTCCACAGTGGCACGTGGATGTGGGGGAGCAGCAAGTGGGCTGAATGTGAAA
This sequence comes from Lipotes vexillifer, assembly GCF_000442215.2. Lineage (NCBI taxonomy): Eukaryota > Metazoa > Chordata > Mammalia > Artiodactyla > Lipotidae > Lipotes > Lipotes vexillifer. The sequence continues at coordinate 5,975,376 of NW_006790551.1, forward strand.
CCGTGGGCATCCCTGGGTTTTCCCCTGGTCTGGGATCCTGATGGTGGAGGCTCTGCTCAGAGGGTGTGTGAACATCCTTAAGGCTTCCCATGGGGGCTTGTTTCAGAGGTTAGGGTGGCCCCCCTGCGGGGAGAGCAGAGTGGGGCCGGCCTGAGTAAGGGTTAGAGAGCTTGGGCTGAAGTCCACGTGAGATCATTCTCCACGTGTCAGTAGGTGCATGATCCTAGCAGCCCTCTCAGGGGGTGGCAGCCCCTCAGCCAAGCTCCGTGATGCTGCCATTTTGTGTTCTGATGGGATAAAAATATGCCTGGGTGCTCATGTGGAAAGAATGCCGGCCACTCTGGTTTTCTGGATCTTACACAATGACAGGTTCCAAGCCATTGCTCTGGTCATGGGGCGGCAGTGTGGGTTGACTGCCCCACTCGTAGGCAGGCATCGGAGGAGTCTTGGAGCTGGGGTGGAGCGGGACGCTGATGCTCTCATCCTGCAGTCAGGAGTCTGGATTCGGGATTCTGGGGCCAGGCTGGAGGGAGGGACCTGCTTCCGATCACACAGTGAGATGGCGCAGGCTCTTCCCCAGCCGGGCTCCTTCCCCCAGGCCAGGCTGTCTCGGGTGTACCTTGCAAGGCAAGCAGGCAGGTATTCTAGCAGACAGGTATTCTGAGTGAATGAGATGTAGCCCCTGCCTTCAGGGGCCCCAGTGTCACAGGAAAGAAGACAGAAAAGGAAGCACCAGATACCATGCAGGTCCCTCCACCGGGAGATCACCTGCGATCCTCCCTGTGACCCATCCATGGCAATGGATCATTTCGTTTGTTTTAAAATAACAAGGCCTTTGATTCAAAAAGTGTTTGGCCAACTCTCAGGGAACCTGAAAATTAATCCTCCTTTATTCATCCATTCTCATTAAGCAGAGATTTTACTTTAAACAGTATTATTTTGATTGTAATGTGACATGCATAATACTTAGCCCAACAGGCCAGCCAGAACCTGTGTTTTCCTGAAATTCCAGGTTGGACGTGGCTCCATGTGGTTTGTCTCGGGTCAGCCAGTGACCTGCACAACTGGGTTCTGTCTGCTAAATCACCGGCTGACTTTCCCTGCCCACAGCTGGCCACCTGCCCAATGGGTCTGCACGTGCAGCCAGATGACGAATTTCACAAAAGTTGCCTCTTTGTTTGGTTCCGGGAAGCCTGGTGTTTGGAAATAGCACCAAGCACTGTGTTGGTTTCCAAGCAGATCCATGTGGCTTGACATGCTTTTGGTTTGCAGCCAGGGGGATGTTTTAAAATAAGGTCTTCAGTCCCTCTGAGGGAGGAATGTCCAGATTGAAATCTCCAGGGTTCTTTGGCAGACAGAGATCTGATCTCTGGGACCCATCTGTAGTAGGAATGGAGCAGACATGGTTGTGTAGCCCCGGGGAAGTGGCGTGTGGCGCCTGGGGCCCCCCCCTCCGACTCTTGCTGTGTCAGCAGTCTGCAGACACGTGTCAGGCACCCACTCTGGCAGGCTCTGGGCAGTCTCAGAGCTTGGAGCTGGGCACTGGGGATGCCTGGGAACCTGGCCCCTTGTGGTCTCTGGTCTCATGTAGTCCTCACAGTGTCCCCAAGTGTAAGATGATTGTCCCCATTTACAGTTGAGGAAACTGAGGTGCAGAGAGGGACGTGGCCTGCTCAGGACCACAGAGCTGGTGGACACAGCCAAGGGCGCGACAGCTACGACGGGTTAGTTTGGGAGCCAGATTCCTCATTGCCGGGCCTTGCCTGCTCTGTGCTCATTTCCTCATCTCAGTGAAGAGGATGGATATGGCCTTGAGGCTGTGGTGAGGGTCATGGGATCCTTGGGGATCCCCCGCACAGTGCACGTGGTCCCGACTTCTTCAGGGTCTGTGTCTGATCCCGGTTCCCTGGCTGGGGAACTCCTAGAGCTCTCAGCTCCACGGTGTGGGGCTCATGGTTTCCCTTAATTGTGTCAGTGGTGGTTTTTGCTGTTTTGCTAAATGGCATTATTGACTAATGGAGCCCTTTCCCCTGTGGTAGACTCTCTGTGCTCGTCAGTCTGTTTCAGTCATCTGTTCTGACACACCAGCTTCATGGTTTCCGTCACTCCACATCTAGTATGTGTTCATATCTGGTGCATTCAAGTTCCCTGATATTTGTTCTGTGGTTCAGGCCTAGCGTGGAGGGCTTGGGAGTTGGGCAGGTCTGACTACATCCTGGTTCCAGGGGCTGTGTTCCCCGCTTCTCTCCCCCTCCCCATTTCGTTCCCCCTCTCCCCTCCCTTCCCTCCTCTTCCCCTTCCCCTCTCCTCACATTTATTTAACTTTCACTCTGTGCCAGTGTATTCATTTCCTAGGGCTCATATAAGAAAGTTACAGAAACTTGGTGGCTTTAAACAATAGAAATTTATTGTCTCATAGTTCTGGAGGCAGAAGTCCGCGATCAGGATGTCGGCAGGGCTGGTTCCTCCTGGGGGCTCTGAGGGAGAGTCCTTCCTCGCCTCTCCTGGCTTCGGGTGTTGCTGGCGATCCTTGGCATCCCTGGGCGTGCAGCTGCATCTGTCTGATCTAGGCCTCCTCCTTCACATGGTGCCCTCCTCTCTGTGTCTGTGTGTTTCCCTCTTCTTATAAGGATACCAGTCACTGGATTAGGGCCCACCCTAAGTCAGGATGATTTCATGTCAAGATCCGTGCTTACATCTGCAAGGACCCCTTCTTCCAAACAAGGTCTCCTTCACAGATTTTGGGTGGACCTACTTGGAGGCCAGTTTCCATCCCAGCACAGCCAGGCACTGTGCCCAGGGCTCCGTGTGGACCATCTCACTGAATCCTCACGACATTCTACATCCCCACTTCTCAGATGAGCACACCCGAGGCCCCGTGGCTCATGCCTGGTGAGGCAGGGACTCAAGGCCTTGAGACTTAGGGCCTGGCTCATGCCTGCTGTGGGACTTGCCAGCCGGCCTTGAGTGTTTCCTCCCTCGAGTTCCTGCCCTGTAAAATGGGAGTGTCTTACGGGGGCTGTTGTGAGGTTGAATGAGATCACATAGAATGCTGGGCAGCCCCCACCCTGTTTCCCTTTTCCGTCCCCTCTCTTTACCAGAAACTAGAGGCCAGAGCAGACTGGGCTTGGCTGGTATCATGTGTCTGACCCTCCGCTTTTCTCACTGCAGAATGGCCTCCGGTTCCTGTCCTCCGAGCCCCTCTGGCCCACAGTCTCCACCGCTGCCACAACAGCCCCAGGCCCGCTCACGGCTCAATGCCACCACCTCGGTGGAGCAGGAGAAGAGTGGGACGCCCCGAGCTCCCGGACCCCAGGTTGGACCTGGACGAGATGTGAGAGACACGGCTGCCTCGGCCATGCCCCAGGCCTCGCGTGCTAGGAGCCAAGAAAGGGCGGAAGGAACAGGTAAGGGGATGGGGCCTGGGAAGCTGGACTGTCCTCCCCCAGGGGTGTTCTAGAAGCAGGGCGAGCACTCGAGTCCTGGCACGTGGTCCAGACACCCCTGCGAGGTTCCTCCTGCAGGGCACCCCCTGTGGTCGGGGCCCACCTGCTCCACTCAGGGCCCCTCGACTCTCACCTTGCAGCGGGCTTTGCTCCTAAGTTCACAAACTTGGGCTGCAGCAGACTTCACGTTTCCTTATTTTATTTATAATCAAAAGCACCAACTCCCACCTGCTCAGGGTCCCCACCAGGCATTGTGGCGGGGGAGGTGGCAGGAAGAAGTCTTCCCCACCCCAGCTGGTCGCGCCCAGCACTCAGGGCAGCCCATGTTTTTCCCTGTCCACCGTGGCCACTGCTCAGGGGCCGTTCAGTCAGGCAGCTTTGCCTGGTCTGGGGGCCCCATGTGACCACTCCCATTGGGGACTGGCTGCCAGCCTGGAATATGCCTGGTCCCAGGCCCAGGTCCCTGCTGCCCTCTGGACCACCATCCTCCATCCCCAGGCCAGGCTTCCAAGGGCTTCCCCTCCCCCCCAGTCCACTTCTGGGCCTCCTCAGGTTTCCACTCTGTCCCAGGAGGCACCTCCCAGGCGAAGAGATGAGACAGTGTGAGGACCCGGGTGCGACGGGACAGCTGGTTGTGGTGCTGGCAGCCTTGCTGACATTGGGGGAGGGACACCAGGGTTTGGTCCATCCTCTGTCCACCTGCTGCTCACTGAGCACGGCCCTTTGCTGGCCCTGAGTGGCCATCGGCAGCACAGGTGAGTCAGGCCTGCCCCCTGCCTCCAAGGAGTCCACGGTCTCGTGGGGAGCAGAAGGAAGCACAGGGCCTGGGGAGCATAGAGGTGGCCCTGGGCCTGGCGCTGGGGTGGTGGGGCCCTGCTCTGTGGGAAGAGATGACGCCTGAGCAGGAGCGAGCCTGGGGAGAGAGGGCACAGCACGGGCAGGGCCAGCGGGAAGAGATGGCCTCGCCGGGGGTGGGCTTGGGGTGGGGAGAGCCCCGGACCTCCAGGTGACGGGGTGGCAGCAAGGAAGGAAGGCTCGGATTGGTGATGCTCTCGTGTCTGGCCTGCGATTTGAGCTACACCAGGAGTGAGCGGGGGGCAGGGCCAGGCAACGGGCTGTAACAGGAGCCTTGTGTGAGAGGCTCCTCTGTGCTTTCGGGGCTGGTGGAGGGGAAAATTAGAGGTGGCCCTGGGCCTGGCGCTGGGGTGGTGGGGCCCTGCTCTGTGGGAAGAGATGACGCCTGAGCAGGAGCGAGCCTGGGGAGAGAGGGCACAGCACGGGCAGGGCCAGCGGGAAGAGATGGCCTCGCCGGGGGTGGGCTTGGGGTGGGGAGAGCCCCGGACCTCCAGGTGACGGGGTGGCAGCAAGGAAGGAAGGCTCGGATTGGTGATGCTCTCGTGTCTGGCCTGCGATTTGAGCTACACCAGGAGTGAGCGGGGGGCAGGGCCAGGCAACGGGCTGTAACAGGAGCCTTGTGTGAGAGGCTCCTCTGTGCTTTCGGGGCTGGTGTAGGGGAAAATCCTCAAGTCTACTGTGAGTTCCAAGAAAGGGAGGATCCCTGGACCACTGGCTGTGATATTTGGGGAAAACATAGTTGGTATCGGCGTTACTTTTTCTAATAATCCAGCGAGTGCTTCTCAGTGCGTCTGTCTTATTCTCACAGCGACCAAACCTGTGAAGTACGGTCCTTGGCTCCGATTACAGGTGCGGCGATCAGCCCCGAGCCCGCTGGGGACATCGGGTCTAAAAGCTCCATGGGTGGTGAACGCCCTGTGACTTCTTTCCGGGGATCACCGCCCTCTCCTCCCTGCTCACCGAGACCATCCCACGTTCTCCAAATCCACCTCCGCCTTCCCTGTTCCCCCACCTCCCCTTTGCCACGTGGGAACCTCTGCCCAAAATATGCCATCGCCATCTCCACCTGTTGAAATCCTACCCAGCTCTCAAGGCGCTGCCGCCTCTTAGACTTTCTGACCTCCTCCCACAGCAAGAAAGACGTGTGCTGTCGTAACCGGACTCACACACCCACGGGCCTGCACGCACACACGCACACATCCAGTGGGAATGGAAATTTCCAAAACCATACTTGTCCTTAGTGTGTGTGTTGCTGTCTGATAGTCTCCATTCTGTTGCTTTTATTTAAAAACAAATGCTGCTTGTGGGCAGTTAAATTGGTTCCGTGACCTTCTGGGTCGAAGTCTGTAGTTTGAAAAACGCTCTGTGGTTTGGTGCCAGTGCACTCCAGCCGGGACTCTGGAGTACGTCTGTCCACATGAGCTGTTTATTTACTGAGTGTCGGGGCCATGAGGTGGTGCAGGAAGATGGTGCCGGGATGGCTGAGGTGGGACGCTTGGCTGGACTGGTGGCCTTGAGCTGTGTGCCCTTGAGGGAGTTGGGAGGCCTCGCTGAGCCTGTCTCTGTATCTGTAAAGTGGGCGCAGTCATACCAGCCATGTGGAGTCCACGTGCTGGGACCCTGTGCTCTGAGCATGGCGCATGGGACAAGGTGCTGAGTCAAGGCCCCTCGTCCCTTAGGTGCCTGCCCGGTGGCGCAGAGAGGGTCCATGCCTGGAGCTTGCTGTGTTTTGTGGATGTCATCAAGCCTCCTGCCCCCCGAGCCCGTCTCACTTCCTATTCAGGCTTCTCCTGGGGTGTTGCCTCGCATGTCGGGGCAGCCTTCCAGTTTCATGGCCCCACTCAGTCCCTCTTGGGCGACCGGTCTCAGTGTCAGCTCCAGGCTCTGTGTGTCTGGGTGTAGGGGCCTCACGTGTGCGTCGGATTCTTCTCTCCCCCAGGAGACTGTTGTGCTGCAAGCTGTGCATGCGTGCATGTGCACACGTGTGCATGTGCGCCCACGTGCTTCCTTGTGTCCTGCACGCCATGACTCTCTCAACCCCTGCTGCTCCAGGTGCTCTGTATGAGTTAGGGAAGTCCCAGGCCACTACCCGCCCTTCTCCAGCTCACCCAGCCTTGCCGTTTTGTTTTCCCCCTTGAGAAGCCAGCTGCCTGGGGAGCATCTGCCATGTGCACTGCAGACCTGGGGGCTTTACGTGACCCCTTACGGTAGCTCGAGAGGGAGACTCTGTTCTTGTCCCCATCTAGAGATGAGGAAACTGAGCCATCAACTTACCAAAGCAGCCAGTGCTGAGTGATGGGCACAGGGGTGATCCCAGTCTCCTGTCCCACGCTGCCCCCATGCCCAGCGGAGCTGCAGGGACCTCCGAGCTCTGGGTGAAGAGGGCCTGAGCTCTGCGGCTCCATCACGCTGGACTAGTGCCTGATTGTCCCCAGAAACGTGCCCCACTGGGCTCTTCTGATCTCCACATCTCCTTCAAAGATCACTGCGTTCTCTGCTTCGTCTCCAAGGCCTCTGGGCAGGCCAGGGCCTGATCTGGAATCTCTGTCCAGCCACAAACACCCCACAGCTGCGGGGCCAGGAGACAGGGGCTGGGAACGCGCTTGGTTTCAATCTGGGTGAGGCAAAAACGGCCTCAGAGGGCGGACCAAGTCAAGACTGCCAGTTTCAGATAAGAAGAGTCAGGAAACACATGTGGTCTCTGTTTGGCTTCTGACCCCGAGGGGAGGGGCGGGGAGTACTGAGCAAGCACTGGGCCAGTTGGCACCCTCGGGGTCCCAGCCCGCCACAGCTGGGCCCTGCTGCGTCACTTCTCTCTGTGGTGTCACTGTCACTGAATTGGACACAGCAGGAACCGTTCACCCCAGTGTTGACCGAGGGCCTGCCTGCTCAGCGGGTGCAGGAGACAGTGGGCAAGGCAGGCAGGGCCCGCCACCATGTGCAGGGCACAAAGGGCTCCCAGGCTGATGGCTCTGGGCAGGGGTTGAACGCAGGGTCAAGAGGTCGGCCAACTGAGTGGGGTCTCAAATGGTCAGGATAAGGAGAATGGGTGTTCTGGGGAACGTTAGAGGGTTTAAACCAGAGGAGCGGCATGACCTCTGTTACGTGGAGATGACCCGTGGGAGCCGAGGCCGGCAGGGAGGCACGTGGCAGGTGGAGAGGCCCCCGGAAGCTGGGCTGACTCCAGGTCTCTGGCTGGAGCTGCCAGGTGGGTGCAGGGCGTGGGCAGGGCAGTTTCCCAGCGGGGTTCAGGGCAGGACAGCGGGATTGGGAAGGTCAGGAGACGATGTGGTGCAGGAGGGGATGTGGAGCGCTGAGTCCCTGATGTCCTGGGGACAAGCCACAGCCACAAGCGACTCGCTTTCTCCTTGTCCGGTCAAGGTGCTGGCTATTGATGATTTAGGGAGTTTTGTACACGCATTATTTTATCCTGACCCTGACTGAAGCCCTGGTCTGTCTGGTTGCCAGGCCATCACTCTGATCCCCTCACTCCAGGATGACCTGTCGTGAGGACAGATGGCAGGGGCGGTGAGGCTGTCTCCGGCCTGGTGGCTTCCTGGGACCTTTGGAAACTTGGCAGCATGCCCGTCATCCCTTACCTTTAACCTCCCCTTTGCATTCCAAGTCTTGGGTGTCGCCTCTTCCAGGAAGCCCCTGCCATCAGAATTGATGATGCCAGGCACCTCCACCGCCCCCCTGAGCCTGCACTGCTGGAATGTGATTGTCCCCGTCTGGCCCCTGGGTGGGTAGGGAGGGCGGGGGTCCTGCCTCCTTCAGCTCAGTGCCCTTGGCTCCTGGAGCATTGGCATCCCGGGGCCAATGTTCATTAAACGTCTGCTGGGTGAGTGATGATGGGCGAGGTCCATGACCCCTGCTTGGGCCTGTGGGAAGCTCGGACCTCTTGCCCGGTACCCCCGCCTTGGAGCTTAGCCAGCCCCTGGAAAAGACGGGGTCGCAGGGATTGTCCTTCTTGTGTGTTCATGAGAACCAGAGTCAGCATCACGAAGGCTGCTGGGACACCCCTGGTGCAAGGTGACCCAGCCGCCCACAGCGATGAGGAGGACACATGGGATGCCCTGGGGTTCTGATCACCTTTCCCTTCACCGCAGCCCACGTGGTGGGTGTCAGGAGAGGACCAGGGACTCTAAGGCCTAAGGCGTTAGGGAGCCTAAGGCCTTGTCCAGGGCCAGCAAGTGAGGCAGTGGAAGGGCAGCAGCCTCTAGAGACAGGATTACGGCATCACAGTTCCTGTGTGTTTCAGATTGTGCTCTTCTTTTAAGAGCCTTTGGCGTGTGTTCAACAATTTAAACAATGTGCTCCAGCAAATCTAGATCTCAGCAGTTGTGGAAAATGGAAGCCAGCTTCTCTCTTGCTCTCAGCCATCTCTGGGGAGCTGGCAGAGCCCTCAGGACTTCTGGGAAGGGACGCCTGAGGCTCCCCAGCCCACGGCCCTGGGGTGGGTGACGAGTGGGAGCATGACTTGCTCGCCACCCACCTTTGTCTGTTTCTACTCAGAACCTACCTGCTCAGATCAGGGAGGTGAGCTTGGCAGTTCAGTCTCCAGGCCAAGAGTGTGCTATGTTCCCGGCCCTGTGCAAGGATTTGGGGAGACAGAGATGAAAGCTTGAGACCATTCCCTTGTCGGTCCCCTGTCCACCCCTCCATCTGTTCAGCATTTGCTGAGCTGTGTCTGACACCGGGGGATGCAGATGGGTCAGACCTGCGGGACACAGATCATCTCCGTAAAGGCTGGTGGGACTGTGAGAGATGCAGGAAAATGGAGATGGGCTGTGCTGGGGGGAGGGGACAGCATCCTGGGGACTCTTCTCCCATTTCATGACAAAATGAGCATCAGTTACTAATGCGGTGTGGTGGATACAAGTCTCTCAAATGCGTGGGATCTGCAGGAGATAAATAGTATAAAGGAGGGGGTGTGCTGGTCCTCTGTGGATCCTCGCAGAAGTGAGGAGACTACCCAGGGTCACGCAGCTCTGCTATTGCCATTTTGTGATGGATAGAAAGACTTTCAAAAATGAGCTAGAGTCGGGACACTCTCGGTTGCTGGTGATGTTGAAACCCGATGTAAATTATCATAAGCAAAAAAAAAAAAAAAAAAAAAAAAAAAAAAAAAAAGAAAAGAAAAACAGGGTGTGGGGCTTCCCTGGTGACGCAGTGGTTAAGAATCTGCCTGCCAATGCAGGGGACCCGGGTTCGAGCCCTGGTCCGGGAAGCTCCCACATGCCGCGGAGCAACTAAGCCCGTGCGCCACAACTACTGAAGACCAAGTGCCTAGAGCCCGTGCTCTGCAACAAGAGAAGCCACTTCAGTGAGAAGCCCGTGCACGGCAACAAAAAGAGTGGCCCCCGCTCGCTGCATCTAGAGAAACACGCGCACGTCAACAAAGAACAAAAGCAGCCAAAATAAATCAATAAATCAATAAATAAGATAAATTTATTAAAAAACAAAAAAAAGAGTGCAGGGGATTTGTTAGTTCCATATGTCTGCACAGTGTAGAGTATCCAGGGACTCAGATGACATGATTGGGAATCTGCCCCCAGCTCTGCTTTCCTGTGTGCCCTCACTCTCAGGTGGGCTTCCCCCAGGGCAGCCCTCGGCCTCCAAGCTGGTGTCTGTCAGCTGAGATCCGGCAGAAGGAAGAGACATTGCCCAGCAACCAGCACAGACCCTACTGTCCTGACTTGGGTCTGTGTCCCTCCCTGAACCTGCTGCTGTGGTCAGGGAGATGGATGGGCCAGGTAGGCTTGCTGCACCCACCCTGTGAGAGTGGGTCCCCAAAGGGGTCATCAAGTTAGGGTTAGGAAGAGGCCAGGAACGAGGGTCAAGCCTGCAGAGAACTCGTGTGTTCAGTGGCCTTCAGTATCCACGCTGACGCAGCCAACTTCTGGCGGTGTTCTTTATGTGAGGGTTCCTCCTTAGATGGAGAAAGCCAGAACCCCCCGATTGGTTCGCAGCATGAGCCCAACATTTGAGTAGTTGTAGACCTATTTCTGCCAGTGCCAAATGGAAAGGAGGGTAATGAGGGAGGTGAGGTGCATGTTTCATAAAGATTCTGTATATCGAGGAGACTTCTTGAAATGTCAGGCTATGGACAATGTCTGCAAAAAATTAATCACGGACAGAATAATCTTTTTAGCCAACAGATCTGTGCTTGAATCTTCCATATTCTGATTTAATAAAAAGGACCTTGGACTTGTGAATTTAGTTAGTAAAGAAAAGAGCTGTGAACTCCGAGAGGTGCCTGGTGTTGGGCTGGGAAGTGTGGCCTCAGTGAGCCAGGAAGGCCCTGGGGTCAGCCGAGAGGTGGGACCTGGGGAGGGGAAGGGAACGCACACTGGGAACGCCAACTCTGGACCAGGCACTTAATACGAAGTGTCTCATTCTTCATAAACCGTCCTACTGGATGGATATTGACGATGGGGTTGAAAATGACTCTCCCTTGGTCATGCGGCACTTTGACGCTAAGGGTAGATTCACAGGCAGGTCAGATTTCTCTACACACACACCCTTCTTCCGTGCGAGCCCACCCTTCCCATTTGTTCTCTTTAGTCTGAGCCCTTGGCCAGAAAGTTCATTCCTGCCCTTGCTGAAGTGGGTGACGGCAGCCGAAGGGAGAACTGACCTTGATGACTCAGGAAGCACCAAGGTCTGGGGCCACGGGGTGGGATGGACGTCCTGGGCCCTGAAGCCATCTCTGGGTTAGGTCCCTGGGACCTGCTCAAGGGAACCCAGGCTGAACTCTTCAGGGAGAGGTATCATCATGTTTGCAAGCTGTCCACCGAGAGGGTCTCGGTACAGGGGCCTGACCTGTGGGTCTTGTTAAGAATCCTCCTTTTGAGCCATCCCCAGACACCCCCACCCGGCCCCCGTGTCCTCTCCAAACTATGTGTGACCTCTGCCTTTGAACCTCCTAGGCTGCGTCGCTTTAGGCCCCTGCCCTGCTGTCTCCCCCTGGGCTCCTGGGTGCCGTAGATTTGGGCACCCTGCACACAGGGGCTGGCTCTGAGCCTGGCGGACCTGGTTCTGGGAAAGGCCTGGATGAAGGGGGAGGG
>NW_006790551.1:5986756-5997385 GCF_000442215.2 Lipotes vexillifer
GTACAGTGTGCAGCGGGGAAAGCTGGTCATCCGGTGGGTGTTCCTTGGGACTGTTCATGTTTCCCTGAATTCTGCCTTCTGTTTCCAGAAATGTCTAGAGAGCAAGAGTCTGTTAATCCCAAATAGGCACCTGCTAAGGTGGGGTGTGGCAATGGCTGAGGCAAGGTGTGGTGTTGGGCATAGGCCCGGGTATTGGTTGCTTAAATCAAAGAAGGGGACTGGTAAAAAGTGATCTTTTTAAAAAAAGTTTTTGTTATGCTGCCCACTGCAGGAGAGGTTGTAGTGAAATTGATGAAGTTACGTGATGCTTTTGTAACTTAGGATAGCTTTTTACAAAGAAAATATAGCACAAGCTGTATGATGTTTGGACCCTTGGACCTAGTAATTCACCTGAAGAACCTGTGCTGGGAGAATGACCCCCCCCAATAAAAATACACCTACAGAATGGTGTGTTGGCACCGTTTTATAAATTTAGGGAGTATGGGAATAACCTAAAGGTCCGATGGACTGAAATGGTACATTTCACTGCAGAGCAACATGGGAAATTGGTTGTGATTCACTACTTTATATATATATATATATATATAACAAAATGTATGTACCGTGATTATGACCTCCAAAAATCAGTCGTGTGTATAGACGACAGTCTTGGAAAACATGAATTTGGTTTGTTTATTGGGGCGCTGGGCATTGGGGTGCAGGTTCTTCAGGTCAGGGGCTTTTGAACTTGAGCCCTCGGATCTTTTCTAGAACTCCATTCAAGCCTGAGCTCAGCTGCTCTGGCTGCAGTGAGCTGAGGGGGCGACGGTGGTTACTGGTGCCCCCCTCTCTCCCTTGTCTCCCACCACGAGCTCTGAGCAGCCACTGGAACCGCCACCTGGCAGCTTTGTGGTCCTTGCTCCCAGGAAAGCAGCTTCCTGGCGCGTTCTCTCTGCATCTGCTGTCACGCTCTTGACCTGGGGCTGAAGTCTGTTCCTGCCGTCCCCTCCCCTCCTCAGACAAGTGACAAGGACCAGCTTGGTGACAGTCCATCTGCTTGTTTTCCTGTGTTAAAGGGCCTGCGAAGGGAGATGTGGACACTCCCTTTGAAGAGGTCCTGGAGAAGGCCAAGGCTGGGGACCCCAAGGCACAGACAGAGGTGAGCACTGCTGTCCGCAGGAGACTCAGGCCGCGGCCTGCAGCATGGTGGGTCTGGGAGAAGCTGCTGCCTGCAAGCTGGGAGCTGGGAGCCGGCCTGACTGTGCCCGCCGTGTGCCGGGCCCCCGTTTGTTGCGTTTCCATGTTCATGGTGTGTTTGTTTCTTCCCTCCGCCCTCTGGGGAGCACGTACGTGTTCACCTCCTCTGTCCAGCTCCCACCTGATCCTGGGCATCACCTCCTCTGATACCATCTCTGCTTCCTGCCTGTTCTCATGCCCCCACCCCCTCTCTCATCGCATCAATGGGAGAGGGATCCTGACATCCACCTGTGGCAGGGAGCAACGGGCGGAGAGGGAGAGGGAGGCCGAGGTTGCCCAGCTGCGGGGAGCAGCTCAGGGCAGGACGTGGGAGCCCGGGCGCTGTGCATGGAGGCCGCTGCAGCATGTGGCGTGACGGGGTCCTGCTTGCAGGTGGGGAAACGCTACCTGCAGCTTGCCGGTGACGGGGATGAAGAGGTCAACAACTGCACTGCCGTCGACTGGCTGACCCTTGCCGCCAAGCAGGGCCGGCGCGAGGCCGTCAAGCTTCTCCGCCGGTGCCTGGCGGACAGAAAAGGTGGGTCAAGAGGCCTGGGGGGATGCATGAGGTATGCCTTGCTGCTTTGCTAAATTAACAACTAAAATAGCAGCAGGAAAACTTGCTGCTGGCAGTGCCGTTGAGCAATGAGTGTGGTTTCTGTTATGCCAGTGGCTTTGCCATTTAGACGTTTTTAGAGTATAACATGTGATATTTAGGGAGTGAAGCCATTTTCATCCTCTTTAACTTGTGGTGGTGTCTACAAGGAGATACCCTCTGGATTCTAATCCAAATTGAGGAGTAGATCCTGGAGCCAAGTTGGAGAACATGACAGGGGCCTGAGGTCAGAGTGGCACTTTCTGAACTGACTTTCCATCCAGTCTGAGCCGAGAAGCTGGGGACCATGGGCCAGTGAAGACCGCTCAGGCTGGCACTCACCACCAGGACGGGTCTGGGTGTTGGGAGGGTCAGTGATGTGTAGCCTGGCCACGTGTGGACACTTACTAGGTTATCCTGCCCAAGGGAAATGGCTCGTTCCTGGTGTCAGGGAAGAGTGTTTCCTGAAGGTTCAAACCTCAGAAGAAAGATGAAAGTGGGTGTCAGAAAGGGGCCTTTTTTCCCTCATATTGTAGAAGTGTTTGTTGTTATCAAAGAAAACTTGAACTATATAGAAAACATAAAGATAGAAATTACCCATCACATTGAAACCCAGAGAGAAGTGCTCTGTAGTTTGGTATTTTTTTTCTTCTGGTTTTGCATTGTAATGTTTTAAAGTAACATTTATTATATAGAATCTACTCTCTCTGGACCTTAGGCTGATGCCTTTGACAACTTGGAATGGTCATATTTTGCTAGCCAAAATTTCTCACCAAGCCAGCTTCCCCGTTCCAGGGCAGGCAGGACAGCCTTGCACTGGCGGATCGAGTCGGTGCGGCCCGCACAGCTCACTGTTGGAGCCAGTGGTTCCCAGACGCCTTGAGGGAGCCAAGGCAGGCCCAAGGACCAGAGGGTGTGTGAGGGAGGGGGCCAGGCCTCGTGCGACCCACAGCCTCCACGTTCTCAAAGTTGAGTGCTTACCGATCATAAACGTGGGCTCTGGTTGAAAGTTTCGGAGACGTTTCAAAGGAGAAAAAGCCCAGTCATCCATCCCTAGTCTCGCCGCCCTCTGGAAGGGCCTTGCTGACATCCAGGTGGCTGGGGAGCAGGGGGAAAGGCAGCTGCTGACCAGCCCATGAAACCTGCTCCCGGTCTCTCCATGGGTGAGTTTTGCCTACCTGGGAAAGGGCCGTCTGTGCAGGGACACAGTTGCTCCTGGCGCCCTAGGAGGGGCGGGTGCTGTGGATGCAGGGATGCCCCGCTCTTGCACCCAGGCCGCTCACTGCAGTGAGACTGACCAGGGTCTGAGACCGGCTCTGCCTCCCTGACTCGGTGGCCTTGGCAATCCAGGCTGCCCCTGTGTGCCTTGGTTTCTCCATCTGTAAGGCGGGGACAGCAGCATCCCACCAGAGGGTCCTTGTGAGGGTGAAATGGGGAGGGGGGAGCAAGCCAGGAAGATGGGGAGTCCATGCCCAGCACCAGGCCACCATGGCCACTTGGTGAGTGTCTGCTGAAAGGCCAGGCCAAGCCGCCCACCGGCCGGGACTTTGGCCAGATGCCCTTTTGGTCAGATGTTCGTTTCAGCCCTGGTGACAAAGGTGCCTGCAAAGCCGCTTGCAGGAATCTCTTCCCAACCCCCTCAAGCGGGGTGGCCAGGGCCAGGGCATCGCTGACAGCTTCTGGGAAGGTGAGGTGAGGGCTCTGATGCCTCCCCTCTTTCAGGCATCACCTCCGAGAACGAGCAGGAGGTGAGGCACCTTTCCTCCGAGACCGACCTGGAGCGGGCCGTGCGCAAGGCGGCCCTCGTCATGTACTGGAAGCTCAACCCCAAGAAGAAGAAGCAGGTGGCCGTGTCGGAGCTGCTGGAGAACGTGGGCCAGGTCAACGAGCACGGTACGCGGCCTTGCCGTGCGGCCTCCTGGGCCTTTGTGTTGGAGTCCTGGGCGCTTCCCCATGGGAGCCGAAGCGGGGGCTCCAGGGACCTTCTTGTGGGGACCTCACAGGTGTCCTGTAAAGCTGGGGAGCGTCCTTCCTGGGCATCCTCCTGTTACCGGGGTCCCCACCCTGAGCCGTGCCCTGAGCCCTGGCTCAGTCCGAGGTCTGGGTGCCCAGCAGGCCCTTCCCCTGGTTCTACCTTGATTTGCTCTGCGCCTTGGGGATTCCTCCCCTCCTGCCCACAGGCAGAGCCACAGGCCTTGTCGTTCCAACGGTGTCCTGCTCTTCCTGAGGGACAGGGAGTACGGGGAGGGTGAGAGGTGCGGGCAGGGACCTAGGTCCCCGAACCCCCAAGAGTCTTTCCAGGGAGGACCTCATCGCCAGCCTCTGCAGTCCTCCCCACCTCCTTCTAACTCGGCTTCCCGCAAAGGGCACGGGCAGCAGCCAGGACGGGTGGGGCAGGAGAATGGGCGTCCCTGACTGAGTGTGGCCTCTCCATTTCCCTGGGTTGGTGGCGCGGGGGACACCTGACTCTTGTGACTTCATTACCTCGAGGAGCCCCTGCCTCCCGCTGTTCAGAAAATGACTCTCTACCCAGGGCTTCGCCCAGCCTTCTCCGGCCCCAAGGGGTAGATGCTGGGGGCTGGAGCTACCTGCCAACCCGTCAGAGAGGACTGCTGGGTGGGCACCTCTGCCCCTTCTCCAGGGATCTCAGGGCAGGACTCCTGTCTGACCTGCCCCTCTGGGACGAGCAGAGGTGGCCGGGTGGCAGCACCCCCAAGAGGCATGCTTGACTGGACAGGCTCGGCTGCCCCGTGTGGAGCCCGGAGACCCTGTGAGGCCTCAGCGCCACCTGCATGTGCTGCCCCCGCCCCCACTGGCCACTTCCACTCGGGGCTCCCATGGCCTCTCTCAGTCACAGTGCCCCTCCTCTCCTGTTGTCACTGTCTGCGCTCTCGTCCAACTCCTGCCCGCCCCGCCCCTGCAGAGGTGCACCTCGGAGCCTGGCGCCGGAGAGCTGGGTGAATGCCTGCCAGGTTGGGGGTGTGGCGGTAGGGGCGGGTGCTTTCCCCTCCAGGGGAGCATCACGCCAAGTGACGACGCTAGCAGCGAAGGTGTATGGGGACAGGCTAGGCTGACCGGAGGGTGTGGTGTGTTCAGTGCCAAGGCTGCGCCCGTACAGGGGATGGGCTGTGCCCTGTGGGGCCTGAGACACCCTTGGGGGCGGAAGCTGAGAGGTGACAGTCCTGAGGGGTGGCCCTTGCACTGCCACCCAGGGCTGCGTGGAGGCACCAGGCCCTGCAGTCCCCGGGGCACACTGGCAGGTTCCTGGGGGGCTGCAGGGAATGGGGCAGTCAGCCTGCCCCGATTCTCAATCCGCTCTGTCCCCTGCAGACGGAGGGGTGCAGCCTGGCCCCGTCCCCAAGTCGCTGCAGAAGCAGAGGCGGGTGCTAGAGCGCTTGGTCAGCAGCGAATGTGAGTATGGCCGCCGGTCCTGCGCTTGCGACACCTCTTGCCGTGCTGTGTCTCCCACCACCCCGAGCGCCGTGTCTGCTCCCTCCTGCCAGTGCAGGGCTGGCCTCCAGGGTCTTGGAGGCGTGATGGATTTTCAGTCCCTTTGGGGCTGTTGATTGGGTGTCAGTGTTCTGGGCTCTGGGATCTGGACCCTGCCCACTGGGAGCATGCACTCTGGAGGGACAGGGAGGGCAGCATGACAGCCCCTGCAGGACAGAGAGCTGCCAGGGGCTGTGAGCACACCGGGTGCCTGAGCCAGCGAGGGTGAGGAGGCAGCTAGCCCTCGGAGGGCACCGGGGGGTGCTCCAGGCCAAGCAGACATCACAGGCAGAGGACTGGGGGCACCCAGCATGGGCTGTGGGGAGGTGGGGGATAGAGGGCAGAACATGGCGGGTGGAGGTAGGGAAGGTGTGCCAGGCACACAGTAGGCCCGGCACACAGTAGGTCCTCAGAGGATGCGCGTTGACTGGCGGGGTTAGGAGGGGGCTGAGCCGCAGGGCGTCAGTGCTGTGAGCAGCCAGGGCCAAGGGAGGGAAAGGGTCACAGGGGCCCTGGCGGTGACGGTGGCTGAGGAGTCAGTGTTGGAGCTGGGCTCAGGCAGCCCCTAGGCTTGCAGAGCCCCTAGGCCGCTTCGGGGGAGGGACAGCACATCACTAAGGTGAGGAGGCCATTGGCAGGCCTGTCTGCCTCTCTCCTCCCGTCGTCCGGGCCCAGGGAGGGGTTTGCCTGGCCCAGCCAGCGTGGCCCTCCTCGCCTGGCCACGCGGGGTGACAGTGCTTGCAGTCTCGCAGACCCCATGTGTTCTCTCCTGTGCTTTAGCCAAGAGCTACATAGCGCTGGACGACTTCGTGGAGATCACCAAAAAGTACGCCAAGGGCGTCATCCCTGCCGACCTGTTCCTGCAGGACGACGACGATGACGAGCTGGCAGGCAAGAGCCCCGAGGACCTGCCCCTGCGCCTGAAGGTGAGCGTGGCTGGAGGCACCCGTGGAGGGCTCTCGGCCCGGGCCGCGACCCCTGCGCCCCCCAGCGCTCCCCCGGGGAGCTGTAGGTGGGGGGCCTCGCCCAACACAGGGGCCTCAGGGACTGTGTAGCTTGTCCCTGCGGAGGCCCGTCCTGCAGGGACGTCACCGTAACTGCGTAAGGACGCGTCCTTGTGAAGGGAGGCCTTTCACCTGCACTCAGGCTCTGAAACCAAGGGCACTGTCGGGGCGGGCAGGTTCAGTGGGTGATGGACAAGCTGAGGCACCTTCTCATCTTTCCCTGCCAAATGCCATCGGGGGACAGGATGCTGTGCCCTGGAGGCCGCCTTTCACTTAGACTTTGTCATTTTGAAAAATTATCCGTTTATGGCACAGAGTGGAGGTCAGTTCCTCGAAGATGCCTTTTCCCTAAAGCAGAGTGCTGTGTTCAGGCGGCCAGGAGGCCCCTGCAGTGGTGCCTGTTTATCTGGATCCGCAGGGGCTCGGGGAGCAAGCCGGGTGTGGTGTGGAGAGAGTCCGACCTGAAGGGGGGAGCGTGGGCTTACACTGTTGGCCAGTGAGCAGCAGTGGCATCAGGGAGCGAGGGAGGCTTAGCGTGCCGACAGCCAGGAGTGGCCGCTCGTGTGCCCCTGGTGTCACAGCTTTTGTTTTCCTGGTCACGTGGTTGTGACTAAGGGTGCAGATGTACAGTGTGGCCACACTGCCCTTCACCAGATTCCCCCCAGTTCAGCCCACGGGCTTGAATTAGTTGTGTCTGTATCTCACTTTGCCGAGAACACCGAGATTTACAGAAGTCTGGCTATCTGGCCCCAGACAGGTCCATCACCACAACTGGCCAGGAGGGCCCCGGCCAGCACAAGGGCCTCTGAGCAGACGAAGCATCACAGAGGTCCTGGCGTTAGTCACGCCAAGAATCCGTCGGGTTCTGTGCATCCCCAGCTGCCTGGGAACGTGTGTGAGCTGCCGTCAGCGTGGGAGAGTGGGCTGTGTGTGTGCAAGCGGGGTCGGGGCTGGTGACAGGAAGTGTGCTGACGTGTCACCCTCCCAGACGCAGCGCGGTGTAAGCACCGTGCTGGGGCCTGGAGATGGAGGCTCAGAAAGCTGCCCTCGGTGGGTGGGGAGGCTGACTTGGAAGCAAGTTCCACAGAGATGCTGCAGCCCAGAGAGGTGGGTGTGAAGGCCACGCTCAGGACCAGCGAGCTGAGTGAGAGTCCCTGAGGGCAGGTAGGGTGTCCAGGGTGAAGGTTCTGAGACACGGGGTTGGGATGGCCCAGGAAGCCAACCAGGGAGGCCATGGCTTTTATTGAAGGTCCACTCGGAAGCAGGCCTGGGCTAAGTGTGTTCACAAATGACATTAGTTTTCTTATTAAAGTGAGCGAGGGAAGGTGGAGCATTTGCTGTGGTTCTTTGCAAAGAGGAGGTGCTCCCCAAATGCCAGTGAGGATCAAAGGTGAAAGGGTAGTGGGAGAAGACCCATGGGCCAGGTGGTCCTGGCCTGGACATCGTAGTTTGCATTGTTCTGGCATAATTACTAATAATGCCTGCTTTCAAAAGCATCCTGGTTTGGACAGCAAGTTATGTTACCCTCCTTACTGGTAACAAGCTCAGTGCTGTAAGATATCTGAAAGTCCTTTTTGGGAAAAAGAGATTTGAAGTATTCCGAAAAGAAATAAGGCTCTTTTTTTTTTTTTTTCTTTCAGTTTTTGACGTTGTCAGAGCACTTTGATTCTTTTACAGTTTGTCTCATTAAAAGCCTTTGGAAAAAGAGAGAATGAATCATAGCAGGCGTCTCCTGGAACTAAAAGCTGTTCCAGCCTTTATTAGCCTCCTGGAGGACAGAGAAGGGACGTGTGCCTGGGGAGTCCTCAGCACCCCAGTGGGAAGTGCCAGATGCCTCTCTGTGAGCTGACGTGACCACCAGGGATGTTCCAGGCTCCGAGCTGCCTCTTCTCAAGCCTTTGGTGACAGATGAAACCTTCGTAAAGATGAATTCAGGAATATTTTAAAGGCATAATGTTTTTGTATTAAATTATTGAGAATCCAGCACATGAACATTCACTCAGGTCCGAGCAGAGTCTAGTTGACCTGCTGAGTGAGCGGTGGGTTCCTTGGTCGGCTTCCCCCATTGTGAAAGGCTGTTTGCTCGGTTTCTCACATTAGCCGAGCGACTGGTGACCACAGCCCTGGCCAGGTTGCCCTTTCCTGTCCTTTCGTGAACTGACTCCCTACTCTTTTTTTTTTTTTGGCTGTGCTGCGCGACATGCAGGTTCTTAGTTCCCCGACCAGGGATCGAACGTGTGCCCCTAATAGCGGAAGCGCAGAGTCCTAACCACTGGACCACCGGGGAAGTCCTACTTATTTTTTAAAATTTCTCTCCTGCTCAAAGAAAAGTTCATTTTAATTTGTTTGGGCTTTCTCTACAGAAAAGGTTTCTAGTCTCACAATTTGGTGGGGCCCCAAGAAGTAGGGCTTGGGTAGAAGCTACAAGGGACAGAATTGGGACCTTAAAAGGAGAGAACTCCTGGTCATGGTGGCCCAGGTGCCTCACTGTGCGGGCAGAGGCTGACACCATTGGACATCAGGTTCTAGAAGCTTTGTGTCTTTTAAAGGTCCTCTCAACCATGTGATTGTGTGGCCTCATGGGCAAAAAAAAAAAAAAAAAGGGGGAATGGTTTTGAGCATTAGGACAGGATTTCAGATTAGTTTTAAGGTCCCAGCTACTTGGGTACCTACAGGCTAGCTCCCCCAAAACTGTCCAGTGCTGGTTGTGCAGCGAGAGAACGGCTGTGGGAACAGCTGCCCTGGAGTGCCTCTCATCTGTCTGGTTAGAAAGGCCTCGTCCACAGGGATTAGCCGAGAGGCCGCCGCTGACGCACTCACGGGCTCTTTCCATCGCTGTTGCGTGCTGTTGCGTTTCAGCTGGTGTGTGTGGCTTTGGGTCGAAGGGGCCCCTCCCAGAGGAAGCCGGAGCAGGTTATTTTTGGAGACACTGGTTTGCTGTCTGGCAAGTGTCAGAAATCCACACCAAGGCTAACCTTACGGCGTCCGACATCCCCTAGTGCCACCTCCAGATGGGGTGAGCGCTGTGTCTGCTTCTGGGAAGCTGGCCTCAGTGAGCTGGGGGAGCCCTTAGTTGGTTTACTGGTTTGTTCATCTTCTTGCCCATTCTAAAACAGAGAGTAAGTGGACCGTCACAAACACGTCAGGAGGAATGCAGCTCTGCGTGCATGCGCGCGTGTGTCTGTAGACATGCATGCACGCACACAGAGTCTTACACACTCCTGTTTCCGCTGTGAGCCCGGGTCACTCTCATCTGGAGGACTCACTCTCCTGGCTGCTCCCGGGCGTCCTGGGCATCCTGAGTTGCCTGCCAGCCGCGGCTCTTGGGCAGATGATGGCCACACCCCAGTATTGTCACTCAGTTGTACACACCCAGGATCCCTGCCCCTCCTTGGCCCTCTGGTGGGTGGGGCAGAGCGAGTCTGTCCCCCAGCGTGTGGGTGGAGGCTGTGCTGCCCACCTCACCTGGGCACTGACAGGGCTTCTGTCATGTAGCCCCTCGGATGGGCTCTGGGCACAGCTGGGCTTTGCTGCCCCCAGGCGTGGGTGACCTCTGCGAGGACCGAGCCCCTGGTGCGGTCCTCCTTGAGGAGGACCGAGTGAGCACCGGCACTGCCCACAGGTACTTTCTTTATTCACCCACTTCGGCTTCCCTCCCGTCTCCCCGGAGCCGTGGTGGGGCTGGAAGCCTCCAGGATTCTGTACAGAGAACCAGGCAGGTATGGGGGCCACCCTGGGTGGCAGAATCGCCCTCGCTTCCCTCACAGCCCCTCATTCGTCTTCTGTTGCGGAAAAGGCCGAGGGTTTCTGCTGCTCTTTGCAGTGAGCACAGCCCGGGGGAGTGGGACCCAAGGCAGGGAGCGGTGCTGCCCTTGAACGTGGCTGTGAGGGTTGTGCGTCTGTTCTGAGCAGTCCTGAGCAGTCGGTGTGCAGGGGTGGGGGGTGCAGGCGGCTGGCGTCAGGCCTCCTGTTGCAGTGAAGACATCGCATCCGCCCCGTCGCAGCTGAACCCTTTCCATTCACATGGCTGCCGAACTCTCCTTCCCGGAGTCCCCGCTCCGCTCCTGGGCCAGTCAGAGCCCAGCATAGGCTGGTAAAGCAGCGGTTCCTCTCCCCCTTGGTGGATGGGTGAGCCGCTGAGGCTCGGTGAAGTCCCCTCCACAGGGGTGGCTGAGACGCAAGCAGCCCAGTGCTCTGTCACCTTTGCAAGTGTGAGGCCCGTGGGGAGGGAAGAGGGGGCCAGGTGGGCTCTGCCAGGCGCCCCAGGTCTCGCAGCGAAGACCAGCCCTCATAAGTCTGGAGACCCTGGTGGAGGGTTGGGAGTCA
>NW_006790551.1:5997433-6004980 GCF_000442215.2 Lipotes vexillifer
GGGGGGGGGGGGGGGGGGGGGGGGGGGGGGGGGGCCCGGGCCCTGCAGGATTGGGCGGGATCGAGAGGGAAGGTTTGAGACCACGTGGAGCATCACCACCTGCAGAGGGTGTTACAGGTGGAGGGACCGTGCGGACCAAGGGCCCGGCCGTGGTTGAAATGACGGGTGAGTTCGCTTTGCCCAGAGCCGGGGGCAGTGCGGGTGAGTGACAGAGAGCAGTGACACGGCAGAGAGTGGGGCTCCCACCCTGGCCGCGTTCCAGTGCCCCTCCTCTGTCTGCACCCCTCCTCCCAGGTGGTCAGATACCCGCTGCACGTCATCATGGAGCTGAAAGAGTACCTGATAGACGTGGCGTCCCGGGCGGGCCTGCACTGGCTGTCCACCCTCGTGCCCACCCACCACATCAACGCCCTGGTCGTCTTCTTCGTCGTCAGCAACCTCACCATCGACTTCTTCGCCTTCGTGGTGCCCCTGGTCGTCTTCTACCTGTCCTTCGCCTCCATGGTCATCTGCACCCTCAAGGTTTTCCAGGACAGCAGGGCCTGGGAGAGCTTCCGTGCCCTCACCAGCCTGCTCCTGCGATTCGAGCCCGACCTGGACGTGGAGCAGGCCGAGGGGAACTTCGGCTGGAGCCACCTGGAGCCCTACGTCCACTTCCTGCTGTCTGTCTTCTTCGTCATCTTCTCCTTCCCCATCGCCAGCAAGGACTGCATCCCCTGCTCGGAGCTGGCCGTCGTGTCCGTCTTCTTCACGGCCACCAGCTACATGAGCCTGAGCACCTCGGCCGAGCCCTACACCCGGAGGGCCCTGGTGACTGAGGTGGCGGCCGGCCTGCTCTCCCTTCTGCCCACCGTGCCCGTCGACTGGCGCTACCTGAAGCTCCTGGGCCGGACCTTCTTCACAGTGCCCGTGGGCCACTTCGTCGTCCTGAACGTCAGCATCCCCTGCCTGCTCTACGTATACCTGCTGTACCTCTTCTTGCGCATGGCCCAGCTGAGAAACTTCAAGGGCGCCTACTGCTACCTGGTCCCCTACCTGGTCTGCTTCGTGTGGTGCGAGCTCTCCGTGGTCATCCTGCTCGAGTCCACGGGCCTGGGGCTGGTGCGCGCCTCCATCGGCTACTTCCTCTTCCTCTTCGCTCTCCCCATCCTGGTGGCCGGCCTGGCGCTGATGGCTGCAGTGCGGTTGGCCCACTGGTTCTTGTCCCTGGAGCTCGCCAAGGTCGTGGTCGCCATGGTGGTCTGCAGCATCCCCCT
The DNA here is from genome assembly GCF_000442215.2 of Lipotes vexillifer. NCBI lineage: Eukaryota > Metazoa > Chordata > Mammalia > Artiodactyla > Lipotidae > Lipotes > Lipotes vexillifer. The sequence continues at coordinate 5,998,690 of NW_006790551.1, forward strand.
GCTGGTCCGTTGGTGGACCAGGGCCAACTTCTCCGTGGTGGAGATGGTCAAGTCCCTGACACGGAGCTCCATCGTCAAGCTGATCCTGGTGTGGATCACGGCCATCGTGCTCTTCTGCTGGTTCTACGTGTACCGCTCGGAGGGCATGAAGGTCTACAACTCCACGCTGACCTGGCAGCAGTACGGCTTCCTGTGCGGGCCGAGGGCCTGGAAGGAGACCAACATGGCCCGCACCCAGATCCTGTGCAGCCACCTGGAGGGCCACAGGGTCACGTGGACCGGCCGCTTCAAGTATGTCCGCGTGACGGAGATCGACAACAGCGCCGAGTCAGCCATCAACATGCTCCCGCTCTTCATCGGCGACTGGGTGCGCTGCCTCTACGGTGAGGCCTACCCGTCCTGCAGCTCGGGCAACGTCTCCACGGCCGAGGAGGAGCTCTGCCGCCTCAAGCTCCTGGCCAAGCACCCCTGCCACATCAAGAAGTTCGACCGGCACAAGTTCGAGATCACCGTGGGCATGCCCTACAGTGGCGCCAACGGCACCCGCGGCCCCGAGGAGGACGACATCACCAAGGACATCGTGCTGCGGGCCAGCAGCGAGTTCAAGGACGTGCTGCTCCACCTGCGCCAGGGCAGCGTCATCGAGTTCAGCACCGTCCTCGAGGGCCGCCTGGGCAGCAAGTGGCCCGTCTTCGAGCTCAAGGCCATCAGCTGCCTCAACTGCATGGCGCAGCTCTCACCAGCCAGGCGGCAGGTGAAGGTCGAGCGGGACTGGCGCAGTGCCGTGCATGGCGCCGTGAAGTTCGCCTTCGACTTCTTCTTCTTCCCCTTCCTGTCGGTGGCCTGAGGATGCATCCCGTTGCAGGAGTGTCGGTGCATGTGGCTGCCAGGACCTCCCCCCACCGCCTCCCGGCTGAACAGCGCAACACTAACCACTGTCTGTGTGTGTGTGTGTGTGTGTGTGTGTGTGTGTGTGTGTGTGTGTGTGTGCGCGCGCGTCTGCGCATATGCAGTGTGTGTGTGTGTGTGTCCGCACGCATGCGCAAATGCAGGGCTTTGGAGACCATTTGTCACGTGTAGTCTGCTCACACCTCTGTGAACGGGCTGACTCCTTTAGCTCTGTCAACTTTGACTGCCCAGTGTGGTTGGAAATGGCATGCACAGCCTCGACCCGCAGTCCTGACCTCTCCGTGCGCAGCTGGTGTGCCAGGCTAGACCAGGATTCCTGTGCCCGAAAAACACTTTACAGATGCTGCCCTCCCTCCCCTACCACCTCCACGCATGCCCCGGCCCCTCATTTACTTCTGTTTGGGTTTGTTATTTAAAGAACCAATAGTGCTGCTCTGTAAACTCAATGATAGCTTTTCTTATTTATGTGGTCACTGCTAAGCCTTGACAGCTGTTTGCAGATCCTGGGGGCCTGCAGAGCCGCTCTGTCATGACCAAGGACCTGCCTGATTCTGAGATCGGAGGCCACATGGGCAGAAGCCCCGAGCTCTGCATCCTGCAGCCTGCCCGCCTCGCAGCTCTCCTGTCTGGTGGGTAATGGGTGAGTTTGCGAGGGTCTCGCCTGAATCCACCGGGACTGGGAAATAGAAGGAACCCGGGGCGTCCCCTCCCGGTGCTCAGAAACGCTAGGCCATGTTCAGAACCAGAAAGCAGAAAGTCAGGGTCCTAAAGCAGCCGAAATAAAAACCTTTGATGAAATCCTCTGTCCTTTTCTTTCTTTAAAAGAAGCCTTTTTTTTGTATGTGTAAGAGAATCAACAGGTGTCTACCCTTGTACTGAGTTACATAAAAGTGCAGCTGGGGTTACAAAGAACAGAACTGATTCTCAGTGAGCGACCCCGACACTGCTAGGCCAGGGGCCCCTGCAGTGTTTGCGCCATCACCCAGCTGTCTGCCCGGGTCTTACTAGGTGTGAAATGCTCGTGGTCGTGATTATTTGTGAAACTGAAGTCACCACTGCAAGGGCACATACGTGGTTATTCGTGATTCAGTAGCTGTGTTGTTCAGCAGCGTGTTGCTTGTGAAACCGTATCCTGTATTCAGTGATGAACAATGATAATTCCATAGAATTATCATCAGAACTTGAGCCATCTAGGGGGGGCTAGAGCAGCTTGGGGTCCCTCAGCAAACTTAGCACCCTGGGCACGGGTGCATGCCTGTCTGGGTCCCTTGGGCAGGGACACATGTCTGTCTGGGTCCCTCCGGTCTTTGGTTTCTTCCCTGAGGTTGAGGACAGCCTGGTCCCCTCCTGCCCCCCGGTGGACAGTGACCCCCACCCAGTGAGCTGCATGTCCAGTTCTTTGCTGTGGTCAGGAAACCTGGAGTTGTTCACACATCCTTCTGTGGTTTGGAGTTGACTCAGGGTGTGGCCATCTCCGTTTTGAAGACGCATCTCACCTTGGTGGGTGGCAGCTGCATCCCTGCATTGCTAACTCTTCCTGTTTTGTCTTCCTGCCTGGTCTGGTCTGCCTGAAATCCCATGTTGGGAAGTGCTCAGGAGGGTGGCATCCCTTTGTGCCTCTGGGTTTCTTCCCAGGTAATGAGATGAGGTTAAATGTCAGCCCCACTCCCCTCTCTCATCTGGAGGTTTGTGAGGCCATGAAGTGAGTTCACAGTTCAGCTTTGCCTCCCAGACTCCCCACTGATTGTCCGGAGGGCGAGGAAGCTGCCTGGCTTTCTGAGTGAATGCAGATGACCTCATATCATCCTCACTGGGCAGGGGGCAGGTGCCGTGACAGCCCTGATCCACAGAAAACAGGTTCCAGTATTAGACCGAGATCTGCCGGTGCCCTGTCCTCTGGGTCACGCTGTTATTCGGCTCCCGAGAAGAGCGCCTCCTTGGAGCAGGGGGGTGGTGTGGTCTCACGGGGATTGCCCTGCATCCGCCGTTCAGCCCCTGTCCTTAGGTCCCAGTGTCCTGATCTATAAAATGTAAGTCTGGGTTAGGTCAGTGGTTTGCAAAACTACTTAGCAATGAAACGCTGTTTAAAAAACCAAATGTGGGACTTCTGTGGTGATGCAGTGGTTAAGAATCCGCCTGCCAATGCAGGGGACGCGGGTTCAAGCCCTGGTCCGGGAAGGTCCCACGTGCCGCGGAGCAACTAAGCCCGTGCGCCACAACTACTGAGCCTGCGCTCTAGAGCCCGTGAGCCACAACTGTTGAGCCCACGTGCCACAACTACTGAAGCCTGCGTGCCTAGAGCCCATGCTCCGCAACTAGAGAAAGCCTGCGTGCAGCAACCAAGACCCAACGCAGCCAAAAAAAGAAAAAAAAACAAAGAAGCCAAATGTATTTGATCAGATGGGCCTTGCTAGGTTCCTCGCTGTTTACCACACTTAGTTCAATACTTTACTACAGTTATCTACAGTGATAAAACCCCTTCCTGTTCCTGGAACAGGCTTTCTATCTTAAATATTTTAGGCAGTAAGGGTGAAGTTCAAAGGTTCTTCCTGAGTCTTTTGGGTCTTGCTTCCTTTCAGCTCTAAATAATCCACATGCCAGAGTGGCACATCTTGGAGCAGCTTGCCCCGAACACACCCCCATCAGTCTCAAAAGAAAGTTTTACCAGAAACTTCTTTCACATTCTCGAGGAACAGATAACTGGCGTAAACACGAATAAAGAATACAGAAAAGAGCAACTTTGGATGGAAGAATCTTACAAGAGTTTATTGATGGCCTGATGTAACTTCCTCATAAAAATCAGTGCCTCATCCAAACCCATTTGTGAGGGAACACCTTTCCTTAGGACTTTGTTAGCAGCAATGTTGCCTTTTTCCTGGTTTCCTCTTGAAGCCAAGCAGGACCCTGTGGGGCTCCTAGCCACAGAAGCCTTTTTGTGTCCCCTGTTTCTTGTTTGTAGGAAATAGGTTTCAGCCTCCATGACCTTCCCTAAGTTCCAAAGGGCAGGTTCAAACAGCTGTTGACCAGGGAAAGGAGGTGATGCAGAGACAAGGGAGGAGCAGTCAAAAAACAATAGTGCAGCCTTGGGGCAGGTCCTGGCTCTGCCTCAAAGGATACACATAACAATATCCTTGAGCTCTTGTACAAAACTAAAACCCCCAACAAATGGAAGATGTTAAGTGCTTGATGAAGCATTCTTCATTCCAGAGAAGGCCACAGTTTTACAACCTCAAGAAGCAGAGAAGCTCATCAGGAAACTACCTGAGGCCAGATTAAAGGAGCGCAGGCCCTGCACGCACCCTGATAATAATCAGCAGCCCACCCTTGAGCCATTGCTATAAAACTCCTCACCAAAGCCCTGGGTTGGGACACACAGTTTTTGAGGGCACAAGCCCACTGTGTCCCCCTCTGCCTGGCAAGGCCATAAAGAAATTCTTTTCTACACCCAAACAAACAAATAAACAAAAACAAATGTACAGAACTCCATGCAAAAACAGTGTTATTTGTAAGTTCAGGTGTAACCTATGCAGCAGATGTGAATAGGAAGCCACCTGGCTGGTGTGAACCCCTCAGCCCAGCTGTGTGACCTTGGGCAGATTCACACTTTCCAGGCCTCCGGTGCCTTTTCTGTAAATTGGGGATGTAACAGGGCCTGCCTCATCGGTCGTTTTTAGGATTAAACTAGTTAATTTTATTGCAGGGTGGTCACAACAGTGTCAGGCACTGGTAAATCTCAGTACACTTGTGAATGTTTTAAATGAAGTTAAGCATTCATGGAACTTTAGAACCAATTAAGAACCTTTATATAGGCCCTCACCAGACGAATGTCGCTTCTAGCTTTTCAAAAGTTTAACCTTTGTGAAAATAACCATGTTTAGCTGAACGGAACTTGTTGGAGTGGCTTAATCCAAACAGGGGGACTGGTGTCAGATGATGCTCTGTCTGCACCCACCTCCCAACCACCACACCCGCCGGGACACACAGTCCTGCCTTTCTGCCTGCATCACAGCTTTAATTCCTCATGACTACGCATCCAGAAAAGGTTGGCTAATACGTATGACTTATCATCTAAAACATTCCTTATTTAACTTAACTAATGAGCTTTGATTGCGTTCATTGCTGCCCTCGAACAAATATTTATTGCACTGTGATGCTGAGCAGATGCTGTAATTGCACGGTTGGAATCAAACCCAGTTTCCACCCTCAGGGAAATCACACAAGTCAGATGTGTGTGGGCCCCAGTGCAGAGTCAGAAGTGCCCTCCTGCCTTCAGACACAGGAAGTGCTATGGGGACCCAGAGAAGGCAGAACTTCAGCCTGGGGAGGGAGACGGGGTCTGGAAGGCTTCTGGGAGGATGTGGGGTTTGCCCCATTTTGATAGCAAGGGGAGAGACTGGATTTGGTGAGGTCAGAGGAAGACTATTCAACCTTCAGGGCACCCACTGACGCCCCAAGTGTCACCCAGGACGCCAGGGGGTTCCAGAGGATAGAGCTTGGGGTCCAAAGGCCAGGTTGGAATTGAGTCTCTGTCCTGCAGGCAGCTAGAGCCCCTCTCTTGACTCTGAAGCCAGGGCCCTCATAAGGTCAGGGCTGAGCTCTGGAAAATGGGTCAGAGGGTACTTTAAGGCACCGTGTGGAGGAGAAAGGAGACGGTGGAAAGGTCATCCCCCGTCTCCCAGCAGACCTGGCCAGCTGGCCCTTTGGTGGTAGATACTGCTTCTATGGGAGCTTCCACGGGGCCATAAACATCATATGGCCTTGGCCCCTGTGGCCCTGAGGGTCCCCGGCCCGCTTGCTGCCCTCCTTTCCTGTTGATAAACAGGCCGCTGTCTGCCGGGCCCAGGACCAGGTGGTAGGCTCATGGAGAGATTTGCAGAGGTCAGGCTGTTGGCGGCAAACACTCCTGCTTCCGGGAGCTGATCCCCACCCTCTGTGAGGGGCGTAGGGGACCTAGGTCTCTGAGCATCACTGTGGGTCTGGCACTTTGTTTACATGAGGCTGTTTGGTCCTGAGAACTAGGTCCCATGGCCCGCCCCCTGCCAACATTTACACGTGAGAATTGTTAAAGGTTCATGTTCATGTCGTGTGGACTTGGCCAAAGTTACATGGCCAGGAGGTGGCAGAGCTGGGACAGAACCAAAGCCTGTTCTTTTTACAGAGCCACAGAAACCACCATTTTCCTGGGGCTTAAAATCCCTTTTCAGGGCTTCCCTGGTGGCGCAGTGGTTGAGAGTCCACCTGCCAATGCAGGGCACACGGGTTCGTGCCCCGGTCCGGATCCCACATGCCGCGGAGCGGCTGGGCCCGTGAGCCGTGGCCGCTGAGCCTGCGCGTCCGGAACGGGAGAGGCCACAGCAGTGAGGGGCCCGCGTACCGCAAAAA
>NW_006790551.1:6008855-6009186 GCF_000442215.2 Lipotes vexillifer
AACCCCAAAAAAAAAAAAAAAAAAAAAAAAAAATCCCTTTTCAGAACATTGCCCACAGGGGCCACCCTTGGGCCTGCCAGGAAAGAACTGTGCTGACCGCAGGGGCCACCAGCAGATCACACCATGTCTGAGCGCCTGCCAGGCCTTCATCTCTCTGGGCCTGTGGGAGCACCAGGGGCTGGTCTGCGGTGGTGGGTGGAGTCGGGGGGTGTCTCACGACGCTTCTATGAAGGATCACAGCGTTTGCGCTGCTCGGGGAAGACCCAGTTGAGGCCTGGAGAGGGTTTGGCACCAGAGCTTCCCACGCGTCGCAGTGAGACCCCCCCCCCCG
>NW_006790551.1:6009196-6022978 GCF_000442215.2 Lipotes vexillifer
GCCCCAGAGGGGTATTCTTTCATGGAACCTGCCCTGTGCATCCTCTTGAGGGGTGGACAGCAGCGTCAGAAAGGCCGCACTCCCCTTGCGGACGTGCTGCTAAAGACTAGCTCTTCTACGTTCATGTATTCAAATGCTCTTTCCCAGTTTTTCATTCCTATATCCCAATCAGACGTCATGTAACTGCAAAAACCCAAATTTCTGCATGTACCTATTTCAAAGTTGTCCATAAAGCAGGACCTTGTCGTTCCTGAACGTGCCGTGAGATAACAGAATCCTTTAACAGTCCCGACTCCCGAGCTGCACGTCCAGATGTCAGGGTTAAAGCCACACCAGCCCGCTGTGCACAGATAAACCTCACCAAGAAGCGCTGGGAGAGCTCCCTGCACCTGGCAGGGTCTTCACCTGGGGACAAGTGCTGCTTGTCATCATGAAAAAAAAAGAAACTTCATTCGTTCAACAAATGCTGAGCACCTACGGTGTGCTGTGCTCTTCTCAGGCACAGGGGATGCAGCAGTGAACAGAGTGGTCCCCACCCTGGTGGGCGTGACGTTTCCTGGTGGGGGGCTGGGGGACCATCAGCCAATAATAAAGTGACAAAATGTCCAGTAGAGAAAGGGGCCACAATCACCTGCCATGAGCGCTTTAGAGGCTCCTGTCCAATTTGCCAGGGTTCGTGTGTTTTCTCCTTTAATCATCATGGCAGCCATTGCAAGATAGACATTTCCACTTTGAAGATGCGGGAGGGAAAATAACCACCCCCAGAGGTGTCCATGTGCTAATCCTCTAAACGAGGCAAAAGGGACTCCGCAGATGGGTTAAGGGTTTTGAGATGGGAGATGATCCTGGATTAGCCAGGTGGATGCAATGCAATCACAAGGGTCCTTACGAGAGAGGGGCAGGAGTATTATCAGGGAGAGAGAGATTGAGGATGATATGCTACTGGCTTGAAGATGAAGGAAGGGACCATGAACCAAGGAATGTAGATGCCCCTAGAAACTGGAAAAGGCAAGGAATGGATTCTCCCCCGGAGTCTCCAGAGGGAACCGGCCCTGCTTGAGAGTTTTCATCTTGATGTTAGCCCAGTGAGACCCATTTCAGATTCTGACCTCCAGAAGGGTAAGATAATGGATTTGGATTGTTTTGAGTCACTAAGTTTGTGGTCACTGGTTACAGCAGCCACAGGAAACTCATACAGCGATGGAGTGGGTCAGGAGGTTAGTGTTCTCCAGCTCACACAGCCGAGTCTTGATGGAGCTCAGACTCAAGCCCCGCTGCTGGCCCTCTGCCTGGCCATTTCCTCCCAGCTCCATAGAGCAGTTGGAAGTTCTCTTCCTGTAGTGGAAGCTGAAGTACACGTTTATGGCGGTACTGAGCGAGGAGGAGCGTAGCCGTCCTCCTGTTACACGGGGGACAGAAGACCTCTGTGTTCTGACCGTAAGCGCTCTTGACAGGTGGAAATTCCCAGGGGCCTCAAAACCTTTCTGCAAATAGGGGGAGAAGGAGGGGGTATAAATTATATATGAAATGAATGGATGAAAAAATAAGACGGACACAGTAGTTACTTTTAGAAAGCAAAATGAATAGACTAGGATATCCTTAAAAGGGTACCTAGCTACGTTTTTATAATAAAATGTTGGGATGAAAATTACCCCCGCAGTCTTTACCTATCTGTACACCCAACCACCCAAATTTTAAAGATTCCCTGGGAACCCACTTAAGTCACTCTCTGAAAAGTGATGTGACCCTAAATTCTCCACCGTTGGTGTGGGATCAACATCTAGGTGGATCTGAGTGCCCCACTCTATACCCCCTGTTCACATTGGCTGGCCTCCTTTGCTGAGTTCTGTTGGGGGACTTCTATCCCTTCTAATGCTTTGACCCAAGCCTGGGCCAAAACTCCCCTGGGTTCCCTGTCACTCACCTGTCGTCACTCATCGACACCCTAAAGACTAAAACCCCTGCAGTCTCACCCCTGCCTCCCCCAGCCCCTCTGCTGCCCTGGTCCTGGCACCAAACTTACCTCCAGCCCCACTGCAGGGCTGCTGACCACCCCCCGTGGCTGGGACCCGAGGCCAGGGGAAGCTGTGAGCTCTAGCTCCTGGGTGGGACATGTCTCCAGCCTTGGCTGATGTCCCGATCGCTGCGCTTCTCCCTTAATCCATGTCCTGGGTCCCCCCCACTCCTCTTCTTTTCACTTCTGGGCTGCCTTCCCCATTCAGTCTCTGGGGATTCCCTCCCGGTCGCCCCAGATCCCCCCTGATTGCTGCGCTGGCAAAGACAGCCCAAGCCCTTTGATGGTGACCGGTCCCCCCAAGCAGGAGGGACAGGGCGTCGGATGTGGGCCAGTGACAGGGTTCGAGTCCCCAGACCCCAGCACCCGCTGCCCCTCTGTGTGGCTTTTGAGACCTCTCACCCCCACCCCAAGGTGCCGCCCGGAAACCCTTGGGTTCCTCCTCTCTACCTGTTATCCCCGAAAGTGAGGGGTTTTGGTTTTGTTTTTACCAAAACACCCCACCTCCCTTCTCGGCCTCCTTGAGGGTCCCTGCCCTCAGAATAGGTCTGAGACCCGACCCAGGCAGAGAACTGACACCCATGGGACCTAGAACCTCTCAGAGGTTCCCAGCTCCCTGGCTAAAGCCAGGTCCCACCCTCCATCCAGGTGTGTCTTCACCTCCCCTCGCAGCCTCGGCTGCCCTCAGGCTGGACCTGCCCATCTGGGGCCCTCGCCTCAGCTGTCCCTTCTGCCAAGTTTCTGCTCCTCTCCGGGACCCGCCTGCCCATGTTCACCGTCAGTGCCTTTGATGAGTCAATTCCTGTCCCGAGTGAGTGGTTGTCTCTGGCAGAGTCATCCCCGAGGTGCTCACGTCACCGTAGCAGAAGCGGACCCTGACCCCCTTGTACCGGGCCCACTGAGTGGGCATAGATCTCTTCCATCATTAGGACTGCTTGCTGGCAGCTCCGAGAAATGGACTCTGGCTGACTCTGGGGGTTGTTTGGGCTCAAGCATTGTTATCGAACTCAGGTCCGGCTGTTCGCCGCTCAAAAATCAATACATGAGGGCTTCCCTGGTGGTGCAGTGGTTGAGAGTCCGCCTGCCGGTGCAGGTGACATGGGTTCGTGCCCTGGTCCGGGAAGATCCCACATGCCGCGGAGTGGCTGGGCCCGTGAGCCATGGCCGCTAAGCCTGCGCGTCCGGAGCCTGTGCTCCGCAACAGGAGAGGCCGCAACGGTGAGAGGCCCGCGTACCGCAAAAAAAAAAAAAAAAAAATCAATACATGAGAGGCAAGTATTGGTAGAAATGGAAAACACGGCTTTTAATCAGAAAGCCAGCAATCTGGGGAGAAGGCAGACTCAGTGTCCCCAAAAAACCAACTCCGAAGGTTTTTCTCGGCCGTGAAAGTTTTTAAAGGGAATAAGGGAAGTAATTTCAGTTAATCATTGAGATGGGAGCTCAGGGCCGTCGCCATCTCCCTCTGGGTGCAGACCTGTCAACTCCTCATGACCTTTCTTTAGATAATATCTTGTTCACACAGTTTGTGAGATTACTGAAGGGGAAGCTAGGGAAGAGATCTGGCCATCTGTTAATTACTTATTCTTTATTCCTACTTCTTGATCTACAGAAAGAACCAACAAGTTAGGAAGGTATTGTGTGAGCAAAAGATTTGAAAGGTGTGCTTGGGCCAGAGATGAGTAGGGCATGGGGGCGCCTGATTTAAAAGTTAGTCACGATACAGTTTTGCTAAAGTGACAAGAGAAAAGGGATTTCCTGCAGAGGACTGTTTGCTGCAAAGAGCCACTTACAAATCCCCCCCTTCAGATATCATTCCATTTCTATGGGATTAAGGACGAAGGTCCATCTTCTCTAACTGCTTAATCCTGAGAAAGGGCGTCGAGGTCTTAGAGTGAAAGGTAACATGGGTTTGAAGCATCTCTTTGCTGACAGTCTTAGCTGCCCACTTACATATACGGGCAGAACAAAGATATAGACTATTATTTCGATGCCCACAAAGATGTAGATTATTACGAGCAGTAGCGTTAATCCCGTTCTCCTGAGGGCAGCTCTTGGAGCTGTGCTAGCCACAGATTCAATACTGCTCAAGACAGAGCGGCTTCTGTCATGGCTGCAGTCTGGTCATCATGCGGTTAGCTTTTCCCTCTGGTGGCAGTTATAGTATCTGTAAAACAACTCAGGGATGTACATCAGCTACTGAGTCTGTGACTCTACCGTCCTCATCGTTAACTGCTCGAGCCTCTGCTCTTTCGTGACTCAGGGAGGCCTGGGAGACTTCAGCTTTCATACAAACAAGAGGCAGGGGACGTGGAGGGGCCTTTGTACTTGGGAGGGGGCGCGCACAGGGTTCTGCACGGTACCCGCATTAGCAGATACCAGCACCACTCCATTTAGCTTTATCCCTCGCGGGTGCCCTGCTTCTCTGGTAGTAGAGCCCTGACCTTGAGCCGGAGCTTTGGCTGCCCAGGAACAGCCCTGTTTCCCAGCCTCCCCTGCTGCGGGCCTAATTTCTGGTCACTGGAAGTAATTGGAGTGGATACAACATTCTTCTCCTGTCCTGAGAGCCAGGGGAGAGGTTGGGTTGGCCTCGCTTGGCTCATACACTGACCCCATGACTAAAGCGGGCAAGACACTTGGTCCAGCCTGCACACATGAGGGAGCGGAGGTTTCTCCCGAACCAGTTCGTAGCCCAGTTACCAGCAGAGGGGAAAGTGGTTGCTGGTGGTGATGAACAGCATCCCTGCCCTCCCAGCCTGCATGGCTGCAGGGACTCCAGATTCTGGCCAGCAGTGCCAGGGGTCCTGGGGGGTGCATGCAGAGCCCACAGCACCATCCTGAGTGGCGTCGGTGGTTCGGTCAGCCTGCTGGCTCCGCGTGCAGCAAACCCCTCTCCCCCCCCGACCTCCCCTCCCCCAGCCCCCTCCTCCCTCCTGCAGGCTCCCTGCTGCCCTCTGCGCAAGGCCGCTTCATTCTCAGCATGGACACAGGCTACCCTGATTTCCCACAGGGACCGAGCTGCAGGGTTGGGCAAGACGTCACTGAAGCTTGGTCCCAGTGCGAGGGCAGAGCTATGATGTCATTCAACACGCTTCCAGGGGGCCCAGGCTCCGTGCTGACCACTTCTGCAAGGATTTTCTTTAATCTGCACCACCCCACGAGGTAGGTGCTATCATTCTCCATGCTTTGTGGCTGAGAAAACTGAGACGCGGCAAGGGTAGGTAACGTCCCCAAGATCCACAACTGCCATCAAAGCCAGGCTTTGAATCCCTGAAATGGGCTCCAGCGTCCCTGCCCTGAACCACTTAGCCTCTGTGCTTCTCACATAGTGGGCACCCAAAAAACATTTGTCAAACGAACAAGTGAGTGATTAAGCAGGTTTGTAAAGGTAAATGGTGAAGTTAGTTCTTATCTGGCACCCCTCATAGGCGTTACACGTGTATTAAATGAATAAGTCACTTCTCCAGCCATCCATCTCTATTTTGCATGTTTGTACATCTTTTTGCATCATTTTAATAATGGATTCCTTTCCATTTTTATTTTTACTTTTGTCTTCCTAATATTGCTGCCTTTTGCGGATGTCAGTTCCTCTCTGAAATTCATTGTCACTTGACTGTGTGGGCCCCATGTGGAACTCTAACAGCATCCAGGTAGCGACAATGGGGCTTTGTTTTTTAAAAGAGGACATGGCTGTTTTAAATGAATCACTCACAACTCGGGCAATTATCTTGAGCTCTATAAGCTTCTCCGTTGCTAGGAAACCATCCCTCCGTCGTCGAGTGGTTCCACTTCTGCAGGCCCTGAGCCAGCCTGCTGTCCCAGGCTGCGAAGTTAGTTCCCAGCAGAGGACAAGCAGGAGCAGCGGCCCGAAAACACCCCTCGGACGGCACCCATGGGGACCTGAGGTGGCCTAGGTGGCGGCGACCCCAGGACCCAGTCTGGGGGCACACTGCCTGGGGGCGGACCCCTAGTTTGTGGCCTTGGGTGAGGTACCCCTCTCTCTCTGTGCCTCAGTTTCCATCTTTGTAAAATAAGGAAATCACAGCATCCTCTTTTACGGTGACTTGCCGATGAAATGAGATGATGCACACAAAGCTCTCAGCAGGGTGCCTGGTGCAGCGCACGGCTCAGAAGTGCCCGCTGTTAATACAACAATGACACGGAGTGTAAAGGGTAAGGATGCTGACAGGGCAGCTGGGCAGGTCACCGAGGGGCCCACACTCCAGGCCAAGGCTCAAGGGCATAGTCCAGTGGGTGTCAAGAGCCTCAGAGGCTCAGGGCTCGGGGGAAACAGGGTGATGGCTCTGCTTTCATCTGAGCAGAGGATGGTCTGCAGCTGGGAAGAGGTCTGGCGAGGGGAGCAGAGTTTGAGCCTTGTTTCACGTGGCCCCTGGAGTGCTCGCTCTGTGGCCTGCCCACAGCTCAGCCCGGGGCCCGTCCACGTGTGCCGCTCCCCACAGGGCCCTGGCCCTCTAGCAGCCCCACACCCCTCTGTGCTACCATCTGGCTGCCAGGCCCTGAGCACTGCTCAGAGCTCCCGGCAAGGCCCCACCCTGGCTGCCCCCAAGAAAGGCCACGTGGAGGCCGGTCCCGCCTTTGCTGCTCGACCTTAGGCGAGTACTTGGGCCTCTCTGGGGTCCTCATCTGTGAAAGTGGGCAGGAATCTGCTGAAAGTGTTGGCTGTGAGATCAGAATGAAGATACCTGAGTGTGTCCACTCCCCAGAGCCACCACGACAAAGGACCACAAACTGGAGTGGTTTAAAACAACACACTTATTCTCCTACAGTCTTGGGGGTGGGGGGCGTGTCAGAAGTCCCACGTGGTCTCACTGGGCTAAAATCGAGGTGTCGGCAGGGCTGTGCTCCTTCCAGAGGCTCTAGGGGAGAATCCATTTCCTTGCTTTTTCCAGCTCCTAGAGGCCACCCATACTCCTTGGCCTGTGGCCCCTTCCTCCATCTTCATAGCCAGCGATGACAGGTGGAGTCCTCATGTCACATCTCTCCGACCCTTTTTGCATTGCTGCATCTCCCTCTGAGTACAGCCAACAGCGGTTCTCTACCTTCTGGGACTCATGTGACAGACTGCTCCTCCCTGGATAATCCAGGATACAATCCCCATCTCAAGGTCCATAATCTTAATCACACCTGCGGAGTCCCAGAGCTGGTGCTCAGTCAGTGCTGGGTGGGGCTGGATTTGGTAGGGCTGAGGCCACGGTATCGTCACCATCCTTTGGGCATCTGCCATGCGCTGGCGCTTCCACCATCTGAGTTTGAATCCAGACTCCTCAACTTACAAGTTCTATGAATTTCGGCACAAGTTAAATCTTACTCTCCCTAAGCCTCAGTTTCTCCAGGTGTAAAATGGGTATAACACTAGTACTCCCCCCCTTCCCCCACAAAAGGCAAAACATGAAGCCTAAACGAGATACTACATGTAAAGCCCCCATATAATGGGGCCACAGGGTTTAACAGGTATTTTTTATTACCTCACTAGTCATCCCAGCAAGAAGGAGTGACATCACCCTCTATTTACATATGGGGTTCAGAGAGGTTAGCCCATTGTCCAAGGCCACACAGCCCAGAAGTGGCTTTCCCCACTTCTGGTTGATGGAGAACTTAGCCAATCAAAGTCCTGCCAGCACACCCACCAGGACAGCCACTTCCTTCCTCCTGCTGGGCCCGAAGTTAAAACACCCTCTTGAAAGTGGAGGCAAGGCCTGGGCTCCCAGGAGGGGAGCAGGGAAGCCACGGGGTACATGAAGCGCTTCCCCACACAGTCTCTGGCTTATCTCAGCCATCACAGCATGTGGGGCTGGGACTCTCTGGCTTCCAGAACCAATCCAGATGCCCTGTGGTCTGGTTCCTCCCGGATCCTGTTCCCCAGGACACTGAAGCATGTGTGGTGGTGCTGCTGGGGGAGCACCGTATTAGGAGTTGACCGGGCCAAACTAGAAACGTGGCTCCAGCACCTGCTAGCTGTGTGATTTTGAGCCAATTCCTTCACCTCTCTGAACCTCAGTTTCCTCATCTGTACCATATTCTCAAGTTGGATGTGAGGCTCAAAAAAGGTGAGGGGAGAGTGTGAGAATATTTGAAAATCATGGTGGGCTATGCTTCCTTGCTTCAAAACAAAACAAAACAAAGCAAAGCAAAGCAAAACAAAAAACAAGACAACTGTCATTTATTGAGAGCTTACGTGCCAGGCACTGCACTTTGCAGGCCTTATCCAATTTAATCTCGCCCCTCCCCTCACGACCCCAAACCACGAGGTCAGTACTATCATCAGCTCCATTTCCTCAGTGTTGAAATCAGAGCTCGGAAAGGTTAAAGGCTGCCGTAGAATCTGGAGGCAGGAAAGCCTGGAAGTGAGCCAGGCTTCCCATGTGTATCCCCACCCGCTATATGTGCCTCCTGACGCGACCCATGGCCCATTAAAAACAAACAGCATTCCAAGCCTCATTTTCCATGTAACGTTTGTTATTTTATTGGAAAAAGCTGGTATTAACATATTTATAATTTTATTCAACAGTTGGATAGTTTGTGAGACACCAAAGAAAACAAGAATGCACCTATGAGTCACAGAGTCCAAAATGGTCAGGCCTGTCTACTCTACCACCACTTAACCGATGCCACCGAGCGATCAGTCCTCAGAGAGTATTGAAATAAAAACAAAAACAACTCAACAACTTCACAATGACTATGTGAACGCCCGTACATTCAAAAAGAGCAGAAAATTTAAACGGTAAGGAAGCAAAGTTTGTGACTATGTTACTGGCCCTTCTGCCATGTCTAGTTTTGCCCCCCTCAGCATCTTTTCTCAACACACATTTTATTCATAATTTGCTTTGGACTTCATTATTTTCCAGGGATCCAAAGGCATGCTTTTTCTTCTGAGAAGATCTTTTTCTTTCTTTCCCTTTTTTTTTTGTTCCTTTCTGGTTTGGTATCCAAAGTTTAAAACAGAGTAAGGAACCAGGAACTGTATTAAGACCTCCTTTTGAATACAGATTTGCACTTTGTAGAAATGGTCCATGTAAAATCTATGATCTGACAGTAACCTCTATCTGCAAATGCAAATTTCCTCTCAGCATCTGAATCACAAAGGGAAATGGATCACACCAAATACCCCAGTAATTGTGTAAGGCCCTCAGAGCTGGATTTTGGCTTCAACAAGATTTCTATACAATTTACCACATTTTGAACCTCTTTACAAAGGGAAAAAGAGGAATCCATCCCTGTGATTGTTAACTTTAGTTAGAATAGATATGTACATAAAATACTGTCCAGGTCACCTGCATTTTACAGTGATATATAAACAAACATTCTTCATTCATGTTGATTAAAAAAAAAATCAATGGACCCATTTCCTTGTGTAATTATCGTACGGCTGGAAGTGAGTGCACATGCGTTCTGTGCTTTGACACACACAAAAGTAGACCATTATCTGTTAAGAAAAATCTCGGGTTGGGCCTATTTCCTGGGTTAGGTTACATCTTGTAAAAAAAAAAATGTCGGATTCAGTCGGCCTCTGAACTCTGCTTTTTTTTTTTTTTTTTTGGTTTCTTTCAACCAGCTGGAGCACCAGTACCCTGTACATGGCTCAGAAGAAAAGTGAGGAAAAAAAGAAAGAAAGAAAACACTGCGCCACAGGGAAGCCCCTGAACTCTGCTTTTTGAATCAAAATGCAAGCCACGTGGTTCTGCTGCCAGTTCCAAGGGCAAAGACAAGTGGGCGTGGTGGGTGGGTGGGCCGATCTGGTCCTGACAGCGGGAGGAACTGTCCTGGAAATACCGCATTCTCTGTGGCCCCAGGGGAAGTGTCCTTTGGGACTGAGGGTCATAAAAGAAAATTTATCCTAAAATGGTCATAACATGCAATTTTCTTTTGGAGGCAGTTCAGTGCATCTGGAAAAGGAGCTGGGGTACAGATGTGGGGTGAACAGAGGGCGGAGTTCCTCGTTACCCAACAGGCAAGGGGCACCCCGGGGGTCTTCTGCATTCTGTGTCTCGATTCTCCCCGGACCCTCGTCATTGTCCCACCTGCTCTGTCCTGCTTCACAAGATGAAGAGATGTTTCCAGAAGCTTCCAGGCTAGAATGCTGCTTTAACATGAGCCACCAACGTGGTGGGTTATAAAGGGCCTTGTGGGAGCGCCTGGACGGGATTCCTGACTCCCCCCTTGGTTGGTGCAGGCCTTGGGCCTCAGTTTTCTTGTGTGCACAAAGGGAATGACAAGTTATTCACCTTTAATCCCTGGCACCTGGCACAGAGCCTGGCACTCAGTGCGCAGTTGGCATTTATGGAGGAAATGAATAGGCACCCAGTTCACAGGGTCGTGATGAAGATTCAGAAAGATCATGGAGGGAGCCAGTATGAGTTCCCACGAGGTGCCAGTGACGGTTGCAGGATGATAGGAGAGCCACAGAGCAGCTGTAGGGACAGACCCATGGGCCTGGGGGGCCGGCACCACGCCCAGCACGGGGCAGATGCTCGCGAAGGGTGGTTTAAATGGTGAAGAAAACAGGCACACACATGGGATTCCATTCCCCTTCCTCTCAAGAAACTGTAACAGACCTGGGATATTCAAAGACATTAAAATAACCTAAAAGAGGAGCTTGCAAATTCTCAGCATGAATTCACGATCCAAAAAGCAAAACAGTGAGACCCTCGGCTCTGAAACTGTGGCAATTGCTCCATTTATCATCAAAAGAATCCCTGGCTGGCTTGTTTGAGCTTCGTTCTCTGTCCCCGGAGCCCTGACCTGGGGCCAGTGAGGCGCGAGAGAGAAATGGCTCCGGGGCTCCCGCGTCCCCAGAAAGGAACCTCTGGAGTGAAAAATTAACGCGCAGAGGTAAAAATCCTAATAAGGTGGGAACGACTGCACGCGGTTAAAGTACGGGATGAAAGAACTGAACTTCAAGGCCGACAATCGCGTCGGTTTACTGTGAATCCTTTTTCCTGTTTTCAAACAATCACCAGCAAAGGCGGTCCGGCCCAGGGATGCTGGACGGACGGCCCGGCGCCCCCTGGTGGCCGCTCCACGCGTGGCCGTGTGGCGCCTAGTGCATGTCGGAGTTCACCTTGTCCTGGAAGATGTACAGGTTGTTGGTGGCCGCGATGGCGATGATGTTCTCGGCCGGGTGCCAGGCCGTGTGCAGGATCTTTTTGGTGAAGTCCAGGCTGTCCACGCTGATGTCGTCCCGCCTCCGCTTGCCGCCCACGCACACGCGCCGCGGCTTGAGCACCGCCCGGGGCTTGCTGCTCTCCCGCGACGCCTCCAGGGTCACATCCCGCTTGGTGTTCCGGTCAAACATGCGGAAGAAGTTGTTGTAGGCCCCGGTCATGATGACGCTGGCGGGAGACGCAGCGGCGTCAGGCGGGGCAACAGAAGAGAGAAGCCCGCCCCTCCTCCCGGGGCTGCAGGGCCATCGCCCCGGAAGCAGACGGGGGACACGCCTGCCTCTTCCCACCTTCTCTTAGGGTCTCTTGTCCTCCTTCACATCTCGGCTGCCTCAGCACACAGACTTAGGGCCAGGAACTGAGACCCGTTTAATGCTCTGCCCCAAACATTATAAAAACATTCCCTTGTACTTTGTTTGCCCTTTAGTCCAAAAGAGAGAGCCCGAGACTTTCAGTAAGATTAGGCAACAGCAGCAGACGAGCAAAGTGAAATAAACACAGGAGACACTGGGCTACAAACTGCGCTGACAAAAGGCAGGCCCCTGAATCAGCCAGCTGTGGCCTCCTGGCAGGGACCCAGGACCCTCCTGTTGTCTGAATAGTTGAGTGACTAAATGATCACTGTCTGCACACCATCAATGTGCAGGTGTTCACAGACTTCCCCCGTTCTGCTAAAGAGCATTCTACATTTGTCTATCCACTCCCCACCTCTTCTGCCTACCTCTCCTAAGGAGAAAGGATTCCTGTTGGACCAGAGGAAGGATGTTAATCTACACTGTAAGAGATGGGAGAGAAAAGAATACCACCTACATGGGCCTGGGCCTGGAGAAAGGGGTTGGGTTTTGGAGCAGCTGGGGGCAGGGCATACAAAGTAACTGGGGAGGTGGGAGTGAATTCCAGAAAACAATACTGAGGGTAAGGAAGTGGTCCCCTTCAATGTTCTTCAGGAGAGACGCGGACAGATTGGAATCCCTCCTCCCTTTAGGAGATGAACTGTGCTTCCTGACGGTGTCATTGCTCCAAGATGAGCCACGAGGACCCCTCGGTTTACAAGGGTTATGCACATGAGCCATGTCTTCTGTATCACCCAAGTCACAGGAGTAATCCCGTGCAGATGCTCAGGCTCCCCGAATGATGTTGAGTCACAGGCTGAAAGTGACATATGTCCTTGTAACATATTTCCTTCTTGTGGGAGAACCTGGGCTGACACCAGGAGGCCCCAGCCTGTAGCATCTTCATGGGAGACCCAGGGAAGCCCATCTCCCCGGGGCCCAAATGAGAATGGACAAGTTGTCATTACAAGTCACCTGTCACCTCGCCTGTGGACCATCTCTTAATGTCAGTCCTTTCTAGATGCTGATGGCCTGGATGTGGGTTGGGGAGGCCCCTCTGCTGCCTGGTTCCTGAAACTGCTCAAGGAGAGGGGTCTCCCCAGCAGAGGGAAGAGGGTAGAGTGACATCTGTCTCCTAATGTGATTGATACAGCACTTTGTTTCATTTCTCACTGATAAGTCTGCCCCTCCGACCTCTGATCCTTCACAGAAAGGACCTTTCACTTGGCTTGGGGCCTGGCAAGTCTGGGCCAGGAACCCCGTTTAGGTTCCAGCCCATAAGCAGCTGCCTGCCCAGGCTGTGTGGTTCCTGGAGATGGCCGTGTGCCCGTGAGGCCAGCCTCCCACCAGAGCCACAGTCTGCATGTTAGTGCTTGGTGCCACCTCCCCTCGACACCCAAACTGCTCTCCCTGACCTCGTGTTCAGAGATGGATGGGTAGGTATTTGGGGGCAATGAGGATGGAAAGCCCCTTCCATAATAAAGTGGCTCTTCCGCAGATGTTCTAGGGGCGTCCAGGCGGAAGGGGGTGAGGCCCACCTGGGCCCCAGCAGGGGGCAGAGGGCATGTGACAACTGGGTGGTAGGAGAGGCGCTCCATAGAAAGACTGTTTGCAAATGTTCTGGAAGGTTCTAAGGGAACACAGGGAAGGTGCTGTGCCCTGGGACTGGTACATTCGGAGATTTTGAAACCACCCCCAGGCCTGAGAGTGGAGGAAGGAGTCACAGGAGAGAGAGAGAGAGAGAGAGAGAGAGAGAGAGAGAGAGAGAGAGAGAGAGAGAGAGAGAGAGAGAGACAGAGCCAGAGAGGTCTGTGTGAAGGGGGCTGTCCTCTGAAGGGAGCTGTGCCCAAAGGGACACAGTCAGCCAAGACGACAGGAAACAAGGGGGAATAAACGCTCCTCCCCCTGATTCTGTACGGGGAAGCCGTGCCCGAGTCTTCGTGTTCAGGAGAGGCAGTGGGGCTGCGAGCACGGGCCAGGTGAGCATGCAGGGCCGGACAGAGGCCTGGAGCCCCTTCTGCAAGGTGAGCGAGGAGGACCCCGAGGCAGGCAGGGGGAGGGTGCGCTGGGCTAGCTGCCAGAGTGCGTGTGCGTGCGTGCGTGTGTCTGTGTGTGTGTATGCGTGTGCACGCCCTGCCGAGGGACTCCTCAGGCCTCGGGGGTCGGGGGTGACGAGTGGGGATGAACCCTGACCTCCCCACTCGGGGCAGCAAGCCCACCAGGCCTGTCTGGGTTCGCAGGCAACCAGCAGGGGGCCTGC
>NW_006790551.1:6023159-6045693 GCF_000442215.2 Lipotes vexillifer
GGGGGCCTGCCTGGGACCCTGCCAGACGCCCCCTGTCCCTCCCACAGTTGGCGTGCACTGGTGTCAGGCTCTGCATCAGGCTGGGTCGCGGGGCGGGCCGCCGGCGCAGGGGCCTAGGCACAGGAGGTCAGTGCCGATGGAGGCAGGAGGGCCGAGCTTCACGATGAGGGGACTCCTGCTTTTGGTCCTTCCTGATCGCCCGCTCTGCCTGGCCCTGGGACACTGGGTGACACTGGGATGACACTGCTAATCCAGCAGCAAGAGAAAGTGGATTCTCTCCTTCCTCCACCCCTCCCTCATCTCCCCTCTCCTGTGATGTCCCTCACCCCCAGCCTATGAGGTGGTCCTCCCAGAGCCTGCAAAGGAGGAGGGTGGGCTGCAGGGGCACAGACCCACCTAGAAGCTCTTAAAACCCATACCAGCCCCACCTGGGGTCGGTGCAGCACGTTGGATGGGTGAATCAGAGAGTCCCAAGGGCCAAGGCCTCCCTTTCCCGGGCCCAGAGCAGCTGCTGTGGAGCAGAAAGGGTGGGGCTCACCAGCTCAGACTGGGGTCAGGAGCCGGGCAGGAGGCCCTGATGCTGGGTGACCTGGGGAAGACAGGGAAGGAAGCCTTTCTCTCTCCACCTGCTTTACTTGGGCCTAAAAGGCAAAGGCAAAGGCACACTCCACAAGCACATGCGGTGTGGACAGTGCTTGGGTCGGGTCAGCCACCTGGGTCCAGATCCCAGCTCTGCCCCTGACATGCTTCCTGGCTCCCCGTGCAGCTTTCCCATCTATAAAATGGGGTGAGGCACCCCAGCCTCTGGTGAGAATGGACTAGATAACAAGGTAAAACACTTAGAACAGTGCTGAGCTCAGTAAATCCCACCTCCTGTTATGTATTAAATGCCGACAGGTATTTCTGAATTCTAACCATCCATGTGGCCTGAAGCCCCACCCACCTGTCTGACTGGGAGCCCAAGACTAGGGAAGCAGAAGGAGAGAGTAGGTGACGGATTCCCAGAGAAGGAATCTGCGTGCCAAGGGGCCCGACCAGGGGGGCCTCGCCCCCTCCCTCCCTGCCGGCGGGGGCGAGAGAAGAGAGAAGGCAGCCCTCCCGCCACCCATTTCTCTAGGGGACAGTTCGCAGAACCCGGTGGGCGCTTTCACACAGCACCCATCATTCTCCTGGGCTGTCAGGGGAAGGGAGAGTGAGATCATTAAAGCGATTTGTAACCCACACAGCTGCTAATCCTCCTTCCATTTGGCTTCTGGGATCCAGCTGACACCTCTGAAGGAGGGGAGGGAGCCCCACCACATCTGCAGGGAGGCGTCTCTCTCACCTCGGAACACCAGGTCCCAGCACCCTGCAAACCACAGTGGGACAGAATGGCCCACTGCTCCCAGTCTTAGGTGTTCTCTAACATTCCAGAAGGTTCTTTTAACAGGTCCTGGCTGCCCTTGTCCCCAGGCTCTCTTCTTTCCACTGGGGAAAGGCTCCTGCCCCATCCCTGTGGTTCTGGAGAGTGTGACAATCATGGTGCTCTACTGCTCCCTGCTGGCCAGCTGTGGCATGCAATAAATCATGTCCATGCTGATTGGCTCAAAAGTGAGCATGTGACCCAAACAAAGCCAATCAGATCCTTCCACGAGAATTTTCCATATACCTAGAAGGGTGATTGTGGGCTGGGAGGACAATGGAAGGGGGAACTATTTGGGGTCACCATCCCGAATAGCAAGGGGGAGCCATCTGTAGTAGGAGAGGGTGAGGCTAGTGTTTAAGAAGAAGCAGGGAGGCTCAGAGATGGGAGTGGACAGAGAGGAGATGGCCCCAAAAGTACAGCATGAGCCCTGGGGTAGCCTTGCTGGAACTTCTCAGAACAAGCTTAGGCTTATCTGATTCCTGCAACTGGAAGATACTTGGTTGACAGAAATACCTTCTTCCCAGGCAGAACAGACCAAGGGGAGCTTCCTAGAAGAGGTGGCATTTGAGGTGGGTCTTGGTGTCTCCGCAGGGTTCTTTCAGACAAGACAAACAACAGACCGGTGTGTGCAAATCATCGGACCATCCGCTGCCAATATGGAGCCATGGCCTTGCCAGGAGTTTCACACACAGCATCTTATCCTCAAAGCAGCCCTTGAAAGTCACGATTTGTTAGAACTACTTTCCAGGTGAGCAGACTCAGAGAAGTCAGGTGGCTTATTCAAGCATGCAGTTGGAGAGTGATGGAGCACGGTCTGGAAATCGAGGGTGTCTGACCCCCAAACTGCTGCTCTTTCCTCGCCCCCAGGCTGCCCATCTAAGTCTTGCTAGAGTTGGGTAAGGGGCGCTGTGAGGGTTATCAGATGTCCACCCGCTCTGTCCTGCTACCTATACAACTGGCATGGTGGAAGCTTCCCATTAACATGAGAAGGACAGAAAACGCTGAGCTGAGGGATTCAGAAGGTTTGCTTTTGTTTTCAAGGGTTGGGGCCCTGGAAGGCAGCACTTGCTTCTCCCCTTTGCCTCTGAGCTCCTGGAAGACCGGGACCAGGCTTTATTTACCTTGGGATCCTCCTCTCTGGGGCTTGCTGGGCTCATGGGATGCTTGTGTTGAAGTGGAAGGAGGTGGCATGCCCCTATGCCTTCCAGAAGGTCAACAACCACTCACTGGACACTCCTGAGGCCCCAAGTGAGGGGCTCAGGATGGGCTGAGCTACAGTCCCACTCCCAGGGACACCTCAACCAGTGGGGAAGGCAAACAGAGGCAAGATGAAAACATGTAATAAATGCAAAGACACAGAAGGAAAACTCAGGAGGCTGGGGGGTATCAAGATGCAGAGGACCCTGAGGGCTTCCTGGAGGAGGTGGCCTTGAGTTGAGTCAGTAAAGTGAGGTGACAGCAGGAGTGAGCCAGGTGCAGTGTGGTCAGGCTCCCAGGGGCTGGGAGTAGAGCGGGTTGTGGAGGAAGGTGCAGGGACTACCAGGGCTGGGGTGGCTGGCATGTAAAGTGCATGGCAGTGAGAGGCAGGACAGCAGCTCCAGGCTGGGCACCCAAAAGCCAGGAAGAGAAGGCGGCTCCAGTCTCTGGAAGCCCAGCATCCCCGTTCATGGACGCCCCCTGGTGGTGATGTGAAGGAAAGGCGGGCAGCGGTCACAACCACTGGGAGCCCAACACATAAAGACAGAAAGACAGACAGGCAGACAGACGACAGACACACACACAGCAGTATTGGAATCCCCTTTTTTGCTGTCTTCTGAGATTCTAATAGACCCCCAGCCCCAGACCTACTGCCAGTAATCCCTGGGGAACCCCCAGTGTGTCAGCCTGGGGGCAGGCCCCTGGAGGGAGTGCCGTGGGTCCCCTCTGACCCCGCTGCATCAGCCCAGTCTCAGGCCAGGGCCTCCACCTGATTTCCTAAGTGTCCTTCAGCGGACCCCCTGTGCCCACCATACTGGTCCCTCTGAGAGCACTGTCCACTTGGAGACTCCTCAGGCCAAGTGAGCCCCAGGATGCTGGCAGAAGCTCTAGGGGATCCTCCACCCCTGGACACAGCAGCTCGACCCCTCTTGGGTCCGCACCCATCTTCCCTGGAGGTCCCGGTGGGTCTGTGCTCACAGCCACACAGGGTGGTAGCACAGAAGCTCTCACACGACCACGGCAGTGCTGGCCACACTCAGAACTCGGGGACAGCCCAGCCTGCTCCTGGCCGGACACGCAGGACTGACGGGGTCCATGTGGATGGTCGCGCCCCGGGATGGCACCTGAGTCGAAGGCTGCCGGCTCTCACTCCGCGCCTTCTCCCTAGCCAAACTCGCTCCGCTTGTGAAGTGTGACGGGCGACAGGCGGATATCCTGGCCAGAGTGCTTTTCAGCCCTGCACGGTCTGGTCACCTAGGTCCCTGCCCTGGGCCTTCCCTGTCCACGCTCGCCCTGGGCTGAGCCAGGTGATGGGGAAGCAGGAACTTAGGTCAGGCTCAGAGCCGTGGGTGGGTCTCCCATGCTCCCCGGAGCCCAGGGGGCCTGAAGCTACAACCAGGATGGCTGGAGGAGGGTGGAGGCGGGGCTAGACCGGTGGCTAAAGCCCTCCCCGCCTTGGGGCTCTGGCACCTGTACTGCCCTCAATCCTGACAACCTGGGGAAGGGGCTGCACGGTGAGGGACCTGGAATTGACTAAAGGTGTTTCCACTACCACTCAGGAGAACAGGGCTCCACATGGATGTTAGGTATAGTTTCAGAACATGAAGTTTTCCTTTCTGTCCTTGAATCTGAGAGCTGAGAGCTCGCACCTGCTACAAGAAAGACTGGGCCTCCTTGGAACAGCTTGATAACTCAGGCTTGATAACAGTTAGTTCCCCTGACACATCCCGCCCAGGTCACCAGCCGGCCCTGCAGAGTGGAAGGTCCCTAGTTAGGTGGGTGGGGTCCAAGGTCTGAGGTTACCTGTCGCTCCCATTCCAGGCGCATTCGAACTTGTCAAAAATGCAGTCGTTCTCATACAGGGAACAGAGCTTGCTCCGAAGGTAATCGTGGACCTGGTGAGAGAAGGGGACGGGGTGAGTTGAGGGGGGCACCCCGACGGTCCTGGCCCCCCTCCACGAGGAGGGTCTCACTGAGCAGGCCTGTGCCCTCCGGGGTCTGGATGGCACTCCCAACTCAGCCCTGCTCATCGGGAAGGGTCCATAGCCTGGCACATGGCCGACCCCTGAGCTGTGGCCAGAGAGGGGACCAAATCCTGGCTTTGCTCCTCCCTGGCTGTGTGACCCTGGACAGTGACCTCACCCTCTCTGAGCCTTGGTTTATTCATCCTTAAAGTGATAAGAGCACTCACCTCATGGGCTGTTCTGGGATCAAATGTAAGTGACTATTTGGTATAGGGTCATGTCCTCTGAGGACAGTAGTCACCGTGAGCACATTGGTGACCATCATGGAGAAAAGGGGAAGGAGAATTCACACAGGCCTCTCAAGCGTGATCTCGGCAGACGCCACCTGTCCTGTTTTATAGATGAGGCATTGAAGCTCAGAGGTTAAGTAACTGGCCCAAAGTCACACAGCGTACAAGTGGAAGGCCAGGATCCTCTCCCAGGGTTACCAGACACCACAGGAGGGATGCTGATGCCCCATGACCTGCGTCTATCTGACTGTAGCCCATGCCACAAGCTCTATAACCACGGGGTCTCCTGGGTGCCAGCTCTCTTTGGGGACATGGTCCTGCCCTCTGGGTGGCGGAAGGGGCAGGTAAATGGGTAACATGGAGCCTGAACTCCTGGCTCTGCCCCTTTGTGACCCAGGGGAGTCACTTAGCTGCTATGAGCCTCAGGTTTCCCGTCTGAAAAGCGGGTCATGAGATTCCCCCACCGGAGAACAGCATGAGGGTTCAGGGCAGCGACCATGGGGCAAACCACCAGGGAGGTGTTTGCGACCCCGATTAACTATGGAGGGATGGAGAGAAAAAGGTGTCCAGGGCTTCCCTGGTGGCGCAGTGCTTGAGAGTCCGCCTGCCGATGCAGGAGACGCGGGTTCGTGCCCCGTTTCGGGAAGATCCCACATGCCGCGGAGCGGCTGGGCCCGTGAGCCATGGCCGCTGAGCCTGCGCGTCCGGAGCCTGTGCTCCGCAAATGGGAGAGGCCACAACAGTGAGAGGCCCGCATAACGCAAGGAAAAAAAAAAAAAAAAAAAAAAAAAAAAAAAAAAAAAAAGGTGTCCAACTCCTGCTGGGCAGTGACATTGGCCACAAACCAAGGGCCAAGTGCAGCGAGGGGTGGGGAAGAAAAAGGTTTTTTTTGTCCTTTTCCGTTGGGGAACCTCTTATTCATCTTTAAAAACCCAGCTTTAGAGTAGGCCTCCTCCTCTGGCAGCCCCCCTGGATTCCCCCAGGCTGAACTTCTCTCTCTGGCTCCTCAGAGCATCAAGTGCACCTGAGTCTCCTGCCCTGACTTAGCGTGTGTTTATATTGACCCCGCAGCCTGGAAGGTTCTTAACACAGGACTTCCTCAGGCCTCGGATGGCATGCCCCTCCCCAGAGAGGGCTCCCTGCCCGCCCTGCCCGTGAAGCTTGCTCCACCGCCCTTCTCTTCCCACTCAACCTGCACTCCTGCTTTATTTTTATTTCTGGGCCCTGCCTCACAGCTTATGGGATCTTAGTTCCCCAGTGAGGGATTGAACTTGGGCCCTCGGCAGTCAAAGTGCTGAGTCCTAACCACTGGACCACCAGGGAATTCCCTGCACTACTGTTTTAAATTCTGTCCATATGCTGACATCACCCAGATGTTTCTCTCCAGCCAGGACCTCTCTCCCCAAAGCCCACACTGGACCGTCCAGACCCCTCAAGGCTAGTGAACTCTGGTCCCTCTACCGTCCCCCATCCTTTCTGTACAAAGGTACCAAAGGCCACAGGTGACAGCATGTTTCCACACATTTCTTGTCTCTCTTACCCACACTCAGCTTGTCCAGAATCCAAAGCAATCCGGAGCCCAGTCCCTTCTCACCACATCTGTCCTACGTTGCCACCCTGCTCCAAGCACCACCACCCAGCTTATTGCAAACGACTTCTGACTACTCTCCCTGTGTCTGCCTATACCCCAGTCCCCAGCCCTGGTTTATCTTATAGGCAGCAGAGGGATCCCTTTGAAACCAAGCTGAATCACGTCATGCCTCTGCTCAAAACCCTCCGGTGCACACAAGTCCCCCCGGTCACCTCTCTGACCTCAGGCTCTTCTCTCCCATATGTTCACTCTGCTCCAGCTGGCTCCTCACCATTTCTTTCCTTTTTTTTTTTTTTTTTTTTTTTTTTTTTTTTTTTTTTTTTTTTTTTTTTTTTTTTTTGGCCATGCCGTGTGGCATGTGGGATCTTAGTTCCTTGACCAGGGATTGAACCAGCGCCCCCTGCATTGGAAGCGCAGTCTTAACCACTGGACCTCCAGGGAAGTCTCTCCTCACCATTTCTTGAGCGCACTAACCATGTTCCTGCCTCAGGACCTTTGCATTTGCTCTTCCCTCCTCTGGGAACACCCTCCCTGTAGAGGGCTCATGCCCTTATTTCCCCTAGGCTTCAGCATCCCTATTTTCTCTGCCTCAGCCCCTGGTTTGTCACTCTTTTGGAAGCTTGTGATTATTTCACCTATTTGCTAGGTTTCTGGTCATCTTCCCTGCTGAAACGGATGCCCCTCCAGGCAGGGCTTATTTGTCTTGTTCCTTAACAATTTCCCAGTGGGGTGCACAGGGCCTGGCACATCACAGGACCTCAATACATTTTTTAAAAATAAATGAGTGGGGTTAGAGGCAACTGGAGACGGTGGGGCTGGGCTCCCCAGGTAGGCCACCTGTCTGAAGAAATAGCAGGGCCCTCCCCCAGCTGTTCCCCTTTCTCCACTCTGCTTCCTCAAAAGCCCTCAGCGCCTCTCATGTGGTGTGTGTCTGTGGCTAGAGGTCTCCTAGTCCATGGCCACAGCAGGCTCAGGTTCACTGTGTTCCTGTCATCTGGGACCCTTGAGGGTGAGGCCATGGCTCCTCCCTTCTTCTGAGCCCAGGGTCTAGTGGGGCACAAAGCACCAGCCCAGTATGTGTACGACTAAGATGAATAGGGATAAATGGTGCCTGAGGTCATTTCTGGACACAGACAGATTGTTAAGATGCTCGTGTTCACCCCTCCAGGTTGGCACGTTTGTGTGTGCTCCTTGCACTCAAGGCAGCCTCACTGATGCACTCGTCCAAACACACGTGCTGTTCTCTCCTGCATACTGAGTGCCTCCTGCCCTCTGGTGGCAGGGTGAGGAAGGGTGTTGACTATGGAGTAAGAAAGACCAATCTAAGGTCGGCTGCTTGCTACTCTACCACCACAGATATGCCATTTAACTCAATTTTCTCCAAATAAAATGGGATAGAGAGAACACTGTCCCCAACGCCCAGGACAGCTGGGAGGCTTAGAAGAGGAAAAGTGTGCCAAGGTCTTAGGTCAATGAAGCACATGCTAAGGCTCACTCAACACCCATGCCTACCCTTTTCTCCCTGTCTCCTTCAACCACAGAGGCCGTAAACCTACTAATTTTTCCAGCCTGGTCATGGGCCTGTTCTAGCCAATGAGTTGTAAGAGGTCTTCTCAGGAGTGTTCTGGGAAAGTTTTTGTGTTCATAACAACATACCACAGATCCAACCAGCACAGCCTTTCACACTTCCTCCTTTCCTGAATGGATGGTCAACATAGTTCCTGGAGTTGTGGCAGCCGTTTTGCCACCATGAGGTATCAAACATGAAGGTAGAAAACCAACACTCAAACGATAGTGAACTAAATCACAGAAGTGGCTACTGGGACACTGGGCAGGTCACAAAGCCACTAAGTATTCTAGGATACTCCAGGCTTCCTGTGAAGGGAGAAAAGCCCCAATCTATTCAGTACTGCAAGTCAGCCAAACACAATTCTGTTTTACACAATTTCTAGCACCTAACAGCTAAAAAAATGTTAGTTATGTTGGTTTTATGTAAAGATTACTATTTTAGAATCAATAGGTCAGCTGGGCCAGAAGCCAAGCACCCAGCTTTGGACCTGGTCCTCCAGAGCAGTGATTCTCCTGCTTTATTGGGTCCTCACATGCTTTGGGAATCTGAAGGCTCTGGACCCTCTCCCCACAAAATGCTCACATTAAACAGTGCACCTAGCTTCAGGGCCTGGGGGCTTTTGCTGACACCAGGGACACGAAAGGCTGAGGGGCCTCAGAGGGTTGGACACAGTCATGTCCCTGGGCAGGCTCTGGGAAGGGCATGCCCTGGGAAGGTGCCAGAACAGTCAGTCCCAGAGGCCTGAGCAGGGGTTAAGTCATTCCCGCCCCAATCTCTGACCCCTCCCATTCCCAAGGGTAGAGAAGGGGCTGACCCCTTCCTGGGAAGTGCAGTGGGAGCTGGAGGCCTGCAGTAAACACAAGTGGCTAACAAAGGGGCCCTTTCATGAATCCATCTGTCCGGAGGAAGCTGGGGGGCGGGGCAAGGGCACCAGAGCCGCCCCAGACGTCCCTGTGGGTGTGGAGCTGCCAGAAGCACACGTGTCCCAGGTCAGACTCTGAGTACCCCGTCTTCCCCTCTGAGCTCTGTGCCCCTTCCCAGTGGGGGTCCTCCGCCTCCCAGGACACTGCCCTCCCCCAGGCCTTGGCAGGGAAGGAAGACAGGGAAGGGCGCTGTGCAGCTCCCATTTGGGCCCCCGAATCTGTCACTGCCCAACTGTAAGGCAGCTCCCCATATCCTAACCTCTCAGCATCCCAGGTTCCCTTCCTGTCAAGTGGGGCTGATATCACCCCATTCACAGGGCCAGTAAGGAATAGAGGTGAAAAATATATGTGGCACTCTGTGTGCACCCAATATTTGGTGACACTATGAGGGTTTGGCTGGGTCTTCTGCGGGGAGGGGTACTGTTTTCTCACTCAAATCTGCACAACCAAATCCTACTCATCCTACAAGGTCCAGCACAAATGTCACCTCCTTCAAGAAGCCTCCCAGACTGCCCCAGCTAAAGACATAACTGGCGCAGCTTTAAAACAGTCCCATATTTCTGCCAAATTTTAACATCACATGAATTTTGTTTTCTATTCCCTAATATATATGGATGAATCATAATAGAAAAATAATAAATGACTTTCCAGGAAGGTGTCCCACGCTTCGTCCTGTACGCCTGGCTCAAAAAGCCTGCACTGAGGATTTAGAAATGTACCATGCTCCCATTTCACCACTGTATCACTAGCTAAGGATGCTCCCTGGGAGAGGGCAATGCTTAGCCTGCGTTAATGGTAGGACTGCAGACGCCGGCTCCAGGGGAGGGAAGCCATCGTCTGCACCCTCAAACTGAGCCCGGCCTGATGCTCATCTTTGTCCCCTGGACCTTGGACTGCAGACCTAGTCACAGCCCTGCCTCAGGGCAGGAGCCAGCAAGCAGATGACACACAGCTGCCCGTGAGGCGGGGCTGAGCAAGTTCTCCTGTCCTTGGCTGAGCTATGTGGGACGAGCTGTCTGATTTCTCAAGCCTCAGTGTCTTCACCTGCAAAATGGGCTTATGAAAGCCACCCTATAGCTGGGAAAGCCCCTCGGTGTGAATTCTCAGCACAGGGAAGGGCAGCTGCGGGTCTCCCACCCGCAGAGGGGCTGTGAGGTTTTCCAGGCATCAGTGCCCACCTGGTAGGTCTCTATGGGCCGCGCCTCCATGTTCAGGTCCCAGACCTTGACTGTGAGGTAATCGCGGGTGAGCATGTACCGGCCGCTGTGGCTGAACTTCACGTCCGACACGGAGGAAATAATTTCCGAGAAGAACGAGCGGTTACTGGGGTCCTCGGGCTCTTCAAATACTGTGGAGACAAAAACAACCACTGTCACCGGGCCGCTCCCACCCGTGGGGTCCAAACAACAGACGACTCCATTTCCAATCTGGGCTCATGCGGTAGGTCGTTTATTCATTCATCAAACTTATAACTAAGTACAGGTCAGGCCCAGGCCCAGATGGATCCTCCAAAGAGGGAAGAACCAGCTCTTGGAACAGTGTTTATTGAGCATTTACTCTAAGCCAGATTCTGTGCTGAGCCTTTCCCGTGTGTTACCTTATCTAACCCCACAATAAAAATATCAGGTCGGTACCACTAATATTCCCATTTTATAGCCAAGAAAACTGAGGCATGGATGGCCTCAGAGCTGGAAAAAGTGGTGGAGGAGGGATTTGAACCCAGAGCTGTACTCAATGTGCTGCTCTCTGCTGCCTCCTGCTGGTGATGCCAAATGCCAGGACTGTGAGGTGTCCGGGCATCCTCGAAGGTGCTGGACCACGTCCTGGACTAGGCTGGGCACCGCCTGTGGTTCTAACTGGCTCTGGGGCCTCTGTTCATGGTGCACTGGGCACACACAGCCAAGCCCCACTCATAGGTATGTTCTGTTTGTCTGCCATGCGGGTTGTAGCAAAATCAAACCTCGCCACCACGGATGCAGCCTGAGTCCCGTTTGCTGCCTGCCACCCACCTCCTATTACTTTAGACCAGCTGCTCCACACAGGAAGCCGCTTACCTGACCCCTGGAGGCAACAGCTTGCTGCCTTTACCAGAGATCCCAGAGTGGGCAGTGAGCGGTTCCCCAAGCAGCATCCCTTCCCTGCTGTCCCCCATAGCCAGGCCTTCCTGACACAAGGAGGTTCCCATGCAGCAGGACAAGCTCTTCCAAGTTCCATGTCTGTTGCTGGCTGTCCCAGTAGTTTGCCCACCTCACTGGACAATCAGATCCTACAGTGGCTCTGGTGCTGCAGCAGGATGGAAATTAGGGTCCCTGCTGACCACTTAGGACCTGGGCCATGGACGGGCCTGGGGGTCAGGGAAGAGGATGGGGTGGTGGGTTGGCAGCCTCTACAGCCAGTTTGGAAGGACTTTTAAACATTTGACAACCTGTCCAGCTGTCCCCACGGGCACCAGCTGAGTGGCTGCCTACTGGTCTCGAGGCTCCAGGCTTAAAACAGGGAAGCAGAGAGCTGATCACGTGCCCCCAGAGGCTCACAGGAGTGCCCTTCCTGCTGGCCCCTCCTATGTGGGAAAGTCCCATATCCCACTTCCCAGGTCTGTCCCAGCCCCTTACCCCCCATCTAGGAACCCGTTCTTCTTGTCCAAGGTAGACAACTGCTCCTGCCTTTCCCAGAGAGACAACTCCTGCCCAGCTCCCCTCTCCAGGGTGGCTGGAAACATTTCATGCCGATCGGATGCTCTCATGTGGTCATGCCTACATGCATTCACTCATCCTCTCAGTTAACCAGTCCATACTGAGCGCCCACCATAGCCAGGCACTGTTTGAGACCCTGGAATGCTGCAGTGAGCAACACCCCCATTCTCCTGGAGCCCACATTCTCCTCCCAGCGACAGATAGTAAAAATCAGTGACATGTGATACCGTTGGGCCGTGGTGGAAGAAAAAGATAAAGTAAGTGAGGAGACAGAGAGAAATGGGGGCTGGTGATTTGGATAGACAGGGCCTCTATGGGAGAGCACATCTGAGCAGAGACGTGAATGAAGTGAGATACCAGGGAGTGGGACTCCAGGCAGAAGTCATAGCATGTGCAAAGGCCCTGAGACAGGGATGAATTGAAGGCCACGTAGGCTGAGAAAGGCGAGAGCGAGGGGCTGAAAGCCATGGGAAGGGCGTCATCCTGTAGGCAATAGGGAGCCACAGAAGGGCTCGGAGAGAGGAAGGGCATGGCAAGATTTGGTTTTCTCCAGGATTCCCCTCCCTGCAGTGAGGAGGTGACGTCCTTGTGGGTCACCTTTAGCCTCTAAAACCTCTGCATTCTGATTGGTCATCTCACATAATCGTGTTCTGTGCCCTGGTACACTGTCACCTTTTTTTTTGCAGGTATAAACATTCGTAATTTTTCTTTGTTAAGCCAAGAAATTTAAATCAATGACATTTCCCTCTTCTCTCATGCCTGGAATAAAGGCAAATTCAATATTTGATTTCTTACTTAAACTAAAGCACTGAGATTCTGTATTGTCTTTAAATGAACAGGGGTATAGACCTAATACTTAGGAGAAATGGGGCAGAAGGTTTGAAAGAAGATGCACCTCAAACTCTTCAGGGATCTGGGTAGCCCCCAGCACCTCCCCTCATACGTGGCAGGGACTCTCTCAACTGAATTAGCATCCCTGCTGCTAGGCGTCAGACAGAAGGTAAGATATAAAAGCATAAAGCGGGGTCCGTCTCTTGCACCCCGACTTTGTACCCCTCGCCTGCCTCGGTGGATTCCTCCAGCCTCCACCCAAACCACTAGGGCTGGTCCAGCTCACTCCGCCCTGCACCCTGCAGAGCTCCTGGCATGCTTTGTGGGGTTTCGGTAGGCAGATGGGGACCAAAATCACAGAGAAGCATCCGCACCGGATGTCACAGAGCCAGGGGCTGTGTCTTCTGCTAGCTTTAAGGAGCAGGAAACCACAAAGGTCAAGGGCTGAGAGGATGACCTAATCCATAGTTGAAAACAGAAGCACCAAACGGCCCACTGCAACCTCAGTTCTGGCTGTACTTGGGCACTTCTGATGGTTTTTTTAAGCACAAAAGCACCAGAACTGAAAAAGATTAGTGGGAAGGATATTAACAAGCCTGAAAAAAGTTATACCTAGAAGTTCTTAGTTTTCTTGTCAAATATTTCTATGAAATTTTTGATACAACTATTTTTTGTCAAAAGACTGAAGAATCTTCTGTATCAATCCCTCCCCCTCCCACCTCCCCCCAGACACAACCTGCACGTCCCCAGGCCATTAATAAGAGATAAGAGTGTCTCCCTTCTAATTGACTGAATCACTAAGGACATTTCACAGTAATTACTGCTGCTGAGAGTTCAAAGAATTGCATCCCAGAGCCCCTGTCACTTGTGGTGGGCTCCAACCCACCTCTCTCGCCTGCCTTAATTATTTTGTAGTTGGAGGGCTCCGAGACAGCAGAAATCTCTGTCCGATCTTTTTTTTTAAAAAAAAATAACTTTGCATAATTAAGGCTCTTGTGGCCCTAGCTGGTTCCCTGACAATGGCATCCTCCTCTCTGGGTGTCACCGTTGTCACACATGGGGGAAGGGTGAGGAGACCCCTTCCCGCCACCCTCGCCTAAGTGAAGTGAAGGGACCCTGGGGAGGTTCTGAATCGCCTGTGGTCCAAGGAAACAGAAGTGAAGCCGAGGTGCGGGCCAGCCTTCCTCTCCAGCCTTGCGCACAGCCCTGATGTGTCCCTGTTCTGCTTAAAGCCCTCCACGGTTCCCAGTGCCCACAAGATCAAGGTTCAAGATCCCACATGTAGCTGCCAAGCTCCTTCCTAACTGGGCCCCAACCGGCCTGCTGCTCTAGCTCCACATACCCAAATTCCCAGGGCCTCGAACAGGGTGAGGCAGGCAAGACCCCGAGGGCACCACACTGAACAAGTCACTCTGGGGTCACCTTAAATGAATGCCTCCTTCAATGTTGTGACTTAGGCATCTCGCTCGCCTTGTCCTAACCCTTGCCCTGCCATATACCAGGCAGCAGGGCAGAGCCAAGCTCTGGGTGACCTCAGGCAAGCCCCTTAACCTCTCTGAGCCCAAGTCTCCTCACCTGGAGGACAAGCATGGTTAGACCTCCAGAGGTAACACCTAGAAGCACCTGGCCCAGTGGGGGACTTGAGTAGCTGTTCAATAAAACTGCATAACTGTTTTTATAGTTGTTTTTCACATTGTTTTCTCTCCCTGAAATTTCCTTTCCCATTTTTAGCCTCTGTCTTTCTCACCAACTCCTGTACATCCTTCAGAACCCCAACTCAAACATCCTGTTTTCTGGGCAGCTTGTCCGGATGTTCTCCAAAGAAATCAAATGCTCACCCTTGCTGCCCTCACAGCCCCGGGATGCCCTCTTGTATGGCATCAGTGAGGATGC
This sequence comes from Lipotes vexillifer, assembly GCF_000442215.2. Lineage (NCBI taxonomy): Eukaryota > Metazoa > Chordata > Mammalia > Artiodactyla > Lipotidae > Lipotes > Lipotes vexillifer. The sequence continues at coordinate 6,037,517 of NW_006790551.1, forward strand.
CTGGTCACCTCATGGGGCTGTGAGCTCTTGGGGCAGGGGGTTCTGCCTTTGTCGTCGGTCATCCCGGCATCCCTGCCCAGCCTGGAGCCAGGCTCAAAGCCCAGCCTTGCTCACAGAGTGGACAGAACCTTCTGGTGCTGCCTGCCCATGTGGCCTCTTCTCTGTGCCTTTCCTGACATATTTCTTTCCCCACTTGGTATGATGCCACTTACATATCTAGGCACAGCAGTGAAACCTGTATCTGCTAGAAGTGGCCTCTGGGGCCCGTGGCTTTTGCTCTGTGTCCCTCTCAGTGGCACCAGCTATGTGCCACTCCTCATTGTCAGCATGTGGGTGGTCTTCTCTGGGCATGGGTGGGGGAGTTGGGGGGTAAACTGAGCAGGCAGAATTGATCAGATGGGGCTGGGATGAAGGGAGGTTCAGGGCTGATGGAAGAACTGTCCTGGCTTGAGCCACACGCTCAGGGACAATGGTGCAGGGCAGTGAAACCCTGGAGAGAAACATGGACATACGGAAGTGGGGCTGCAGGTCTGCGGAGGTGGAGGGCACAGGAGGAGACGGGCCTGAAGGAGCAGACGCGTCCTGCCCAGTCCTTGCTCCTGGCTGCCCTGGCAACGGGTCCCTCCTCTGCTCTGATATCATACGAGAACCTCCACTTGAATGACGAGCACACGTATCCAGCCTAGTTCCACCTTCCCACCTTGGGCTCCAGGAGGAGCTGAGGTCGGGGGGTGGTCCCTGCCTCAGAGGCAGAAGCAGTGGGGTTGTGGATCACAGGGTACCTGTCACTCCCGCACGATGCCACTGTTGGGGGAGATGCCTCCTGCGAGGCCACCTTCCCGCCCCTGCCACCCTGCCACCGGGAAGGCTGAGGCCGGGCAGCGGGGCAGGGACAGGCAGTCACTCTAAGGCAGTGGGCACAATGAACTCTCACTGAACAACTGTCATTCTCTGCTTATAACTGTCCCCTGCTCAGCACCGTGTGATGGACCCCACTGGACAAAATAACATCCACCCCAACTGTGGCCCCCCGCTCTGCAGGATCTGCCCCCCACCTCTATGTCTTTGTACCAGTGGGGTGAAGCTGTCCCTTCACCCCACTGCAGCCAAGCCCCTCTCGTGGCACGCCCCTCACCCCCTTCCCTCTGCCGCCTCTCGTCCCAGGCTCACTCTTTTTCATTCTTCAAGGTGCAGAGATGCCTCCTCCAACCACCTTAATTTAAAGTTGACCACATCAGAGCAGCCGCAAAGCTTTCAGAAACTTGCCCGCTGTCACGCTCCTATTTACTTACCAGTCTGCTTGCTCCATAAAGGCAGGCGCCCTTTCTCTGCACAAAGCCTGCGGCCACCCCTCACCCTCTCTCACTCTCCATTCTCCATTCAGTCCGTGGGCAAAGCCGACCTTCTGTGCGGATGCACGACCCGACCCCCCTCCACTCACCGCACCCAGCCCGCTCGGGGCGTCAGCATCCTTCATCTGGGTTACTGGACTAATCTCCCAGCTGGTCCCCACTTCCACCCTCCTCTCAGCAGCCAGGGGGCTCCTATTAAAACACAGCCAGGGGGCTTCCCTGGTGGCGCAGTGGTTAAGAGTCCGCCTGCCGATGCAGGGGACACGGGTTCGTGCCCCGGTCTGGGAAGATCCCACGTGCCGCGGAGCGGCTGGGCCCGTGAGCCATGGCCGCTGAGCCTGCGCGTCCGGAGCCTGTGCCCGCAACGGAAGAGGCCACATCAGTAAGAGGCCCGTGTACCGCAAAACAAAACAAAAACAAAAAAAAACACAGCCAGGCAAAGCCCCCTGTGGCTCCTGTCCTTTCAGAGTAAACCCAGAGCCCCCGCCATGGTCTGTAAAGTCCTCTGCATGTGGACCCTCTGCTCTCCACATGTGGAGCCTCCTCTCTCCGTGCGTGTCTAACCTCACCCCCACCTCCCCCGACTCCGCTCCTGCCACACGGGCCTCAGGATCCAGCTACAGGGCCCTGGCTGTGCCCTCTGTTGGGGGCTTTACCCTGGCTCTGCCCCCAGATATCTGGAGCCTCTCCAACAGAGTGGGGCTAGGTCTGGTCTTTCTATCCCAGATCCATTACCAGAGATGAGTCCTGGGAGTCTACCCCACCCAGACCCTTTAAATGAACCTGGCTCATCCACAGTTTCCATAAGAGTTCTTTATTCTCAAGGCTTCTGTGAAGATTAAGTGAGAAAGAACACAGGCTGACAGGCATGAGACTACTGGAGCCTCTATCCTGGTTCCACTTAGCTCTGTGACCTTAGGGAAATGTCTTAACCTCTCTGTGCCTCTGTGTGATAAACGATAATGGCCCCCAAAGACAGCCGCATCCTCATCCCTGGAACCTGTGCACATGCTACCTCACGTGACAAGACTTTGCAGATGTTAAGGGTCTCGAGCTGCAGAGATTATCCTGGATTCCCCCCCTCCACTCACCGCACCCAGCCCGCTCGGGGCGTCAGCATCCTTCATCTGGGTTACTGGACTAATCTCCCAGCTGGTCCCCACTTCCACCCTCCTCTCAGCAGCCAGGGGGCTCCTATTAAAACACAGCCAGGGGGCTTCCCTGGTGGCGCAGTGGTTAAGAGTCCGCCTGCCGATGCAGGGGACACGGGTTCGTGCCCCGGTCTGGGAAGATCCCACGTGCCGCGGAGCGGCTGGGCCCGTGAGCCATGGCCGCTGAGCCTGCGCGTCCGGAGCCTGTGCCCGCAACGGAAGAGGCCACATCAGTAAGAGGCCCGTGTACCGCAAAACAAAACAAAAACAAAAAAAAACACAGCCAGGCAAAGCCCCCTGTGGCTCCTGTCCTTTCAGAGTAAACCCAGAGCCCCCGCCATGGTCTGTAAAGTCCTCTGCATGTGGACCCTCTGCTCTCCACATGTGGAGCCTCCTCTCTCCGTGCGTGTCTAACCTCACCCCCACCTCCCCCGACTCCGCTCCTGCCACACGGGCCTCAGGATCCAGCTACAGGGCCCTGGCTGTGCCCTCTGTTGGGGGCTTTACCCTGGCTCTGCCCCCAGATATCTGGAGCCTCTCCAACAGAGTGGGGCTAGGTCTGGTCTTTCTATCCCAGATCCATTACCAGAGATGAGTCCTGGGAGTCTACCCCACCCAGACCCTTTAAATGAACCTGGCTCATCCACAGTTTCCATAAGAGTTCTTTATTCTCAAGGCTTCTGTGAAGATTAAGTGAGAAAGAACACAGGCTGACAGGCATGAGACTACTGGAGCCTCTATCCTGGTTCCACTTAGCTCTGTGACCTTAGGGAAATGTCTTAACCTCTCTGTGCCTCTGTGTGATAAACGATAATGGCCCCCAAAGACAGCCGCATCCTCATCCCTGGAACCTGTGCACATGCTACCTCACGTGACAAGACTTTGCAGATGTTAAGGGTCTCGAGCTGCAGAGATTATCCTGGATTCTCCAGGTGGGCCCTCTGTAATCATAAGAGAGAAGGAGGAAGGTCAAAGGCAGAAGAAGAGATGGCATGATGGAAGCAGGGGTTGGAGTGATGCATTTCGAAGATGGAAAAGGATCGTGGGTGACCTCTAGAAGCTGGAAAAGACAAGGAAACATTCTCCCCCGAAGCCTCCAGAAGGAATGCAGGCCTGGCAACACGTGAATTTTAGACCTCTGCCCTCTAGAACTGTAAAAGAATATATCTGTGTTGTTTTCAGCCACTGTTTGTTACAGCAGCCAGAGGAAACTAATACACTCGGTTTTCTCATCTATAAAATGAATAATCGAGCACCTCCATCATAGGGTAGCTCTCAGGACTTAATGAGATGTAAACTTCGAGCAGCACCTGGTGTGTAGCAAGCCCTTGACCAATGTTAACTGCGGTTCCTGCTTCAACCAGCATCGGGCTGTCACAGAGTAGGGGTTCCACCAGGCGGAGCGATTGTCATTACCACCTATTCTAGGGAATCTTCGTGCTTCGGCACAGCCCTTCCTTTTGGCAGACTCTGTCCTGTGAAAAGCAGAAATAACTGTCTATTTTGAGGATTCAGGCACAGTCGTTTCCATGGTTACCCTGTCATAATGACCAGCAGACAAAAGACCCGGATTTCTACTGCTTTGGAGAAAGACAGCAAGCTGTGGGCTGGGTAGCAGCAGCCCGTGCTTCCTGGCTCTGCCCTTGACGGGGAGGAGCATGGGGAAGCCACTGCATTTCTCTGACCTCGGTTTCCTCATCTGCCCAACAGCAGAAGTCAACACGTGATCCACTTGTGATTCGGGACGCCCTTCCTTCAGAGAACAGAAAATCACGGTCTTATCTGTTGAGAAAATGATGCTGTGACCATTCATCTCTGGGGGTGTCTCTATCAGCCATCCCCTGAGCTCTGAGTAGTAACTAAGTAAATATAGAGAAGTGAGATGCAAAGAATGGGTCCTAACCTCCAAGTCTCTTTATAAAAAGACCTGGCTCCAATAACAACCATTTGTTCTGATTAAAAATAACTACCTAATTGGCAATCGTCTGCTTGCCAGATGAGGGCTAAGAACAAACGCGATCTGGAGAAAGCAGACAGCAGGGCAGATATCTCCTCTACTCGCAACTTACGGCAAATTAAATGAGGGAAGGAAAACAGAAGCTGCAATGTATTGTACAAAGACTGATGAACAATCCTGTCACTGGCATTAATGAGAAAGTGCAGAGTATTGAGTTTGAGAATGAAAAGAAAATTCTAGAAAAATTTAAAATACATTTTTGATGCAAATTAACTCTCATAGAAAACCTATACAAACCAATAATCAAAAAAGGTTTACACTTGAGTTTTACTAAGACTTCAAGGAGCTGATGTATTATACTAAATATTCTAGGGAAAAAAGAGAAATCAGCCAGCTCATTTTACAAGAGAACAATCTTCTTAATAAAACTGTGCAGAGAGTGTAGGCACAGAAAATTAAAGGCCAACTTCATCTATGAACATTTATGCCAAAAGCATAATTTTTGCATTTATGCAAAAATTTCCTGCCCTCAGTGTCACCAGCCACTGAAAAAGCCCCTGGTAGTCAGAAGGTGCGATGTCCCTCCCTTCATACCTTGGCCTTGCCAAAGCCTTCTGGAACTTCTCAAGAGGCAGACTCCTCCGTGGCCCTATAGTTAATTAATAACTCACCACAGCCCCAGGAGAGGGGCCGAGAAATTCAATGGAGTTGAGTCATCAAAATAAACTTACAGCTCTTGCACTTGACTTTGTGGGCTGATTCACATGCAGCTCCACACCACCAGGCGTATGACGAGGACGTGCCTGGAATCTATGCTTGTGCGCCTGGGCTGGGGAAATGTATGAGTGGTGGCCGCCCTGGTGGGTGGCTGCTTGTTGAGAAGCCAGCTAACACAGTTACAGAAGCCGAGAGGGGCTGTGACTCTCGCATCCAGCCCACGAAGAACGTCATTCAAGCAGCGTGGGCGGACACAGAACCATCTCTATTCTCCCTAAATTCTATCCTTCCTGCACACACACTCAGGGACGATTTCTGGAAGTATTTCTTTCCACGCTTTTCTGTTGCCATTCTTTCAGTGAAGTAACCATTGCCTTGCTTTTCTCCCGCACGGAATCTTTAAACATCATTCCCTCATGTCATTAGAAACCTCCTAAGTCAGTATTTTAAACGTCTGAACAATATTCCATTATACAGACATCATCATCTGGCCGCACTGGTGCCTTCCCATCTTGGAGCCTTGCCCCCTGCAGTGTCCCCCTTCTAGAAGATTCTTCCCCCAGAGATCTGCATGGCACTCTTCTTTCAGCATCTCAGAGACACTGTTCCACTGTAGCCTCCTCAGTCAGTGGCACTGACATGACCCTCCCTACACTCTGCTTTTTTGGCGGCTGTTTACACCACTCACCGCTCTGGACATCACATCACCTAGTTAGGAGTTTATTGTCTGCCCATTGGTTCCTGCTGCACTCCTGTGTCAAGAATAGTGCCTGGAGCATGGCAGGTACAGACAGCCTGCCTGGATGGTTGTGTGTGCCCTGCTGGCCCTCGCTCCACCCAGAGAGGGAGATCTGCCCTCGCCACCCTGAGTGCTGACGCCTCAGCCCTCAGGTGAAGGCTCGGTGCACAGAGAGGGGGTGTTCCCAGGCCTCCACTGGAGGAGCCCTGGGGCTCGTGGACGGGGGACTGCAGCTCCAACAAGTGCAGACCCAGACGGCGGACATCCTGCCTGGCTGTGGACAGGAGGAAAGCCGGACGAGTGTGTGGACAAACCCGGAGAAGGGGGCTGGGGTAAGACTAGGGGATAGAACTTGGCCAAGGAGGGAGGAGGGGCTGGTGGCTGCAGACAGTCCTGAGCCTGAGTGCCTGGGGGCTGGGGTAGCACTGTCCTCTCTGGCTGCCCAGGGAAACCAGGCTCCTGGGGGGAAGACAGTGACGCTGTCCCTCCCAACAGCCCTCTGCCTCCTTCCCCCAGTCTTTGATAAAGCCCTCCAGGGGCCAACTGGCCACCACTCATTCATTTGTTCACTTGTTCATTCGTTCATTCATTCAACAAGTGTGTATTTCCAGACACTGCTGTAGGCACTGGGGTGGATACAGAGATGAACTGAAGCCCCCGTCCTCCCGGCTGGGGCCACTTCTGCCCCCTGCCCCCCTGCTACTCCTGCAAAGTCATCCAGGGATGACCCTGTGGCCTGACCCTCTGCCTTCAGGTGCCTCTGGGGAGCACTGCATCTGTGGGCAGCTGCCGCACAGCCCAGCGCCAAGCAGCTCAGCCCGGGGGTGAGGACCACCTGTTGGGGTGTCCCAGAGTCCCGGGTTCAAGTCCCACCCTGCCACTTTTCAGTGTGGGTGACCTGGGCCCTTCCCTGAAGGCTCAGTTTTGCCTCCTGTGCGGGACCCGCTGGGAGCTCGTGTGATGATGAGATGAGATGATGCAGGTAGAGAGTGAGGTGGGTGCCTGAGTCAGAGTGTCCAGTGTGAGCTCTTCTGCGGCGGTGGTGGTTGTCTTATGAGGTTCCCTTGGACACTGGTCAGCCCTGAATCTCCTTGGCACCTCTGTGGCAACCCCGTGGCTGGCCCTGTGGTGGGTTCCAGCATGAGGTGAGCCCAAGGAGCTCATAGGCTGCTGGGGGAGACGGAGCAGCCACAGAAAATCCCACAGGGTGTGGCTAGTCTGTGAGAGGAAAGCTTTGGGGGCTCTGGGGGTGCAAAGGAGGGGCTTGGCCCAATGTGGAGATCAGGGAAGGCTTCCTGGAGAAGGTGACAGCTGAATGTGGTCCCTTCTTGGCTTGCAGTGCCCAGCTCACTCCCTGGCCCTCGTCTGTGGAGGGGCTTGGGGTGGAGGCAGTGGGTGGCAGGACCAGGTGCCCCCTCCAGCAGCACTAAGGAGACACTGAGTTCCCCCTGCAGCTCATCTGGAACACCCCCATGCCCCGCCCACCCCGCGGGCTCCAGCACCGGGACGGGCCCGCCCACGTCTACCGCCACCAGGGCCCCGGCGGGCATGCGCACTTACGTTTGGAGTGCTTGTCGCACAGGGCGGCCGCACGCATGTCGCAGAGGCGCAGGGAGCCCTTGCTGCTGCTGTAGACGAAGAGGTTACAGTGGTGCGGGTGGAACTCGGACGCGGTGATCACCTCCGTCAGGTCCTCCATGTTGGCCGGCTTGATGTCCACGATGTCTGGGTGGCCGAGTCAAGGAAGGGGCGGTGAAGGAAGGGCGCCCTCGCGGCTCTGCCTTTCCCAGCTCGGAGACCCTCGGGTTTCCCGACGCCTCTCCTCGGCACACCCCCCCTATCCCGCATCTGAGCTGGCTCCGTTCCTGAGACTCCTGGACAAACACCCCGCCACGCAGTCCCCAAGCTGCAGACCTGACTGTAGTCGAACAACTGCTGGTTGTCCCTTCTGGATGCCCGCCCACTGTCCCCATAAGGCGGGACTGCCGCCTCCTTCCTGACCTGTGCCCTTTCTCCAGCCAGTGCCCATCCGCTGCCCGGCCCCACGCAGGGCAAACCTTGAGGCTTCTCCCCTCTGTCCCTCCTCTTTCAGTTGCCAAGCAGGAGGCCAGGAGCGTTTGTTGAGTGCCTACTACATGCTGGGCTGTGGACACACTAGGTGAACAGCTGCGGTCCTCCCCGTCACTCTGTGAATCGTGTCTGAGCTGCGTGGACAGGTATCGGTTGGCTCCCCTCCGCCCCCGCCCCGCCCCCCTTCCCCC
>NW_006790551.1:6046486-6066845 GCF_000442215.2 Lipotes vexillifer
CCACCCCCCACACGCACCCACTCCCTTCCGCCCACAGCATCAAGACTCTGCTTTGGGAAAAAGGTTCTCTGCTTTTCTGGGTTTTCAGCTCTAATCTGTGCCTTCCATTCCCACTCACAGTCACCACGAGGGATAAGCATCTGGTGTCAGATGTGCCAGGGGAGGGGCTCCAGACTTGGAATATTGGGAACGCTGGGATGCCGCTCTGTCATCTCTGCGGGCTGGGTGGTGTCGAGAGGAAGGGACTGTATCTGCTGCCATGACAAGGGGAAACCCGGAGCCTGGGGCTGGGGCAGACCGCCCCAAAGACAGAGTGGATGGAGAGAAAGATCTGTCAGTACCTTTAGAATCCTGGGTGAGGATTCACCTGAAAACGGTAACCCCTGGACGGTTAAATGTAGGACCCAATAAGTCCATTTTCTGTTTAGCGTCAAGAATTTTGTTGCTTGGAAAGGAAGTATCTCTGACTGAAATGCTGGAGCCCAGAGAGGGTAAACAACTTGTCCAGGGTGACTCAGCAGTAAGTGGTGAGGCTGGATTCCTGTCCATTCGCTGGTGCCTACAACAGCAAATCATAACCCCTTGCTGTAGCATCCAAGGTCTGGCATGCCCTGGCCTCTCTCTACCTTTCTAGCTTCAGATCCTACTAGGCGCTCTGCCCTAAAGGCACTTTCCTCTCGAACAGCGACACCTTCCGTCTCTGGTCTCCCCAGCCCCGTGGGGGCTCTGCACAGCCCATTTCCTCTTATGGAAATGCCCCCTCCTCCCTCTTCTTTTCATGTGAGCTCTGGATTCAGAGAATGCCAGCTCTGCCACCTCCTGGCTGTGTGATCCTGGGTGAGTTCCCCCACCATCCAACCAGCTCCCCGTGCCTCAGTTTCCTCATCTGTAAAATGGGCTAACAGTACTATCCTCATAGGTTTGCTGTGAAGATGAGAAGAGGCAAAGCCCTTGGCAACTGCCTAACACGTCGCAGAGCTCAACGAATGTCAGTTGCTCTTATTATTATTATTTTTTTTTGCGGTACGCGGGCCTCTCACTGTTGTGGCCTCTCCCATTGCGGAGCACAGGCTCTGGATGCGCAGGCTCAGCGGCCATGGCTCACGGGCCCAGCCGCTCCGCGGCATGTGGGATCCTCCCGGACCGGGGCACGAACCCGCATCCCCTGCATCGGCAGGCGGACTCTCAACCACTGCGCCACCAGGGAAGCCCTATTTTTTATTATCTGGGAAATACTGATTGAAACTCTGACATTCATCTGCTGTCAGCACGCCGTCCTCCACCTGCCCCAGGCTGCTTCCTCTCTCAGTAAGAAAGAGGCATTTTCTGACTTCTGTAAACAGTAGAATTTATAAAACATCAGAAAAGATGGTTGAATCTGTGCAATCAGAGGAGGGTCTCTGTGCAGATGCTCAAATCTTGCTTGCTAGAAGCACACCATTAACCAGAACCTTAGAATCACATCAGAATAGAAAGAGAGGGAAAAAAGGAGCTGTGTCGTCAGTGCCTGAATTGGTTTCCCAGGAAACTGTGGTTTTCTGGTACGATAAGAAGCAGAGATTAAATCATGAAAAAATGAGACTAAAGGTTGAGAGACAAAAAGGGCCAAGACTTCTGGTACGTGAATTCCATCAACATCAACCTGCAGCCCCATCCTTTTCAGCCTGAGCCCCCGCTGATGACTTTCCATGGGCTCTGCCTGCTTAGAACGCCTTTAATTTCCTACTGGACTTCAAATGGTGTCTGGAGAAAAAGTGCCGTCGTTTAAGAAATGCACACGAGTCCAGCACCTGTCAGATGTTCTGCAAACGGGGACTGAGGTTCTCCCACAGGACTTGGGACACAAGAGCCAAAGAGGGCCTGGGAGAAACAGAAGTGCCAGGCCTTAGGGCACACAGGTCAGGTTTGAGTCCCGGTTGTGTCGCTTGTCAGGAGACGTGGGTTTTTACCGTGTTTCCCAGGGTTATACCCTCCTCAGGGAGTGAAGATGCCTCGCCTTGTAGGTGGTTCCCTCAACATCCCAGGGAGACCTGTCACCAGGCCTGAGGGGGCTCAGGCCATTGTGACTTGTTGCTTTTGCCAATGAATGGAGGGCAGAAGTGACAAGTGATACGTGTCACTTCCAGGCTGAAGGTCTGAGAGCCAGCACGTGCTGTGCCGTGAGCCTCAGGGCCAATCAGCAGGCTCTTGTCACCTCTGAGACTTTCTGATTGTTACTTCAGGATCACCTAACCCTCTTGCCTGCCTCAGTGTCCAAACTCTTTCCTTCCCGGCCTCAAGACGCTCTGGAATCCAGTCCAACAGAGAAGGGATCAGAGGTATGATGTCTGATCTCTGGCTCGTGGAGACCGAAACTGGGGTTTATGAACCATCTTTCTAACCTGGGAGGCTGTGGACGCCAGTGGCCAGAGAGAGGGCAGTGTGGTGGCGTGAAGCCTCCTCTCTCAGGCCCCCAGACCCTGGCCCCAGGCTCACATAGGGGCCAGAGCCAAGCAAATGGGTGTTGCCTGATTATAGTGCACGTGCTTCCTGCTTCCTGTTTCCCGTGAGCCACAGCACCCTAACCGCCCCTGACCGCCTCACAACAACCATGTTCAGCTTTGGCCTGCCTTCTGCAAACACTTGCTAGGACTCTGAACGAGGCCATGATGGCTAAGTCTGCGGCCTTCAGTCATGTCTGCAGGCTCCACAGCTAACATGCCTGAACCAGGGCTGCACAGAGCCGGCCGAGGGGGGAACCCACGTGGACCAGGGACCCTGTGCATGGGCTGAGGAGACAGAGCCTCCGATGCCTGGGTCCCATCAACAGCCGTGGACCACGGCTCTTACAGCCTATGCATCACTCGGGGAATCTCTCTTGCTGTTTCAAACAAAGGACTGGATACAGTGGGTGCTGGGGAAAGATGATGTGAAGCACAGAGCTTCCTTTCCACCTGATGCTGGGGGAGGAAGACAAAAGCACAGTTATGGCCAATGTGTGCCTCTGAATCCCAGGGCCCACAGCCTGACCCAGCACCTCCAGGACAGCACAGCGTCCTTCAGGGCGTGGCCATCCAACCGGGTCCACCATCACCCAGTCCCGGGACGGCTTCTCCAAGACCTCTGGCTCCGCTCGTCACAGGACGAGGATCTCCCTGTGGGTGCCCAGCTCCTCACTGGCCATCGGGTGTGTGAGAGCCAAATTATCAAGAGGGGCTGTCCCTACTGAATCCCCATGGCCACATCACAGAGCAGGGGCCTGGAGACGGACTCCTGACCGGCAAAGTAGGTGTGCAGAAGCCTTCAGAGCACGGTAATTACGTCCCAAACAGACACCACAAACACTCCTCCGGGACTCCCACCTGAGTGGCCACATGCCTGTGGACTTTGAGACACTTGACCATACACAGTGGCCTGGACTTTGGCAGGACCAGTGCTGGGTTGGAAGTTGGGGGCCTTGGGCCAGGGTCTGGTTTTACCTCTCTCTGGAATGTTCAGTTCCACATGCAGAAATCACTTCCATCTGTAAGTCTCGGTTTCCCCTATCTGCAAAATCAGGGGTTGAGTATGACCCTGGAGCGCCCTTTCATTTCGAGGATTAACCCACAGGTGGCTTCCCCCATGCCCACTTCAGAATCTGCTGCATGAATCCCACGTGTAGCCAGCGCTTTTTTTCATGGCAGGACTGACCTCTCTTGGGAAGGAGCATAGTTAGACTCATTTACAAGCCCCCCGCCCCCTGGCAAAGCTGGATGAATTATTCATGTTCTATTTTTCCATCTAGTTGTACTCCAAGTGTCTGATGGCTTTTGCTTAACTTTCAATCACACTTTGGCAGCTAAGAATGATTTTCCCTCCTAGGAAAGCTTGTAAGACACAGGTAGGCGGAGAGGGGAGCAGGTCACGCGGAGAGGACGAAGGGAGAAGGTAGACTAGCTCCGGTCCACACCCCTTGGCTGAGCGCGATGTATTTTTCTCCAGTGCAGTGTGTTGGATGGTACCTCCCCCCTGTCCCCCCAGCCCAAATACATGTCCACATCCTAACCCCCAGAGACTGTGAATGTGACTTTATTTGGAAAAAAGGTCTTTGTAGATATGATCAAGTTGAGATCTCGAGATGGGGTCTTCCTAGATTACCTGGGTGGGCCCTAAATCTGATTACAAGTGTTTTTATAAGAGACACCGAAGGAGAAACAGAGACACCCAGAGGAGAAGGCCATGTGGCATCTGAGGCGGAGGCTGGGGTGATGCCTTGGGCTGCAGGAGCTAGGAGAGGCAAGGAAGGATCCTCCCCAGGAGGCTTCAGAGGAACACAGCCCTGATAACACCTTAACTGCAAACTTCAGGCCTCTGGAACTGTGAGACGATAGATTTCTGTTGTTTTAAGCTGCCCAGTTTGTGCAAAGTTATGGCACCCACTGGAAACCCAGACACCCAGTCTGCCTTCCTGGAAGCTGGGGAAAAGACACGGGTGTAACGCTAGTTATCATGGACAGCTTCCTCTCCCTCCATTCCAGACCTCTTCTTTCCCTGCAGTTCCCTGTTTTAGCAGCCCCAGCCCTGAAACACAGAGCCAGGAATCAGGGCAGCTTCTGAATTCCTCTCCCTCCATCACATCCAACCTGCCTCCGTGGCCTGTGCTCGTCCACCTGGAGGTCCCTCTGCTCTGGCCCTCAGCCCAGGCTGCCTAAGCCTCAGTGGGGTTCCCCGCCTCTGGTTAGCCCCCCAGTCTCAGCTAGAGTGAACTCCCTAAAATGGGGGTTGGGTTCCCCTACTCCCCACCCACAAGAGAAGGCCTTCTATTCAGGCTGCAAATACTGGCTGACCTATCTGTCTCACTCATCTGGGTGCAGGCAAGATCGTTTATACCCCAAGCTCCAGTTTATACCAGACTGGTACCTGTGCCCACCTGAGATGCCCTGCGGGCTGATCAGATGGCTTCACATCTGCGTCTGTTCAATCCTCTCCACGTGTGAGTGAGGTGCCCCCCTTTCTGTGGATGAGGAAGTGGGGGCTCCTCAAAGAGAAGCCACTTGCTCGGGGCCAGGCAGAGGGGGACCAGCCTGGGACTGGAACTAAGTTGAGTTCCAGAACCTGCAATATGCAGTATGCAGTATGCTGTGACTTGGGAGGCAAAGCAGAGTGGGGATGAGAACTCTGGCCCCTGACAGCCTGGGGCTGAATCCAGGCTCTGTCTGCTTGCTAGCTGTGTGTGCAAGTTTCTAAACCTCTCTGTGCCTCAGTTACCCCAAGTTCAAAATGGCAATGGTACGCCTTACCTCCTAGGGTGGCGGTAGGATTAATTAAGATGGTGCATGTGATGCGCTGAAGACAGGGCCTGGCAAGGAGTAGGTGCTTTGTAAGTGAACTCCTAAGAAGGCATGTGGCATAACACCGCAGGCAAGTGCTGACTGGCTGCCAGGGAGCCTGGATTCCAGGCTTAAATCTGCCTTAAATCCATGCGGCGCCTCCCTTGGGCCAGTCACTCAACTTCTCTGGACCAGTGTGAGCTGAGGCTCCAGGAACACGAGAGGAAAAACACAGCCAGGGGAGCGTGGACAAGTGGGCAGGAGGGGCTGCCGCCTCCCTGGGGCACCCAGGGGCCTGGGAAGATAGCTCTGGTTCGGGCAGCTGTCTGGCTCCAGTCCCCTTTTCCTTCAGTGGCCAAGTGTGAATAAGCACACATGTAACCCTCTAGACCAGGGGTTGGCAGACATTTTCTGTAAACGGCCAGAGTAAATATTTTAGATTTAGCAAGCCACAAGATCTCATTTCATCCAGGCTGCTGAACTCCGCTTTTGTGATGCAAAAACAGCCACAGACAATATGGAAATGAATGGGTGTGGCCGTGTCCCTATCAAGCTTTATAAACTGGTGGATTCATGCGCCCACCTCTCCCCACTGGTTTGACGTAGCCCAGGTTTAGAAGAGGGATTGCAATCTTGCTGATGTAACAGAAGCCCCCCTTTATTGCTAGTGTGCAAGACGCCTGGGGGGTCAGTAAAGCTCAGAAACAGGGCTTTGTCCTGTTCCATTCCAGAAGCAAGTCTGTGGTTCTTACTGCCAAGGACACAGGAACGTAATCCAGGTGAGCCTTTGCAGAGTCATCAGGTTTGCAGAGATTTTTATAGAAACTCCTTCATCTCTTGCTGCCAAGAGCATCGCCTGGTGTCCTGAAACCAGTGGGGTGACACCAGCACGAGGCGCCATGGCCGATCAGTTCGAAGCCACATGGCTCTGTGGGATCCCACTGGGAGGGTCCTGAAACTTTGGAGAGAAGGTGGCTATGCTGCTGTGGCCCTCACTCCTTTGAGGTCTGAGGTGCACTTCTCAGAGTTTTGGTCTCCCTTACCTACCCCAGGAGCACCGGTATGAGGACCATCACTCATCTCCTGGGCACATCTCCGCTGACCATAAAATGAGTCAGGCACGTGAAACGAGTAAACATCATTGGTTCATCCCACCGAGGGGCTCCAGTGAGAAATAGGTATATAAAGCACTCCATAAATGCCAAAGAATTACACAAGTATCAACTAATGTGACGGGGTTTAGCGGCTATGCCACGACAAATGCTTGTAAAGACACAGCAAGTAACTGAGCTCTGAAACACAGTCAAACCCTTGGAAGGCTGGTGAGGGCAGCCCCCTTCAGGTCGGGGACCTGGATGTCCCTGTGGAAGGGACCGCCCACCCTCCAATCCCACAAAGGGGGAGAGGGAGATGAGGGTGGGGAGGTGACCGGCCCAGGGCCAGAGGTGGAGGCAGAACAAGGATGGAATCCTGGCTTCCGAACATCCAGCCCGTGTTCCTCCCACTGCCCGCTCTATCCTGGAGTGATTGCACCTCTACACAACGTGGAGTTCTCCCACGGGGTCAGCACCCGCAAAGGCCCTGCTGCTGGGGCTCGCTGGACTGGCTGTATCCTGGGCAAGCTGGATGTTGAGAGTGGGCAAGGGCTCCATGAGAAGGATGTGGCCTTGAGCTCCACTGGTTGAGCTGAGCAAAGTGTGGTTTATCCAGATGTCCTGGTAGGAGCACACGCTCGGGGCGGGGTGGGGGTGGGGGGCCGTTACCACGGTGACCAGGCAGCTGCGGAGTCAGGATGGAGGCGGTTCTGCCAAAGGCCACACCGCCCGAGGCACCCTACACGGGCCCCCCAAGGACGCTAGTGTGGAGGGGCCTGTAGGCCTCCTGCACAGGGAGGCAGTCTCGCTGGGGCGTGGCCAGCAAAGCTGCTTTTTTTCGGCAAATTTTCTCCAAAAAGATGACCTGGCTACAAACATGAACTGTGAGCAATCCGGCCTCATCGAGTCAGGTCCCGCTGGAGGTTCCTGGCTACCTGTGCCTCTGTGCTAGTTTGCTCAGGCCGCCATAGCGAAATGCCACAGTTGGGTGGCTTAAACCATAGGAAACGATTCTCTCACAGTTGCGGAGGCTGAAGGCGCAAGATCAAAGTGTCAGCAGGCTTGGCTCCTTCTGAGGCTTCTCTCACTGGCTTGCAGGTGGCCATCTCCGTGTGTCCTCATGTGCTCATCCTTCTGTATACGTCTGTGTCCTGATCTCCTCTTCTTATAAGGACATCAGTCATACTGGATTAGGACCCAGCCTAATGATCTCATTTTACCTTAATCACCTCTTTAAAGACCCATCTTCAAATACAGTCATATCCTGAGGCGCTGGGGGTTACAGCTTCAACATACAGATTTTGTGGGGGACAAAATTCAGCCCACAACAGCCTCCTTCCCTTCCCTGCTCAGAACCTTATTAACTATGATGGTGCAACCTCACTCAAAGAGAAGAACCAGGTCGCTGGGGCCATGCTGGGCCGTGGGAGAAGGGCTGTTCTGAGTAACCGCTCACTGCGCAAACCCACTGAAACCCTGGAGTGTTTTCTCTGTGTAATGAGCCAGATTGCACACCTCTTCCAAAAGCCAGCTTATGTGATTCCCAAATGCTTAGACGGGCAAGAAATGACTTCTGAGTCACAAAAACCAGGGCTCGACAGTCTAGCCCCACCAAATAACAGCTGTGTGACCTCTGGAAAACTTCTCAGCCTCTCTGTGCCCTGTTTTCCTCATCTGTAGGACGAGTGGATACCATCTGCTTTGCAGGGCTGTAATGAAGATTTAAGGAGATGACATCTCCTTCATCAAGGAGATAAAGGTCCTAGCACATGGCTGGTACTTTTAGCAGCAATTAAAGTGAGTTAAATCAGAATCAGTATTTCTCTTCCTCTGAAACAAATATGAAATTAAGCAGGGTGCAAAAGGTATAATGTTTGTTGCCTGGAAGGACACTCTGGAAAGACAGTGAGGGTTTGTGCTGGATTACATGCCTGGGTTTGTGTCCAACCCAGAGTTGGGAGGGGAAACCCAAGGTGGGACAGAGCTTGGACACACACCTAGGTGGCTGCCTTCTCATGGCACCGAGAAGGGGCAAACCAGACCCTGTCCCAACCTCTCAGGGATCCTAGCCCAGCAGTGAAGCCAGATATTAGCCCCATGATGGATGCTCCAGGAGAGACATACAGGGTGCATGTGATGAGATTTGTAACAAGGCCCTGACTGGTCTGGAGAGTCAGGGAAGGGTCCTCTGAGGTAAAGGCATTAAGCTGAGGCCAGAGGGTGAGCAGGAGTTACCCAGGCAGAGGTTCAGGCTGGGGGAAGTGTTCCAGGTGAGGGGGAAGCATAAAGCTGGGGAGCTGCAAGAGGGCAGGCTGCTGGAGCCCCAAGATGGAGGGACACAGGGCAGCTAACAGGGCTGTGGCCTGGGGTCGAGGGGGGCTTAATCAGGAGTGTGTTACAGGAGTGCCACAGAGGCCTTTCAGGAAGAGACAGGAAGCGCCACAGAGTTGCATGTCCCACCACCCAGAGGAAATGTTAGAAACATCAAACAGCCGCCAAAGCCCATGCATCCGGCCACTTATGTTACGAATCAATCCCCACTTTGTCCTGCAACAGTGCAAAAAGCACCTGCTTCCCTTAGGATGTAAAACAAGAGCCAGAAACGTTATTGCATTGACAGGACTGGATGGACAATCTGAGTGACTAGGACTAGGACTGAGGGCTAGGAGGGCCATGGGCAGGTGCACCCACTTCTCAGAATGGAGAGAATGACAGCACCACCTACGCGAGCTGCCGTGAGGATCAAGTGTAGTAAGTGCGGTGCGTCCAGCTCAGTGCCTGCGATAAACGTGCAATAACAGTGGCTGTCCTGGAGGCTGTTACCATCATGACTGAGGGGCAGTGTGGCGTGACAGTGACGTGCGTGGGTTCTGCGTTCAGATGCCCCAAGTCTGAATCCCACCCACTTGCCAGCTGGGTGACTCTGGGTAGATTACTTAACCTTTCTGTGGCTTAGTTTACTCCCCGGTAAAAGGGGGATGTTAATCTTGTCTACTCCACAGTGATGTCGGGCGGATTAAATAGATGAATGTGTGCACGGTGACAGAGTGCTGTCTGGCACAGAGTAAGCGCTCAGTAAGAGGTAAAGGTGGTGTGGGAAGTGGTGAGGGTGATGGTGGCATGCAGCTCTGGTTTCGGATGGGGTCGGAACCATGGACAGCGCACAGGAGCCATCGGCCACAGCGGAACCCAACCAACTGCCTGGCCTTGCTGAGCCCCCAAAGCAGTGGTGCTGATAAGTTTAACAACATGCTTTCTGGGTGAAAAGCTGATTTTGGAGATTCAGACTCAGGGCATTTCTAAGCAGACTCTCCCCACTTTCCTTATCTGTGGGAGGATGAAAAGAGGCAGCCTGTAAGGTGCTTGACGGTGGTCATGGGCTGGTATAGGTCCTGTGTTTACAGCATATCAGCCCCTATACTCACCGGCCATTCTGCTCTCATAGCCCCCAGAACAGGAGGCACACCCCTTTGAATGGAAGAGAAAAGTGAGGCTCAGAAGGCCTGAGTGACTGGCAGGGTCGCTGTGTGAGTGTTGAAGGCAGGGTTGAACCCCAGGCTCTAGGGTTTTGGCCAGCACAGAGCCTGGCACATGGAGGGGCCTTGGTCGGTCCCCTCCTTAGCTCCCTGTGCAGAAAATAAGCCCAGTCCACAGGTGGCCGAGTGCTGACCAAGATTTGGAACCTGCTTCAACATCCAGCCTAGCTTCAGCACCTGCTCCATAAGTGGGAATTAGGAATTTGTTCCAGGCTAAGGCTTGGTGTGATGCCAGCTTCCACCACGAGAAATCGCTCAGTGGGGAGAAAAATCAACTGAACCATCTTTAGAAGTCTCTGGGTGCTAAAAATAAAGCAGAGGTCCATCAGCTGAGGCCTCCTGTGCAATCTGTTACCTTTAAGATGCTTCAGACTCAAGAAAAATCACCCAGTGCCGCCTAAGAGCCTCAAAATGTTGGCATTAAAGGACTGAGAGGTTGTTTAAACAGATGTGGAGATAGCACTGGGGAAAAAGGGCTTCAATGACCAGAGAAGATGTAGGGATTTATGAGAAACAGCCTTAAGTATTTGAGGGGCCATCGTCTAAGGGGGAAAATAATACCGGCCAACTGCCAGGCCCCTTTATGTGGATGATTCCTTTACTCCTTACAAATATCCATATGATAAGGAATTTGGCCCATTTTGCAGTCGTGGAAATCGATGACAAAGGACGTAAAGCAATGAATCTGAGCCCAATTCTGCCAGAGCCCAGAGCGCTTCTCTTTAGTGTCTGGGGTCTCGGAGCCCCCCACCTTGGAGCCCAGGTTTGCGAGGAGGCATCTATATCCTAAGACCAGATGGAAACTGTGGACTTCCTCCCTCCAAAGTCACCATTTACAACCATTCATAAGCACCTACGATGTGCCAGGCCCTGCATTATGCATGGGGACACAGAGAGGGCTCAGCCTGGGCTCTTAATCCCAAGGGTTTCAGCAGAAAATGGGGGAGGCATTCATACTAACAGATGATGAAAGCCCACTGTGGGCCCACAGGGACTCGGACTGGCCTGGGAGGGGTGCAGAGTGGACAGAGCAGAGGTGACCAGGCAAAGAGGGCTGTGAGTGATGCATGTGGGCAAACGGGAGCCAGCCAGGCTACAGGAGGGAGAAAGGCCCCTCCAGAGAAGGATCAGCAGAAGGCAGAGCACTGCCCCCACCCCTGCAACACGAAGGGAAGCCCAACGACGTGAAGGTGTGGGCAAGCCTGACGCACAGGACTCTGGGGAGGTGGGCAAAGGCTGGTCACCAAGAGCTGCCGGGCACTGTTGAGGGATCTGGACATTTTCCAGATGCTGCTGGGGACCACTGAGAGCTCTACACAGGGGACTGATGTGGTCAGACCAGAGGCTCTGATGAGCCATTCTCAAAGCTCTGTAGAGGGCCAGCTGGCTGGGCAAGGTGGGATTCAGGCAACAGTCCAGGCAGGAACGGTACGACCTGAGCTGGGCCTTGGTTAGAGTGGAGAGGAGGGCATGATTCCAGAGCCGTCGGGGGAGAATGGAAAGTGCTTGGCACCTCTTTCCATTTTGTGGGTGAGAGAGAGGAAGCAGGCTGGAAGCCTCGGTGACAGACGAAGGCGCTGCACCGTGTATGTGCCTGGCACACGGCAGAGGCTCAGGAAGTACCAGGCCCCTCTCCCTCTGTTCAGAGCAGCCAAGTCTAGAATTAGAAGAGGAAAGGTCCTCTGAGTCAGCTTTATCACTATTCTTACTGGTGAAAACAATGCGCACTTTTTCTCCTTTATTAAAAAGGTTTTCCTTTCTCTTAAAAACCTTTGCTAAAAATCAATTCTGCCTAAGTAGAAAGGGTTACTATTTGGACACAAGGAGATGGTAACATAGCAGAAAACTCCCAGTGGCCTCGAGGACTGAACAGCAGCACCAGGGCAAATCAAGACATTGAAGAGCAAGAGTTAAAGGAATGCGAACCCCTAGGTCCAGAGTCCCCCAGGAGGTACTTGCTCAAAAGGTGTTTCAAAATTCAGAGCAATTCCCCAGCTCAGCGTGGAGTCACAGCTGCCTTTCTGGCCTCCTCCCACGTTGGAAATGAAACGCCTTTTCTAATTACTTGGCTGCTATCAGACCCATCATCACACCTACGACCCACAGTCCTGACACCTTTCTCGCCAGGGGAGGCTGAACGCCATGGGACGGTGCCAGGTGTCTCTGCTCTGGGTCCCTGTGTCTTGTCACTCTGGTAGCCAAGCCGCAGCAGGCCATGGGGAGCGCCTCATGCAACATCATTCCCTGATGAACTGATCTCATCAAGGGACGTTTCCACAGCCACCACATACCCTGGAGATTCCACTCAGCTGCTTCTGTCTGCCTAATTGGTACTTAGGTTCTACAGGCCAGGGCTGCCTTGAGCCCGGCCCTGGTGTCTCCAGCATTCTGTAACGCTCACACTCTCCTATCTCTAAGGGCCAAAACATTTGTATATTTTGATCAACTAACAATTCATTTTCACAAAATTAAAGGCTACACACAGGTTTAACAGAGTTATGTGGCAAGATCTTCAGCCAGAGAAGCCCCTCTGGCATCCCACGGGGACCCCCAATCCACTGATGCTCCCCTCTTGTCACTAGCTGTCACCTCCTCGCCTGGCTTAGATTCTGGAGCCAACCATTATTTTCACTCCCTTGCATACGCCATCAGCCCCATGTCTGCATCTTCACTTTGCAAACCCACTGCCCTGGCTCCCTTTCCACCTACTCTGCCCTTGCAGCCATGCAGCAAAACGTGGCTGGAGAAAAACGCACATGACTGTGCTCACTGGTCCCACTCATTCCCCATAGTACTTATCGCCTGCTCATGTGCTGGATATTTTGCTTGTTTATTATACTAACGGTTTATCAACGTTAAATTATATGTCCATTCCAGGAGGGCATGGAACTTTGTCTCTTTAATTCAAGCACTGGGCACAGGGCCTGGCACACAGTAGGTGCTCACTAAATATACTGGTGAACGGTGTACCCTCCAATGTGTGGACAGGGCACAATCTGTGTAAGGCAGTGCAGCTGACAGTAATGACTGGGCAGGTCTGCCTGCAGTCCTGGGATGGATTAGTCCTCTTTTCTTAATAACAGCTAACCTGTTCCAATGTCCTCTGGCCACCTTAGCCAAAAGTTAGTTATGATACAGCCCCACATCTATGAAGTCTATATTTTAACTATCGCTCTACCTCCCGGCTTCTTGCATGGCCACGCTCCACCCTACCCATCTCCGTGTCTCCCTGGATCTACTCGGTCTCCTGGCTTCCAGACTCGCCTGCTAGAATCCATTCCACCCACAACATACACCCACGGCCCCAGGGGGCCCCCTGCAAGGTGACCAGTACTGTTCCCCTGCTTACGGTGCGTCGATAGCTTCTTAGTACCTGACAGCAGTTAGGGAGTTGGACAGTCTTCAGAACACAGACTCAGACACCAAGCAAGGCTTTCAGTTATTGATACTTTCTAGTCCTTTTGCTGAACGAGGGAGAAGGTCTCTGTTTCCGGGATCGCATCTCCGACACCTGAAGCACTTCCCCATCCCCACGTCTGACAGAAGGAACTAGCCTCGGGGTCTAACACGCAGCATTTACGGAGTCTGCACATGTGGCTATTTAACTCAAAATGTGAATTCATTCAGACTATATGAAATAAAAAATTCTGTTCCTCAGTCACCCTAGCCACATTTTAGGTACTCCATAGGCACACGTGACTGGAAGCTACCATACCACACAGTGCAAAGAGAGAACTTTTCCAGCATCACAGAAAGTTCTACTGGACAGGGCTGAAGATGGACTTTATTCCCCCCCCCCCTTTTTTTTTCACGGCATTTATCTCTATAGCTATCTCCTATTTATGGTATGTGATACATTTCACTTTCATTTATGGTAGTAAAATTCAAGTCCCTTTCAAAATGCATTTATTTAGGCAAAATTAAAGCTACTTGATTTAAAGAAAATTAATACAAATTAGAAAAAAGATTGGAAAAGTAAATGAAAGAACGCACGGTGTACAGATGCAAAGGAGGTTTGCAAATGATCGATGTTTGGAGATCGTGGTCCCCAGGAGTAAGTCCCCCACTGACACCATCAGCCAGGCCCGCTGCAGCTGTCCTGGCCACCTCCCACCTTCCTGCCTCATCACGTCACCCTCGCGCACCCTGGGCCCTTCGGTAGCCTCCTCAAGCCACTGGGAGCATCCTAACCCTGCCTCCTTCTCAGTCCTCCCTGGTAGCCCAGGCACAGTGTGTAGACCTGAGTTACAGCAAGGATGGCACCGCTGGTACCACCCAGGTCAGGGCTGGGTCTCCCAGCAGTGCATGAGGCCCTTAAGAAAGAAGCTGAGCTTCTTTTATTTGTCCCTGTGTCCCCGGGGCTCAGCATGGAGCCTGGGACAGAAGAGAAATTGATGGTTAAACGAACGAAATTAAACAATCCCTTAAACAGCTGCAGGGCTTTGCAATTTTTAAAGGGCCTCAGCATTCACGGTGTCACTGAATCCTTATAATAGCCCAGGGAGATAAATTGGTCAGGGCTTACGGGACCCACCATAGTCCTAGGATAAGGAAACCCAGGCTCCAGGAGGGTGGGTGCCGCTGTCCCAACGCTGCAGCCCGAGGGCAAGGCAAGAAGCACTGGGCCAGGCCACGGGACTCTGTCATTGACAGGGGGACTTTGGGCCAAGTCCCGGTCTCCCCAAGGCTGCATCGCCTCATCCATAAAGTTGGGTGATGATAACATTGCCACTGATTGGCGGCTTTCATGCCACTGTGAGCGCCAAGTGAGATTGTGAGTGGCAAGCTGCTCTCTAAGCTGTAGAGTGCTGTGCAGGAAGCTGAGGACGGCTAGCCGCAGTCCCGTGAGTCCCACGCCTGCCCCGTTTGCAGACCTGGAGTTCCTGTGTGACTCCTCATTTTATTCTGCTGGGAAGCAGGTCAGCACCTCAGACTTGGCAGTGGAGGTCTGTCTGTGCCGCCCACCACGAGGGGCCCCCAGCTCCTGGAACAGAGCTTCTCCCAAGGAGACCACCCTTCCCAGATTCAGACACTGCTGGAGGTGGCTGACCCCTCCGGCACCAGGGAGGGTCCTGGCCAACCAGAGCATTGCACCCCCCACAGAAATGGGCTCAGGGGTGCCCCTGAGGCCCAGGCAGGGCCCACGGGGTGCCACCTGGGGACTTGGTGGGACAGTTCAGAGACAGCGGGGTCTGTTTTCTCCTGGACTTTACTCTGGGAGGGCGGGGCCTGAACTGCTGGTGTCAACTCACCACCACCATGTGGAGGCTGAAGCCAGAGCAGAGATCAGAAGCAAGAAGCAGAGAGAGCCATCCCAGGACACTGTCTGAGCCCCTGGATCCATCTGTATCTGCAGCTCTCTTGGTTCCATAAGTCAGTACACGTCTGACTTTGCATGAGCCAGCTGGAGAGGGGCGTTCTGACCCCTGACTAGCTGGTGTCTAAGCACCAGCGACAGGGGTGGGACCTGCTGGCGTCTGTGCCTGAATGGAGGGTCCAGCAGAGGACCAGCCCAGCCCGGCCCTCTCCATGCAGCCAGACTGAGCTCCCACCCCTCAGAGCAGCTCCAGCCCCAGCTCCTCCTGGAACCTTCGACCAGCCCAATCCACTTCTGCCTTCCAGGCCCTGCGCACTAAGGAGGGAGGGAGGAAACAGATGCTAATGTCTCCTGACACGTTTTAAGCACCGGTTTGGTGTTGGGTGTCTCACAGGGGCTCGCTGAACGCTGCCATCCTATGGAGGAACGGTTAGTGAGGAGACCGAGGCTCAGGAGGGGTGCAGTGACTCGCCAAGGTCACAGAGCTTAATGTGGCAGAAGCAGACTCCCAGAGACTCCCAGTGGCTCCTCCGAAGCCCAGGCGTTTGCCCCGCCCCCTCTTGCTGGGCTCAGGGAACATCAGATGCTTGCTCTCAGCCCTCCTAGCTCCGAGGTCTCCCTGCCCTGTGGTCTCTGGCCAGTTTCTGGCTCTCGGCCCCCCAGAAGCCGTTTGTCACTCCTTCTCTCCTCTAACCCAACCCCCAGCCCCCCGCAACTGCTCCCTTCTCTGCCCCACTCCCTCCCCCCCAGTTCTGGCTTCTGCTCCAAGGGACACAGCCCGATCCTGACCTGTGAGAGGGCAGCACAGCAGGCATGACCCCCTGTGTTGGGAGCTTCTTGTGGCAGGAGCTGTATGGTCTCAGCTCTGGGTGTCCAGGGCCACCCGGCACCCAGCACCAAGTGGACAGTCAGAGGCATCTCTTGGGGGGTGGGGTCATCCCACCTTCTTCCACCCCACGTCTGGGCAGCATCCTTCAGTTGGGTGGAAAGGCTAGAAATGAGGACTTGGGGCTGGAGGGCCTGGGTTTGAACCCAGCTTTCCACTGGCTGCTGTGAGCTTTAAGCAAGTTAGCCCGGGCTCTCTGTGACTCAGTTTCCTCGTCGTAAAGAACCTACCTCCCCGAATTACTGTGAGGATGAATCGAGTTCACATTAACACGTGTTTATCAGGCACAGAGCCTCACTGGGCATTATTACTATTATTACTGTTGTTGTTATTGTTATTTGTCTGTAGAGTAGTGACACCTGTAGGTAGTAACCTGCCTGCTCTGTCCTCTGTAGCCCTCATTGGGCCCAGCCTCAGCCTGGGCCCCTCTTCAGGCCCATGTTCTTTCTTCACCAGTCAGTGGGGGCTGGAGTCAATCCTATAATCCTATTGCCCAGACACATGGGGCCACCAAGCAGGGCTGCCTACCTTGACCCCATCCAGCTGGGCTTATGACACCCCAGTTGTCCCTCTAAGCCCTGGGCGGGACCCCACGGTTGTTCATCAAACACTGATGCACCTGCCTCAGACCCAGGGAGGAAGGTCCAGAGAAGCCTTCAGTCGACTGTCTCAGGGTGGTCGGCCACCCCTTGCCCAGGAGGGCTGACCTGGGACTCCATCCCCTCCATGGTCCCCAGTGAGGCCCCCAGATGACGGGATGATGGCCACCCTGGAGGAGGCGAGGGGTCAAATGTAACCCTCAGCGGCCACGGTTGTAAAGTTTTCATAAACTCATCATGATTCCAAACCTCGGCCTCATTCACACACTGTGAGCCAGGAGGCACCCCGCTGAAGAGCCTGAACAAAGCAGCTCCCAAGCCAGCTGGCTTACAGCAGGCCAACTGACGTCCCACCCGGGAGCCACCCGGCCCGCGGCGTCAACGGTGGGGCCGCGGCAGGAAAGGATACTGAAGCTCCGGTCGGTGATGGCCAGGTGCCAGAGGTTGATGCGCAGGTCGTCCGCGGACATGTACGTCTCGCAGTCGCTGTTGACGGAGATGGAGTTGATGTGGTAGGTGTGGCCATTGGCGAAGACCCTCCGGGGGCTCACCTCCACCATCAGATCCATAGGCTTCAGCACGGGCACCTGAGGAGGAGGAGGGGCGGTCAGAGCAGGGGGAGAGGTGATGGGGGAGGGGTGCTGGCAGGAAACGTCCAGGGCCACGTGATCAAAAGGAGAGGCCAGGAGAGGCCTGGAGCGCGCCAATGGGTGTCCATCCTGCCCGTGTCAGTAGTAAGCAATGCCACATGGCCATGTCCATTGGCACCAGCCCTGCAGGGAAGCCTGCCTCCTTTGCTTGGCCTCCTGGGATTGGTTCTGAACCTGCTGCGTGACTTTGAATGAGTGGCTGAACCCCTCTGCACCCCAATTTCCTCACTTCTAAAATGGAAGGAGAAGGTACTGTGGCAGAGCCAGATTTTCCACCAAACATTTGTGTCCCCTTGTCACGGGGAAGTGGCTGCCCAGGCAGGGACTACATTTCCCAGCTGCCCTTGCAGCTGGGTGTGGCCACATGACTGTTCTGACCAATGGGGTGTGAGCACACTGACGCCGGGCACTTGGGGGCCAAGGCTTAACGGTTAAGAGGCAGCTGTGCCTTCTCCGCCTCCTTCCCTTTCCACAGCCAGAAGGTGAGGATCCAGGCTTTAGGGATGGAGGCACATGGGATGGAAAGAGCCTGTATCCCTGCAGGAGAGCCGTGTGCCATCCAGGATGCCTATACCGGAGCTTTCCCTGAGTGAGAAATACATTTCTGTGTACTCTGCCCTGGGACTGTTACAGCCGCTGGTGTTAGCGGAACACGTACAAACTCCCAGAGACAGTGTCAGATAGCATGGCTTTGCTTCTCTCTGCACCCTCTGCCTGGAATGCTCACCCCCTTTGGACACCTAGTGAACCCCAACTCCTCCTGCAAGATCTGGAGTTAACAGCCCTTTGGATGTACAGCCTGCCACACCCCTGCTCACCCCCAGCACGCTGCACACACTGCTATCAGGGCTCTCGGTGTGCACTGCGGGGTGTTTTGGGCACGACTCTCCGTTCCAGTAAACTGTAAGGTCTTCAAAGGTACAGACAGACAGACACGGCCTCACTGATCTCTCCCTGGCCCAGCCCCAGAACATGAGGGCTGGCATTGCCATCCCCATGTGACCGATGAAGAGACTGGATGCCAAGATGAACTGGGCTTCCTAAGTCACAGAGGCAGGAAATGACAGAGCCAGGACCAGAAGCCAGGTGTGACTGCCCCCGGGGCATCACGGCGCAAAGATGTAGACCTGAAACCTGACTCGGCTTCAACCCTGCCGGGCCGCCTACTAGTGTTACCTCCATTGCGGCCTTCACCTCTCTGGGCCTCAGTTTCCTTATCTGTACACTGGGTAATGCTGGTGCCTGCTCAGGGCTTCTGTGAGGATTCCATGAGTTGATGCAGGTCAAGTGCGCCTGGAATATCACTCGGTCCACAGTGCCCTCCTCCCGCTCCTCAGGAGGTGACTAGGGGTGGCTGAGCCAGGGCTTACACAGCCACAGTTTCCAGAGTGGGCCTGGACGGGGGTGGCGGGGAGGGGGGTGCTGCAGGGGCAGTGGGAATTGTGCCCAGGAGAGAGGCAGCAAGGCCATCCTCGGAGTGAGGAACAGAGCAGATTCCAGTGAAGGGGGATGCAGACCTTTGTCAGCTAACTGCAGGGCTCCTGAGCCCCGGGCAGCAAGCACCAGGTAGAATGGCATGAGTCCAATCAGAACTGGGTGGCAGCAGGTGATGGGGGACCCACTGCTTGCACTCACGTGGGAGAGAAGACAATAGGCTGATACACGTGTGTGTGTGTGTGTGTGCTTTCAGGAAGCAGTAGGTGCTCTAAAGAAAAATAAAACAGGTGAGGGGACAGAGTGACAGGGCAGCAGGGGCTGGTGCCTGGCTGGAAGGGTGACCAGGAGGTGACATATGGGGAGGGGCTGAAACAGGCTGACGTGGGACCCTAGGGAATCTCATTCTCCCAGGGGACCTCCTCCAAACCCACCTACTCTTAGGTTGGGCCTGGGGCTCCCTGGGGCTCCCAAGGCCCTGTAATCCCTCGTTATGGCCTTGACCACGTGGTAAGTTGTTGTCTTCTTTTTTGTTTCCTCAATGGACTGGGCAGCACTTAGGGGCGCTGTGTGTCTTCTTGTGTTCATCTCTGTATCTCTGGTACTCAGCCCAGGGCCCAGCACAGACAGGTCTTCAGGTGAATGAGTGAATGGGTGAGTCAATGAACAAATGAGCTATGTCCCTCCCTGGGGGACAGCTGAGATGGGAGGTGACAGCTTGGGTGCTGCAGTCGGGGTGGGCAAGCACTAAGCGTTCCTTTTGGTACAAGGCAGCTCTGCAGCCTCTGTGAGATGTTCTCATGTACCAGGGTGCCCAGTGTGAGCCTGTGTGGGTGTGTGAGCCTGGGTGTGCATGCATGAGTGTGTCAGTGTGCACATGCATGTGCCTGAGTGTGCACGTGTGTGTATGCAGTATCGGTGTGCATGCCCACCTGGCTCTGGGTGGTTCTTGTGTTGAGTCTGTGCTTCGGGACTGTCTGCCCGCATGTCAGTGTTGGTGCGTCTGGGCCCCTCTATGGGGCCTTCCGCATGTCCGCCGGTGTCAGATATTCTACGTCAGCTCCGAATCTTGCCTTCCCTTCCCTCAGGGCGTGGCCACCACCTGCCCTGGGGATCCCTGGAATCTCTCTCAAGCCACACCTGCTCCTGGAGAAGGTGAGGGTATCCCTGGCCTAGCAAAGTCTCAGCATCTCAGTCTGATCCCCCCTCCTTCCGGCAACGTTGTTTTCCCCTGGCAGCCTTGGAACTGTTCACCCAGTGCTCCAGCCATGCACCGCCATCCCCAGACCATATTTCAAAGCCAGAAAGCAAAAAGAGGAGAGGAAGAGGGAAGAGAAACCTGCCCTGAAGGTTTGGAGGTTTCACGAATAAAACTTTCCCCGCACCCACGCCGTGAACACTAAGGACAGAGCAGTGTGGGATGCAAAAGGCTAGAGGGGACAGAGAAGGATAAGGATTCATCTGGCTCGTGTAGGAAAGACTTTCAGAGGTGGAGGCTAATAGGGTTTTAAAGGATGAATAGGAGTTCACCAAATAAAGTAGAGAAAGGCATTCC
>NW_006790551.1:6066855-6078395 GCF_000442215.2 Lipotes vexillifer
CCTGTGTGTTCCTGTGTCACAGAGCTGACCTCCAGTGTGGGGGTGACTCCATGCCTATTTCCTTGGGGGCCTGGGTGCACTTTGGGGGTAGGCACTCAGTCTCACCTTGCTCAGCTCTGGGATCCCAGAGACCTAGCACAGGGCCTAGCAGAGAGCAGGTTCTCAGTAAATAATAGCTGCCTCTAGCACAAATGGCCCAGATTAGGTAGAGAGCTTCACAGGGTTCGGGAGGCTTGGGTGAACTGGGGAGGAGACAAGGTGAGAGGCTGGATGAGGAAGGACCCCGGCACCCACGTTCTTTCCCCCTTTCTTCTCCTTCAGCCTCAGTTTACAGTTAAGTGCCATTTCGGGATGTGTGTGACATACAGAGAAAAATCTCAGACGCTGGGTGGAAATAAACAAGATTCCCATGGGCCACTGGCTCTGCCGCAAATGCCAGGCCAATCAAGAGGTGATAATTGCCTCCTCCCACCAGATGAAACCCTCATAAACTTTCTTGGGGCTTGGAGGTGGGGGGAGCGGGGAGGCACCCTCACTCCCGTTATTCAATGTCAAAGCTAATTGGCTTCCCTGCTTTCTCAGAATTTATTTGTGCAATTTGCCAGTCATTTAGAGGCCAATGTGTTTAAACATTTATTCCTCCTCCTGGGAACAACATTGATTGCCATTTCATATTTATGACAGTCGGCTGGGTGCTGAGTGCGGGGCGCTTGCTAAGCCGTTGCAGAGAAAACGAGTCGTTATCTCCTGTTTGCTGGTGAGGAAACTGAGGCACAGAGCAGGGAAACGGCCACAGCCATCTGACCAGCGGTGGTGGGTCTGTGAGCAGTTTGGGAGCCTGGAGGGGCCTTAGCACCACCGCGGCACCAGGCAGCACCACTGCCCACTCGGAGCAGCAAACACGGCCACGGTAGGAACCCAGGGAGACAGCATTCCGTGTGATGTGAACTCAGACCTTTCAAATCTGCTGAAGAGCGCAGTCACCTCCCGACACTCATCCTCGTTCAGTCTTGGGACTCAGGCCCCCTCCCTGAGCAGGGCCTGTCCCAGGCTTAGACCGGATCTGCCCCCAGACTCTTCATGCACTGTGGCCTCCTGGTGCCTAGAGCAGGGCTGTGCGGCACACAGCAGGTGCTCAGTAAGTGTGGCTGAATGAATAAATCTGGCATCACCTCCAGCAAACACATGGGTGGCTGAAAGCACCCACCCTCTTCCAGGCACGGTTCTGGAAGCCAGGGACGGACAAGGCGGCCTCAGTGTGCTTCCTGCAAGAAGCCGCTAACCATCCCCATGGCTCCCCTGGGAGGCAGGAACTTCACTTCCACTTCACGGAGGAGACTGGATGCTGATGCTGACTGTGGAGCTAGACTTCCCTGGGTTTGGATCCAGCTCTCAGTTTCCTCATCTGTAAAATGGGGATGACAGTCACATACCCACTACAGGATTTTGCTGAGGACTGAATGATTTTATAGCCAGAGTGCTTGGGAGACACATGCTCAAGTGTCTGTTCTTGTTCCAGATGAGGAATCAGAGGCTCGTGGTGGCCAAGAGCCCTGCCCAGGGTCACACCACCAGGACGCGGCGGAGGCAGGATTTGAACCCGGGTCCTGTGACTCCAGAACTCTTTCATATCTCCCAGCCTCCCCGCTGAAGAAACATGAGTCCTTTTGCTTTTCATCGCGTTGAGAGCAAAAGCTTGCCTTCACACGGCTCTGCCACTTAACCCTTCCAGGCCGCTCTTACATCAAGGCAATCTTTGCACTGAGCCTTCATAAAGGCTGCAAGAATCACAAGTTCTGGGTGTCCCTCCGACCCTCGGCAAAGGGCCGGCCACCCACAACGCTCCGCTCATAGGTTCTCCTCCTGGCTCTGCCACTTGCTCAGCTGAGCTGCTCTGGGACAGTTGCTGCCTCTCTCTGGGCCTCCGTTTCCCTATTTGTATAACAAGGGATTAGAGAACATGCTCTCCAGCCTCGGGTGCAGCTGAAAAGGGCTTCATGGACACGCATCACCTTGCCTCATCCTCACGGGACTTCCAGAAGAAAGATGATCCTCTCTGCTTTGCTGGGGAGGAAACTGAGGCACAGAGCAGGAAAATGATGGTGGCCACCCAGCAAGCAAGCAGCCCGGCTTCTTAAGTTCTGGATCAGAACCTGACCGTGGTTCAGATCGCCATGGCCCCTCCAGTCCTGAAATCCTCGCTGTGTAATAAACAAAGCACAAACTGCTCCTGGCTTGCCGGAACTGTCCGTGTGCCACATCTTACCTGCAGTGACGTCACCGTGGACAGGTCTTTAAGCTTCCCCTCCTCATCTTTCAGGTTATAACCCTCGGGCCTCTTATCACGTTCGGTAATCTTCCATAGTTTGATAGTTTTATCTTTAAAAATAGAACAAAGTGAGACAAGACACATGATGAACACCCGCATGGAGAATGGAGTACCCACTCGAGTCTGCTAGATAAGGGTGCATCAACCCACAAGTTCCTTAACCTTATCCTGTTCGTGGACATGAAGTTTCTTTCTAATTTGACTCCTTCTGTCAACTGATGCTACGAAAATCTTTGCAAAGGGAACGTTGGTCGTCACGCTCGAGCTCCTCACAATGGATCCCAAAGGTGAAACTGTTAGGTCAAAGGGCATGACCCTTTCAAGGGCAGTTATCAGTCTTTCAACTAATTTCCGCAAAAACTGTACTAACGAAGCTTCCTGTTTTTTACACTTCATTGGCGTCCTATTTCCTGAGATGCATCCCGCCCATCCAGAAACTCAGCTCTCCGGAAGCCTCACTTCTCTGGAATCCTGCCAAGAACATCAAACGAGTAACCTTTACCAGCTGTGATGGTTCATTTTCGATGTCAACCTGGCTAAGCCACGCTACTCAGATATTTGGTCAGATGTGTGGATGTCACTCTGAAGGTATTCTCTAAGATGAGATTAACTTTTAAATCCATGGACTAAAGCAGATTATCCTCCACAATGTGGGTGGGCCTCCTCCAATCAGCTGAAGGCTTTAGAGAAAAAAGACCGAGGTCCCCTGAGGAAGAGGGAGCTCTGCCAGCAGATGGCCTTCAGACTCGAGCTGTAGCATCAGCCCTTCGCTGGGTCTCCAGCCCGCCCTGCGGATTTTGGACTTGCCAGCCTCCACAATCAGGCACGCCAATTCCTGAAAATAAACCTCTCCTTATGTATCTATATCTAAGTCTACATCTATATCCATATCTCTGTCTACACTCACGCACACACATACACCCATCCTATTAGCTCTGTTTCTCTGAGAACCCTTACTAGTACAGCAGCCAAAACAATCACCTCTATGCTCCTGAAGAGGAAGGGGAGAAAATTGCTATCAATTAAACACTTGACAGGTGCCCATGGACAGGCTACTAGGAAAGGGTGGAGCTGGGATTCAAAGCTGGGGGTGGGAAGCTTTGAGGGTGTGGGTGTTAGGAAATTCCTGAAGCTGACCTTTCCTCCAAAGAGGCGGGCAGAGAATGACACTCTGTTAAATGTTTAAAAACAAAAAAGCAGCACGTGAACGAGGCTCAGTTGCCGGCCCTGTTCTAAGCTCCTTACGATGTCATTTCCTTCCATCTTCCCCAAAACCCTATGAGGCAAGAACAGCCATCAAGTTCAGAAGAGGAAGTGGCAGGGCCAGGGTGTTAACTGCATTAGGGGCTCCTGCCCTGGGTGACCTATTCTGGTGGTGGGGGACCTCTCACTGCCTCTGTTCCAGCACCTGGGAAGGGCCCCTCTGCCTCTGAGGCGGGGTTTGCTGAACATGACTCCGAGCCAGGCACCCCTCAGGGGACACAGACAATCAGAATGGCAGGAGCTCCATAGGGCAAGCCCTGGAGGGTCGGCAGGGTGGGAAGGCCCACAGGAAGGACACCTTGCTCTGCTGAGCGGTCAGGGAAGGCTCAGTGGGAGCTGACACCCAGCGGAGGCCTAAGGGATGAGGCGGGGTGTTGGCCAGGTTGGGGTAGGGAGATCCGGCCTTCAGACACAGAGATGGGTTGGTGGCTTCAGTCTGACAGGTTTCAGGGATGCCGTGAAGACCGCCCTAAGGAGTCTGACTCCCTTGGGAAGGCAGGTGGCATCATCTTATAAGACTCATCCACCCTGGAGCAGTACTGGCTGGTCTTGGGGTGCTGGGTGGGCAACACCTCCCTCCACCCTTGTCGCAACTCCAGAGGGAGCACAGGTGAGGAAACTGAGGCTCAGAGAAGCAAGGCCACTCCCCAAGGTCCCCAGGCTGGGACAGAAGCCAGGACCCTCCTAGCTCCCACCCCAGGAGCCTTTTATGATGGGGCTGAGAGGTGAAGGAGGATGTGCAGGTGGATGTGAAGGTGGGAAGCGGGGCCTCTGGCTCCAGGCCCACTGCCGGCAGAGGCCAGATGGCCCCAGGAACCGCAGCCTCTGAGTGGACCGCAGCAAAGCAGGGGTCTGGCTGGGAGCCTCCCTGGGGATGCGTACCGTCTCCCAGAGGCAGATGGCCAGCGGCCAGGCAACCAGCGCTCCTCCTGTACCATCCACTGAGGACCCCAGATCACCCAGTGACACCCTCCCCTCTGGGGTGGTCTGGGATTCTGGGGGTTGTGGATAAAGAGGCAAGTCTGAATTGAGTGTTGACTGTTTCCCTTGACCTGGCCTCCTTTGTCCGTCCCCAAAGTAAAGTATTCACGGACATGCCCAAGGAGCTGCTATTTGCAGCAGAGGGAATAAGCCCCCGGCCGACCACCAGGAGAGGGTGAACAAGTGTATTCACTGCATGGAATTTACCCGCTGCTCAAAATACTATTTTTCAGGAGTTCGAAAGACCTAGGAAAATGCTCACAATGTAAGTGAGGTGAAAAATGGCATTTGATGACAAATTGCTACAGTATGTGTGCACAAGAGCACGCAGGCCTACACACACGTGCACACACATGCGCACGCACACGCCTCACCGTTGGTGGACAGCAGGGAGTGGGCGGCATTCTGCTGAGGGAGCCACTTGATCTTGTTGATTTTCTCCTCTATCTCCAGACTCTTGAGATAGTCGAACTCCGGCTCGTGGCTCTGGAAAGTGCTGTAGACGTCATACTCGCCCTGGCTGTGCGGCGCATTTTTACTCTGCAAGGAAACCGGACCCTGAACTCCAGGATGGTGGGGCGGGGCGGAAGCCAGCACTGGGACAGGGACGGGACTGGTCCAACCCACGCAGGGCCTGGAACAGCCATGGCGACCGGGCATCCAAGCAAGGGTCCAGGGAAACTCTCTGCTTTTTAAATGGCCAGTACCTTGCTGTGCAGCCATGGCCAAACTCCATCACCTCCTCCGTCCAGTAAGCAAGAACAAGGGCAACCACGTCAGCTCATGTCTACTGAGCACCTACTGTACGCAGGGCACTGAGCTAAGTGCTGCTCACGCCTCCTCTCATTCTATCCTCGACGCCCCTCTGTGATGGGCACCATGACTCCCCCCGCTTTACAGATGAGCAACCGGAGGCTCAGAGGTGAGTCGACCCCCCGCCCCCGAAGCCACGTGTCCACAAAGTGCTGTCACTCACTCCACTGAGGTCTGTCTGGCACCAAGGCCAAGGCTCTGATCTGCTCCCACATCCTTGTGTCCAACTTGGGTCTGACTCGAGGAATGAACGCATTTTGGAGCAGATTTAACATTGGGGCCAGACACCCTGCAATGTCAGACAGACATCGGGATAGACTGGGATAGGGTATCCTCCCCCCAGCTTTCCTGAGCGGGTCCCCTTCTGGTTTAGGCAGCCAAGCTCATTACAGTAAGGACCTCCTGGTGGAGGCCCCAAGATAGTGAGGTGGTGAGTCCATCGCAGGTACCGGGGACTACTTGCTGGTAGACAATTCAAGTTCATATGACAACATGAAACTGCAACTAAAACTGCCTGGGAGCAAAACAAAGGTAGTCAGCCAAGCACAATTTCAAGTTTTCTGTTGGTTTTTCAAAAGTATCTACTTATAGATTTCTCTTCCTGCTGTGCTTTTGGAAAGCTTTAAAGTTCTTCAATATCTTTGCCTCTAATTCACTCCATCTCCTGTAAGCACTGGCTATGGAGAAGGTCAGTGGGACCAGAATTAAGAAAAAAATTAAAGGAAGAAATATTCAAAACTGAGAAACTTGCACATCTACCGATTATTTGATTTCTTTCTGCAATTTGGCAAAAAGAAGACTTGGCTTTGCAATCCCCAGTGGGATCCTCTGGTCCTTCTCATGAATCAAAGCGCTCCAGCCACAGTACTGGGCTCACCAGATAACCAATTTCTCAGCTATCTGCTTTCTGGCTATGTGTTCTTGGTAAGTTATTGCAACCCTCTGAGCTCTGATCTCCTCATCTGTAAAATGAGGATGACAATAGCACCTAATGGCACCACGAGGGCTGTCACGAGGGAGGGTTATGGGAGTGAACACAGGTGAAGTCAGAGCTCAGGGAACGTCAGCTGTGGGGAGGATGCTGAGGAACGGGAGGGGGGAGGATGCTACTGCAGCTCCTCTGCCCCCTTCATCCTCCCTCCTGCCCCCTCTTCTTCTGTCCCTCCCCCCTACCTCTTCCTCCCCGACCTTGGTGTCACCTTAGATCCTGTCTTCAGCATCTAATCCCAGCCCCGAAAGGCAGGGTGGTGTGTGAGTGACAGACCACACCCAGTCCTGGTTTCCATCCCTGGTCTTTGCTCACTAGCTGGGTGACTGTGCAGGCGTCCTCATCTATGAAACGGGGTGTCAGTCCCCACCCTCAGAGGTGGGCAGTGAAGAGTGACTGGGAAAAGCACGTGGAGAACGAAGTGAGGAGTCTGCATGTAGTAGGTGCTCAACAAATGGGGCCTTTTAAGCACCAGGTTCTTCCAGTGGTTCAGAAAGACTGCCTCGGGTAGGCTGTTCCAGACAGCAGACCTCCCTGGGGCAAGGCCCGGGGCTGAGCAAAAGCGCCAACGCCAGACAGAGGGCCACCCACAGCTGCGGAAGGGTCCGTCCTCCCCTCCACCCGGCTCTGGCCGGACAGCACCAGCGCATGGAGGCAGAGGGCAGTTTAATCAGGAGTCTGTTTCTCCAGGGTCTAGGACACAGTGACCAATCAGCAAACTTCCACTCAGAAGAGGGGGCTCAGAATATGGTGCTGTGAGTCGACCCGGTGGACTCCCTTCCCTGGGCCTGCCCGGTCCCATCCCTGCATGCCGCGGCGCCCTTTCATCCAGCCCAGGCATCCCGGCGGGATGCCCAGAGGCCCCCTGCGGGTTAAAGCCCGGGTTGAGCCGTAGTCCCCCTCCCACCAGGCCCCGCCGCACCTCCGGTTCCCGCTGGAAGATGACGACCCGGCCACCCTTGTCGCCGGTGGCCAGCAGCTCCCCCGTGTGGTTGAACTCGACGGTAGAGATGATATCGGCTGTGGTGGAACAGAGACAGGAGGATGTGGCTCATTAGGACCCAGTGCTGTGCAGGTGGCCAAAGCTGCGCACCCAGCCCCAGGGCCCCCATCGGATAGCAAGAGCACAGACCAGGGGCCCGGCCCCCTCCCCGCTGGCCGTGGGACAGAGACCCGTTCACGGGTGTCTTTCCTTCCTTCCTGCTCCCCTTCCTCCTGAAGCAGTCTGGGGGTTTCCTCGTGTGCTGACCAGGTGACTGGGATGCAGATCTGACACTCACTAGCCCAACTCTGGGGGCCACAGAGACCAACTGTACCCCTCCCTGCCTCCACTGAGCTCCCCATGGATGGCACCCCCGTAACCTTCACATTCCTGGCCTGGACCCTGTAGGCACCAAAAGCTCTAGTAAGGCTTCAGCACAATGGATCTCCTTTCAAACAAACCACACATCTGACTACTCCTCCTGGCAGCCCCAGGCAGGTTCTCATACTGTGTCCTCCTTCCAGCCGCCAGGATGATGGCCCACCCCTCCCCCACCCCGACTCATGGGGTATTTCTGCTCAAACCCCCTCCTCCGCATCCTTCTCTGCCTCAAATGAAGGCAGTTCCATCCTCCCGCTGGCTCGGGCCCGAGCCTTTGGGTCACCGTGACTCTCCCCTCTCTCTCTCACCCTCCACATCCAGTCCTATTGTCTCAGCCTTCAAGATACATCCAGATTCCATCACTTCTCCCGCCTCTCGCCTGGATGACTGCAACGGTCTCCCATCCGATCCCCTCCACTTCTCCTGGCCCAGACACAAGCTGGTCTCCACAGAGCAGCCAGAGGGAGCCTTCTCGGACCCCTCTAGCGGCTCCCCACCGACAGAGGAAAAGCGAAGGTCTTCAGAGTATCTAAAGCCTTGAGTGACCTGTGGCCCCCCGAGGCAGGCCACGTCAGGAGCCCAAATCTTCACCCTGTCCCGCACCTGCCCCTGGCACTTGGCATTGCCTCCCACCCTGGGCCGGGTACCGTGCCCTGTGATGGGCTTTGGCCTGCGGGACGCCAGCAGACAAGCCGCCGTCCTGCGCTTCTGCCGCGGCCCCGGAGGAGGACCTGCCCAGGCCCGCAGCAAAGCCGCCCAGCTGAGCTGCCTGGTCACCCAGTCCAACCAAGCCTAGATCGGCGGGGTTGGCAGATGCGTGACAAAAAATGTTAGTGTTGAATGCCCCGTGTTTTAACTCAATGAAAGGTAACGGATCCCTACCCCAATTCCTACTACTCTCAGCCCTGCCCTCCCACTCCGACTCAGGCTCCCTGCTGATTCTCAAAATACCAGCTACCTTTTGTCTCAAGAACTGCTCTCTCAGCCTCCAGTGGTTTTCCCAGTCCTATTTGCTATTCCATACATGCCTTTTCCTTTTCCAATCACGTGCCTTCAGAGGCAGCTCCTGACCCGCACTGGCCTCTGAGCCACAGGTAAATGCCAGCTCTGACGGCAAAAGGAAAGAGGACAGAGGGAAGGTGGTTCAGAAGCAGGATAATGGGCTGGATGTACTCACTGATCAGGATAAGAGCACGTTTCATTAAACTTAAAAATAAAGGGAATAACAAACAAGGAGAGCCGCTCTTTGGGATCACGGAGATGCTCTCTGAGTGTGGAATTGGCCCGGCTGCCTGACACTTGTCCCTGTGTGGGCAGCCTGCCTGGCCCAGGGCCACAGGAGGGCCACAGCCGGAGGCACAGCCCAGCAGTGCCGGGTTCCTGCCCGTGGCTCTGGTTCTTGCTGTTTCATGTCAGCACGCCCTTAGCGGGGAAGAGCAGGATATAAAACTGTATGTAAAATGTCTTTAATTATATAGACCAGTGATCACAGCCATGCTGAACAGCAAACAAACTGGGCAGAGGGAAAACAAGCTGGAAGAGACTTTTCTACCACGTTAAACAGAGATTGCTTTAGGGCGGTTGAAAGAAAATATTTTTTTCCTTCTCTTTCTATGTTTCCATGTTTTCTAGATCTTCTGTAATGAATGTATATTTCTTAATAGCTTTACTGAGGTGTAACTGATATACACAAAAATGCACACTTTTAATGTATGCAATTTAATGAGTTTGGACATATGCATAGTATATATGATTTTTATGATGGAAGAATAACAATGCTATTAAATTAAAACGCCAATGTAACCACTGGTATCCAGAGCAAATGTGGTCCATAAATGCTGGGCAGCTACCACAGTAACAGACAATAACATCTGCAGGCAATTTACAATTTATATGTCAGTTTTATATCCACTGCCTCCTTTGAACCTCATGCCAGCCCCTGAGGGAGCTGTGACTATCATTTCTATTGGCAACTGAGGAGATGGATGGAGGCCCATCCACAGTGACAACCCCCTGAGCTGTTCATCGACCGATCTGAAGTCCTGGGTTGGAGTCCTGGCTTCAACGCCTGGGTTACGTGACCTTGGGTGGGCTGCCTCACTGCTCTGCGACTCAGTGTTGTCATCTGTAGCATGGCTATAGTACGGTTTTCCCGTGATTAGAAACTCAAGAGAGATGTTGGAGGTGAGAGAGTTTGGGAGGGCTGAAGGACCGTACACCAAGGAATGATGAATGACCAAAATTTACCAGACAGAAAGTCAAAGCTTTTTCTCATCTTTGCTTCTGGCCTCCACAGGAGTGGCAGCTGCCAGCTCAGAAATGTGCCAGATAAATCTGAGATTCAACCTCACTCTACAGGTTTGGGAGTCCTGACCACCCCCTCCAGTCCCCTTCTGCAAACATCTACAGAGCAACTACAGATCTCAGGCCAGGGCACTGCTTCCTCCGTCCCAGGAAGGGGCTGGTGGGTATTTAACGTCCATTCATTGTTACAGTAAGTGTCTTCTAGAGCTTGCCTTAGGAAAAGTTACCTCCCCTGAGAGCTGGAAGTTGTCATCAGTAAAATCATGCAATTGGAAAGTCCATGCTCTCATTTTGGAATGTTTGACACATCTCCAGCCTCAATACCACCTCCCCCAGGAAGCCTTCCTGGAGAGCCCTCCTGCCCCCCAGTACAGTAGTCTCTCCTACAACTGTGGTCTCATGCCCACTATGTGCCCCTCATTAGATGTCAGGCCCTGCAGGGGAGACAGCAGTTGGAGGAAGAGGCAACACTGGGTGAGCTTCTTATTTTCATGGCTTTTAGCCTGAGGACAGGTCCCAGTCTGTGCCACGTGGCTACTGAAACTCAGATAGAAAGTCATACTTTTAGGCTCTATAAACCAGAAGACAGGATCCGGGGAAATCCTAGTAGCTGCAAAATGAGGTATTTAATCCTGGAAATGGGGTCTAAAGAGCAGTCCCCAAATGCAACACATAAACTCTGCCTCAATCTTTAGCTGGCTGCAAACTGCACGTGTACACACGATAGACTCCAGGCAGAGCTGCTAAGGCTAAAAGACATGAACCAGGATTTATGCTGGGACAGAGTTCGAAGTTGAGTTCAACCAAGTTAACTGCTTACAAATGCAAAACCAAACCAAACCACTCTTTGGAGGGACATGCTAAACATCTAGGGTCTCTACGGTATTGTCATTCTCAACACCCAGGATATTCTCCAAAGTTATACGAAGATATACAAAGAAATAGGAAAATATCGCTCATACTGAATAAAAAGACAATCAAGGAAAGAGACCCTGAAGTTCCCGGGATCCTGGGATTAGCAAATGCAGATTTTTAAAGTAGCTATTATAACTATGTCCAAGGATATAAAGGAAAATTTGCTCTCACTGCATGAAAAGAAAGGAAATTTCAACAGAGAAACAGAAACTATTTTAAAAATAGCTAAATGGACAATGTATAACTGAGAAATACCACATATGAAAATCACTGAATTGCTTAACAGGAAATTTGAGATGACAGAAGAAAGAGTTAGTAAACGTGAAAATATATCGATAGAAATTATGGAACCTGAAGGACTGAGAGAAAATAAATTTAAAAAGATAAAGCACAGCGGGGCTTCCCTGGTGGCGCAGTGGTTGAGAGTCCGCCTGCCGGTGCAGGGGACACGGGTTCGTGCCCCGGTCCGGGAAGATCCCACGTGCCGCGGAGCGGCTGGGCCCGTGAGCCATGGCCGCTGAGCCTACGCGTCCGGAGCCTGTGCTCCGCAACGGGAGAGGCCACAGCAGTGAGAGGCCCGCGTA
>NW_006790551.1:6078443-6081631 GCF_000442215.2 Lipotes vexillifer
TGAGCCTGCGCGTCCGGAGCCTGTGCTCCGCAACGGGAGAGGCCACAGCAGTGAGAGGGCTGCATACCGCAAAAAAAAAAAAAAAAAGGTAAAGCACAGAGCCTCGGGGATCTGCCGGAAAACATCAAATGTCTATGTGTACTTGGAGTTGCAGAAGGAGAGGAGAGAATAGAGTAGAAGAAAGACTTGAAATAATGACTGAAAAATACCCCAATATGGTAAGAGACTTTAATTTACTAATTTAGGAAGCTCAGCTAACTCCAAGTAGGAAAAATACCAAGAAATCACACCTAACCGTCAAACTGCTGAAAACCAAAACAAAAATGAAATTTTGTAAGCGGGCAGAACAAAAACCACGTATTATATTCAGAGGCACCAGGACTCAGATAACTGCTGATTCCTCGTCAGAAATAACAGAGTTCTGAAGGCTTTTAAAGTGATGAAGGGAAATTTAAAAACCTGTAAACCCAGACTTCTGTATCCAGTGGAATTATACTTCAAGGAGAAAGGGCAAATAAAGACATTTTGGTGAAAGCTCTCCACGGACCAGTGACTGAATCTCAGGACAAGTCCACTGCCCTACCATCACTCTCTCTTTACAGATAAGGAACTCGGTCAAGAGGTGAGGCACTGGCCCAAAGTCCCATTCAGGGCAGGGCTTTTGCAGTGTATTCCCCTGGCAGGTCCCGGTCCCTGCACCACAGGGCCGAGTTGCCAAACAGCTGATGCCTCAGGCTCAGGGTCACAACTCAGCCACTGGGAGAGGTCCGCCAGGCCCACGTATGACTGGAGGGTGCTCCAAGTCTCCCTGTTGTGGGTGATGACAGCCCCATGAAAATCCAAGGTGCCCTTCTACTTGTGAGGTCCCCTTTTCTTTCTGCTGCAGCTCTGGGAGTCCCCCAAATGGCAAAGCAGAGTTGGAAGAGGCAGCTTGGACCACTGGACAAAGAGGCAGCAGTCAACCCCCTGGGACTGGGTATGGCATAGCCCTATCAGTGCAAGCCCAGAGCCAACTGGTTTGGGAGCCAGAAAGCCACACTGTGGCCCAGCATGGGCTCAGGAAGAAGTCAGGGGTGGTGTCCCAAGTGACCAGCCCAGTGACAGGTGCACCGTGAGAGCCAGAGCCAGACACGGGCAAAGACCATGCTGTGGGTTGAACTGGGTCCCCCAAACATATGTGGATTTCCTAACCCCTAGTACCTGTCACTGTGACCTTATTTGGAAATAGGGTCTTTGCAGATGATCAAGTTAAGATGTGGTCATACTGGATTATATGGGCCCTAAATCAACGACTGGTGTCCTGAGAAGAATGCCATGTAAAGACACAGGGGCACACAGACACATGGGGGGAAGGCCACGTGACAATGCAGGCAGAGACTGCAGTGATGCATCTACAAGCCGAGGAATATCAAGGATTGCTGACCACCAACAGAAGCTGGAAGAGGCCTGTGACAGATCCTTCCCTAGAGCGTTCAGAGCAAGCACGACCCTGCTGGGTACCTTGACTTCAGACTCGCGGCCTCCAGAACTTCGAGGGCAGAAACCTCTGTTGTTTTAAGCCACTGAGTAGTTTGTCACAGCTTCCCCAGCCAACACACGGGGAAAGCAGAGCAGAAACGAGAGGCTGTGCGGGCAACGCTCTGGAGACCCAGGCTGCACCCTGGGCTGCGGCTCCTCCTGGGGTCACGTGGGGAGGATCAGCCCTTGGATCTCACAGGTGCCCCTTGTGTCTTTTTCATCAAGAGGAAGGTATTCCAGTCCCAGCCTCGGTACATATTAGCTGTGTGACCGCATCCAAATCACGCTCTCTCTGAGCCCTTAACTGTCTCACCCATAAAATAGGAACTGTCATCCCTGCCTGGTCACAGTTCTCCTAGGGTTTATGTGAAATTCAAATGATTCCGTGGGCTGGAAATCTCCCTGGAAATTGTGGCAGAGCCTGCAAATTCGAGGAGCAGACTAAGCTGCTCATCAGGGAGACGCCCCTGCTCATCTCACCATGCATCACTGTAAGTGCTGTCGCCACCATTAATGATCCATCAGCATCACAGCTCATGGCAGAGTGAGGGCCCTCAGAAAGCCCAGCTTCATCCTTCTGACGGGATTGCTGCGTTTAATTAGTATTGTCAGAGGCATCAGGGCTGATGAGGAGGGAGGTGGGAGAGGAAAGAGGTTCTGTCTGCTGCTGAATGAAAGAGCTCGGTGCGAGGAAGGAGGCTCCGTGTGCCCAGCGTCCGCCCGGGACGGGACTCTGTGAGCAAGCATCTTACCCAGCATCTTCTCTGGGTTTGGAGAGAAGGGGCCAGGCATGCGAGGAGGGGCGAGGCTGGACCCTGGGGATAAGGAGCCTGTTCTCAAGGGCTGCTCTGGGTCCAGGGAGATGCACAGGAGGTGAAGAGGTGGCCAGGGGAAGTGACCACTTCAGGATGGGGTGAGGTGAGATCCAAGAGGGCCTCCTGGAAACAGTAGAACAGGAGTGGGGTCTTGCAGAACAAGGAAAGGTGGCAGACTTAACGTTGATGCCCCATCAGCGGCTTCCTGTATCCACATCTTATACAATGTGATTCCAGGGCTCTTCCCGTCCAGCAACAGAGACTGTTCGCCCATCCTTGACTCTGCACTGGCTTGTGACTTGCTTCGGCCAACAAAATGCAGAGGAAGTTAGAGGGTGCCGGTCCAGCCTGGGCCTCAAGAGGCCTTCAGTTTCCACTCTCTCTGGGACCCCTGCTCTGCCACGGAAACAACCCCAAGCGAGCCTGCCAGATGACGACGAGAGGCCATGTGGGTGAGCCAGTGCAGCTGAGGCCATGCTAGGCCAGCCCACAGCCAGTCCACCCCCGAACATGGCAGCAAACCCAGCAGAGATACCTCCTGACCCATAGCTACCGTACACGTCAGAATGAGCACTGCCAATACACGAGGAAACGCCCAGTCGACTTAAAGACTAAGGGGCAGAAGCGCACGCTTGTTGTTTGAAGCCACTGAGACCTGGGGTCTGTTACGCAGC
Organism: Lipotes vexillifer; assembly: GCF_000442215.2. Lineage (NCBI taxonomy): Eukaryota > Metazoa > Chordata > Mammalia > Artiodactyla > Lipotidae > Lipotes > Lipotes vexillifer. The sequence continues at coordinate 6,081,451 of NW_006790551.1, forward strand.
AGTAGCTGACTGAGACAGAAGGGCTGCTGGGTAGAGCGTGGCCATTCCACCCAGCTCTGCTTTGTAGATCACCCTTTTTTGGAGGCGGGGAAGTCATTTCAAAGGAAAGACTTTCCTGATCAGAAAAACCTCTTGACTGTAGCCTAGTTTTTCAGCAGGCCTCACACCCACACCCCACCCC
>NW_006790551.1:6081777-6126408 GCF_000442215.2 Lipotes vexillifer
AGCAGGACTCACACCCACACCCCACCCCATCCCCACCCAACCAAGGTGCCTTGTATACGCTGTGCTCTGATGGCAGCACTGCCCCTGCACGGCTCACCCCGGCAACCCTAATCACTCTTCTGGTCTCAGCTTGTGTTGCTGAAGCCACCCGAGTGCTCTTTCCATTGTACAGGTGAAGAAACTGAGGCACAGAGAGGATTAACAAGTTGCCAAAAGCTGCCCAGCTGGTGTGTGCAGGGCTGGGATTTACCCCTTGAACTTGACCCCCAGGCTGGTGCTTCTCAAGACATTTAAAGGAATCAGAGACGGCTGGGGGGCTTCCCTGGTGGCGCAGTGGTTAAGAATCCATCTGCCAACGCAGGGGACACGGGTTCGGGCCCTGGTCTGGGGAGATCCCACATGACGCGGAGCACCTAAGCCCGTGTGCCACAACTACTGAGCCTGCGCTCCAGAGCCCACGGGCCACAACTCCTGAAGCCTGTGCACCTAGAGCCCGTGCTCGGCAACAAGAGAAGCCACCGAAACGAGAAGCCCGCGCGCTGCAATGAAGAGTAGACCCCCACGCGCAGCAACGAAGACTCGATGCAGCCAAAAATAAATATAAATAAAATAAATAAATTAGAAAAAAAGAAAAAGAGGAAGATGGCTGGGGATTGGTGAAGACATTTCCTGGGAGAAAGCAGATGCTGAGGGAGGGTTTCCACTTACACCTTTTGGGGGGAATGGGGGAGGGTGCCACCTTCCCTCCCCAAGCCTAGTGAGACGCTCGCAGAGCTCCAAAATATGTTTCCTGAAGGTAGGAGACCCCAGCCTGAGACTCGGAGAGCAAAAGGGGTCTAGGGTCTGGACTCTGACTCTGCCCGGGACGTGGAAAGACCAATGGCTTTTACCCACGTGCTTCCCGGGGACGGGAGAGAGCAGGCTGGCTTATGTCATCTTAGCCCTGCCTGCTGGCTCCCCAGCGGGCAAAGAGAAAGCGGCAGATGGAGGCCACTGTGCCCAGGGGCTGAGGAAAACCACTGGACATACAGCTCTGACTGCCCAGGTCAAGGGCTCTGCAAGAGGTAGCTTGGCAGGAAATTTCCAGACCACCCAATGCAGGACCCGTGAGAGAAACGGGCAGCTATATCCACCGGCCAGGCCCTCCCAGAGCAGGCAGAGCCACCAGCAGGCTCGCGGCCAGTGGTGAGCGAGAAGCCGCAGGACCCCGTCCCCTTCCCCACTGTCGGCCTCCAGCACAAACAGGCCCTGTTTGGAGGTGCAGAAGGAGAAAGGCCACGTCTGGTTCGGAGTCTGGACCGTTAGCTGGGACCAGACATTCAGCGCCGGATGGGGGCCACTTAGCTCTCCGAGGGTGATGGGAAAGGCGTGGACCTGCCTGAGTCCCCGATCCCCAAGCAGGTCTGGTGAGAAGTTCCCTCCTGCAGCCTGAACTTGGTGGAGGGTGAGGGCAGCTCCCCGGGCCGGGGTCAGAGGCGGGGTGGGGACAGCTGGGATGCCGTGGCTGGGCCAAAGCAACTCCCCCTGGACAGTGCCTGGGTCACCTGGATGGAGGTAGATGTGAAGGGGCTGGTGGGAGGTTTGGGAGGGTTTGTGTGGGGCACGTAGCACCCTCTACCTCCCACCCATGCACCCCAGAGGCCCAAGACCCCGGCTCTGCCTGTGAGGGGCCGGAGCTCTCACGTTAGGGCAGGAAGGGGGTGTCGAGCCCCAGCTGCCCACAGGTGGGAGATGGAGCTGGCCACGCTGCCCCCTGGAATCACACAGGAGCCATGGTCCCAGCTCATGGATGGGACATCCACCCTGCACCCGAGATCTAGTCCCTGTTCCACCTCTTTCTGACTGGTGACTTGGGGCAGGTCACCTCCTCTTTTTCTGAGGATGAGAGGCAATGGGAACACAGACCAAGGACCTGAGGGCCAAGCACTGTGCTGGGAACTTGCCCACGGTGCCTCATCTCATCTTCTTCATGTCCCACAGGGCCACCCGGGTGAGTTCTGGATCCAACGGCACCCCATCAAGCTAGCTTTTTAAAAGGAAAGTGCACCCAAACAGGAGACCCAGTGGATGACAAGTTATGTAAACATTTAAACTGGGCCTAGTACTGATTCATCTTAAAGGCTGAAAAAAACAATGCCGTTATCCCGGCACCTGCTCCAAGAGCTCCAGGTGAAATGGAATGTTGGAACCTTGAATTATGGTTCCCATAATATATATATGTATATATGTATATATATATAAAATATAGTCAGTCAGCCAGAGCTGAGGATGCTTGGGAATATTTGGCTCAAATAGTGACCTTTGGGGAGAGGGGTAGCAGAGGGAGGCCTGGGTATGGAACAGCCAGAGGGTCTGTGGCTGGTTGAAGTTAAGTCCTTAAAGTGTAGTTATTCCATGGTTCTGGCACTGCCTGGTAAGGGGGAAGATCTGTGTTCAGATCTCACTCTTACTAGCTGCATGACCTTGGACAAGGCACTTCACCTCTCTGAATCGATTTGATCGTCTGTGAAACAGAGATGGTCATACACACCCTCCAAGGCTGCTGGAAGGTTTACCCACATATCACCTAGCATGTGGCAGGCACTCAGTAAATCTGTTCACTGTCCATTTATTATTCAAAAGAATATTAATGGGGAGCTGTGGTTTAAGTTATAGTTTAAAGGGAAAATGTTGGCTAGAGTGTGATGTTTTTAATGTGGACTTTGGATAAAAGACTCAAAAAAAGAGAAAAGTACAGAGTTTCTGTGTGAGATGATGAAAACGTTTTGGAAATGGATAGTGGTGATGGTTGCACAGCACTGTGACTCTAATTAATGCCACTGAATTGCACACCTAAAAATAAAGTGGTAAATTTTATCTTATGTATATTTTATCACAATAAGAAGTTTAATTTAAAAAATTAATTGAGGACCTACTGTATCCCAAGCACTGCTGCAAATGCTGGGAGCTCAGCAGTGTACACACCCCTCAAGAAGCTCACTCTCTAGTGGAGAAAACAGACAATAAGCAAATTTCTGGGAAGGAGATAAGAGCTAAGATAAAAGCTAAAGTATGATAAGGGATGGGAGGGTTGGAGGTGCTGTTTTAGCTGGGGAGGTCAGGGGAGACTTCCTGGAAGAGGAGCATTTGAGCAGAGACCTGCAGGAAGCAAGAGAGGAAGCCACACAGATATCTGGGGGGACATCACATGCAAAAGCCCTGAGGTAGGAGAGAGATTGGTCTGTTGCAGTTCAGCAAGGAGGGCAGGGTGTGATGGTGATGGGGCAGGACATGAGCTCAGAGAGGTGGGCTGCGCCAGGTCCCTGAACCTTGCAAAGTAGGACTTAGGATTTTATTTAAGTGAAAGAGGAACCACACAGCATTTTGAGCTGGGAAGTCATGATCCAACTTGGGTTCAATGACACTCCTATCCTCATGTGTATCCCTCGCTAACACAGATGGGCTCTTCCCTTCTGTGCCCTGTCCAGGGCCTGGCACATGGGCGACTGCTGGAAAGGGTTTGTTAAGTAAATACGAGAAGCAGATGCTCACCAGGCATGTGGGGGATAGCAGAGGCCTCTGTGTCATCCCTGCCACTCACTTGCCTAACGCAGTTCCTCTCTCTGGGCCTCACTCTGGTTCCTCGTCTATTAAGAAAGGCGTTGGCAACATGATGGTTTTATCGTCGTTGCTTTTATTTTACCATTTAAAAAACTGAGATGCAATTCAGGTAACATAAAACTCACCATTTCAAAATGTATACTTAAGGGATTTTTAGTATATTCAGTGTGTTATGCACCCATCATCACTATCTATTCCAGAACATTCCCAGCACCCCAAACAGGAACCCCATACCTTTTAGCAGCAGTCATTCCCCATTCCCTGCTCCCCCCAGCCTCTGGCAAACACTCGTCTGCTTTCTGTCTTTAAGGACATTTCACATAAATGGAACCATACAGTGTGTGGCCTTTTGTGTCTGGCTTCTTTCACTCAGCATCACGTTTCCAAGGTCTACCCGTGTTGCAGTGTGAACCAGGACTTCAGTCCTTTTCATGGCTGAATAATATTCCATTGTGATCATGATGGTTTTGAAGGCAGGCCCCAGAAGAGGGCTTGAAGGGGGTTGGGCACCTAAGAATGGCCGTGTGTCCCCAGAACCCTGACCCATGGTTGCTCCCAGCTCTGCAGGCTGAGGGGCTACTGCAGCAGCCAGAGTAAGGGTGGGACAGCGCTGCCCCTACAGTGGGTGCTCCAGGAGGGTCAGGGTGCAAGGGAGGCCACGGACCATGGCTGCCAGCTCCTCCCCGCCAGCCCAGATGGGCCCCTGCTAAGTAGCTGTTGGCCTGACTGGCGCAGAGGCAGATGGGCTTGGCAGGGGTTCAGGGCAGCTGTGGATTGGCCTGTGGTCAGCAAGACCCGGTCAGCCTGCTGGGTCTGACGCTAGGCCAGGTTGGATTGTGCTCACAGCAGGGATGACTCACCAGATCAGACTGAAGCATGGCCCTCCAGGCCCCTCAAAGCAGCCAGGTGGCCTGAGGCCAGCAGCTGGCCTCAGGACAGGGTCAAGGTGAAAGGGACAGAGAGAAGACCACCTGCTCCTAGCCTGCTTGCTTTCAGCACAAGCTCCTGAAGGCCCCACAGCACACTTGCCTGGGCTTCTCTCCTAAAGATGAAGATTCCCAGGGCCCTGCTCAGACCCACGGATCAGAATTGCTGGCACCTGGAATCTGCATTTTGATGGGTTCTTCAGTGATGCACTGAGGTTTGAGAGCCACTGGTAAAGTGCTAAGAGGTTTGGGAGTGAGAGCACTCACTTAGTGGGGCTGCCTGATTCTCAGCAAGTTACAGACATTCTCTGAGCCTCAGTTTTCTGATCCCTAAAATGGGTATAATACTGTCATCTCAGGGTTGATTGGGAGGATTTAATGAGGCAACAAGAAGCTGCTTAAAAATCACTAGCTGCAATTAGTAGTATATTATTATTACACATGCAAACCAAATCAGAGAACTGTCTGGATTTTAAAAGAAAGTGGGGCGGGGAAGAATTAATAAATGAGAGAGAGAAAGAGAGAGGTTTAAGATATGGAGAATTTGCTGTTGCGGGGAACCTGGCTCTGAATCCCACCCAGTTCTGGCTGTCATTTCATCCTTCAGTTTTCCGGTTTGTGCAGTGGTGATGGTAAGAGCCGCCCATGCTGGAGGGCTCTGCAAACTGTAATATGCTGTCCCGTGCCAGGGCGGGGAACGCAATGTGAGGAGGGGGATGGAGGCCTGATGCTGATCTAGACTGATGGCTTGAGTCTGGGCCGGGCCAGCTGGCCAGGGCTGGCTTCTGCCCTCCCAGTGCCTGGCTCCCGAGGGCCCCGTCCTTTCTGTATCAGTTCCTCAGGTCCCAGCCGGCAGGAGGGCAAGAGGGGCCAAGTGCCACTATGACAAGGACACCCTTCAGGCTCCGTCACATCAGTGTGTCCATCTGTCCCCTCGCCAGGCCCGTGTCTGCGCCAGGTAGACGGACGGGGCTCAGGCGCTGAGCTGGGTGCTGAGGTCATGCTTGGCAGAGCCGGCTGGGTCCTCTGTCTGCCTCTCCTGCCTCTGCCCTGGCCTGGGCCATCGTCACTTCTCTCCTGGACATCTGCGGCCCCCTCCCCTTTGGGTTTCCTGCCTTTATCCTGGCCTAGGCCACCTGGTGACCAGAGGGACATTGCTGAAACTGAAAACTCATCGTACCCCAACCCTCCCTAGAGCCCTATGTGGCTCCCCGTGGCCCTCGCCAGCCCTCTGTCTCTCCACTCCCAACACGACCCTCACCCTTTAGGCACCCCAGCGGGGCCATTTATTTATTCGAGAAGTATTTACTGAGCCCTAATGCTAGGCGGCGGGAACTGAGAGGCGGCCTGATGGGCACCTCGCAGCCCCTCCCACGCCCACCAGTCTGTCCCATGTCCTGGGGGAGACAACCAGCCTGCTCTTCCTACCCCTTCCTATTTAAAAAAATGTTTTTCTGTTTTAATTGAAGTAGAATTGATTTACAATGTCATGTTAGTTTCAGGTGTACAACAAAGTGATTCAGTTATACATACATAAAAAATTACATTTATATTTTATATTGAATATAGCTCTCTGTGCTACACAGTAGGACCTTGTTGTTTACCTATTTTATATATAGTGGTGTGTACCAGTTAATCCCACACTCCTCATTTATCCCCCTCCACTTCCCCTCTGGTAACCATAAGTTTGTTTTCTATGCCTTTGAGTCTCTTTCTTGTTTTGTAAGTAAGTTCACTTGTATCATTTTTTAGATTCCACATGTAAGTGATATCATATGATATTAGTCTTTCTCTGTCTGATTTACTTCTCTTAGTATGATCATCTCTAGGTCCATCCATGTTGCTGCACACCTCCCCCGTCCTCTTGAAAGACCCCGTGTCCCAGCCTCTGGGTGACAGTCTGGTAGAGGGTGACAGTCCATCCTGTTAAGGTGTGGCTGAGGCACCCCCCTGAGAGGGGCTGAAACAGCCTGGGATGGGCTTGACAGGCAGATGGGCAGGGGCGCTCCAGCTCTGCACTGGCTGCAGACCATTGTTAGCTCAACATCTGGAGGCTTGGTTTCCTCACCTGTAAAATGGGCACAAGGGTGTATCTGAAATGAGATGCTGTGGGTGGAGGCTCAGCATGGAACTCGGCACACAGCAGGCACAGCAGGCCCACTTGTTTTGGTGCTGTCATCTCCAAGGGACCCACTTTGCTGGTGGGAGCTCCTTAGGCCGCCAGGCTCGCTGCCTAGCTCCCTGGCAGAAAGAGTCCCAGCTTTCCTGCGGCTTCCTTCTCCAGCCTTGAGGCCGTTAGCACAGCTGCTCCACTTGGATCACCGGGCAGCAGACAAGGAGTGGCTTTGGAAGTGTTCCCATCCTGGTTACACATCGACTGCCTGGTGGGAGCTGGGTCCTGGGGAGGTCACATTCACTGGGCACCAGCTAGGACCCTCACCCACCATGTGCATTAGCCCGCGGCAGACCGAGGAGTTTGTGGCATTCTGCCATTTCCACGTGGGGAAACCGAGGCTCTGAGGGTTGAACTTGTCCTCCTGCTGGGAACAGGTGGCTTCTCTGCACCAGGTAGACCCCAGGGCCTGTGCTCCTAACATGGTGCCTTCACCACGTGCACCTCCACGGGATGTGATGGTGTCATGGTCTCCCAGGCCACATCTCGTGCCTGGTGCCCTGCACCCGACCACACCAACACCCCTTCCCACCCAGGGATGCCTGCACCCCATTATAAAGATGAGCAAACTGAGGCACCCGCAGGCAGGACTTGTGGGGCCGGGCAGGTCTGGAGCCCTCCTCTGCCCCATCTGCTGTGGGTTCTGGGGCTCCCTTCCTGGGTTTTTCCTGGAGACATAAACTCCCAGCATGTTATTCAGCAACTGCTGAGTGGATGACTACTGTCGGCCAGCGTGGTAACCGCCCTTCTATGTGGCTTCACGCTCCATCTCAAGCACCTCACACCCAGGACCTCAGTCACAGGTTGTGACCCCACTTCCAGATGGCGAAACTAAGGCTCCGGTGGGCTGGCGAACACTGACCACTGGCTCAAGCCCCTCACCCCCAGGCCCTCAGTCACAGGTGGTGACCCCACTTCCAGATGGCGAAACTAAGGCTCCGGTGGGCTGGCGAACACTGACCACTGGCTCAAGCCCCTCACCCCCAGGCCCTCAGTCACAGGTGGTGACCCCACTTCCAGATGGCGAAACTAAGGCTCCGGTGGGCTGGCGAACACTGACCACTGGCTCAAGCCCCTCACCCCCAGGCCCTCAGTCACAGGTGGTGACCCCACTTCCAGATGGCGAAACTAAGGCTCCGGTGGGCTGGCGAACACTGACCACTGGCTCAAGCCCCTCACCCCCAGGCCCTCAGTCACAGGTGGTGACCCCACTTCCAGATGGCGAAACTAAGGCTCCGGTGGGCTGGCGAACACTGACCACTGGCTCAAGCCCCTCACCCCCAGGCCCTCAGTCACAGGTGGTGACCCCACTTCCAGATGGCGAAACTAAGGCTCCGGTGGGCTGGCGAACACTGACCACTGGCTCAAGCCCCTCACCCCCAGGCCCTCAGTCACAGGTGGTGACCCCACTTCCAGATGGCGAAACTAAGGCTCCGGTGGGCTGGCGAACACTGACCACTGGCTCAAGCCCCTCACCCCCAGGCCCTCAGTCACAGGTGGTGACCCCACTTCCAGATGGCGAAACTAAGGCTCCGGTGGGCTGGCGAACACTGACCACTGGCTCAAGCCCCTCACCCCCAGGCCCTCAGTCACAGGTGGTGACCCCACTTCCAGATGGCGAAACTAAGGCTCCGGTGGGCTGGCGAACACTGACCACTGGCTCAAGCCCCTCACCCCCAGGCCCTCAGTCACAGGTGGTGACCCCACTTCCAGATGGCGAAACTAAGGCTCCGGTGGGCTGGCGAACACTGACCACTGGCTCAAGCCCCTCACCCCCAGGCCCTCAGTCACAGGTGGTGACCCCACTTCCAGATGGCGAAACTAAGGCTCCGGTGTGCTGGTGGACACTGACCACTGGCTCTGCCGGGCGGGGGCGTGGAGGAGCAAACTTGGAGTCGTGGCCGAGTCTGTGGGCTTCAAGCCACCCGTGGTTTAACAACCGGCTCACGAAATTCCTAAAACTTGAACAAGCAGCTCACATAGTTCCTGAGCTGAGATGGCCCTGACACACCCTGGGTGAAGTGAGGGCCCAAGTCCACACTGGCAGAGACAACCTGATTCAGGGCTAAGTCCCAGCCTTCGGCGTCTGAGCGAGACTCTTCCTGCAGCCCCACTGCTGGCACCCCGAGGGCAGCGTGCCCCTGGAAACCCCGTGTCTCCGTGAGCAGGACCCTCTCCATCCCTTGCAAGCCCCCACCTGGCCTGGCATCACGGATGCCAGGACCAGACGCCCCTGTACACCACCCACTGCTCCCCACTAGCTGCGAACAACCATCACCCCCATGGGAAATGCCGGGGCTCAGCTTCAGAAAACAGAAGTTTACTGCCTGGGAAAAAAATCCGGGTGATGTTGTCAGTGCTGTGCGAGTCTGAGGCTGTGGGCACAGAGTGAGGGAGCCAGGCCTTGGTGACAGCCAGGTGCCACGTGGGTCTCCCCCACCGACCTCGCTGGCTTGGGCGGGAGGAGGAGGGGGAGGGTGTATGGGAGCCAAAGGAGGCGGGCATGCAGCATGGTGGGCACAGCAGTATCCTATTCCAGCCGCCCCTCCCCTCAATCTGCCCCTCTTGGAGGGAAACCTGTTCCTGCAGCTTCGCGGAGCCCCTGCCCACCCCAGTCTACTCTGCACCGGCCACTGGCCGGGAGGAGGCGCCTGCAGGCCCTAGACCCTCCCCTCCTCCTTCACCCTCCCCTCTCCCCTCCTAGCAGCATATTAAGCATCTCTGTCTCAACAGCAGGTGTGGGGTTACCTGGAGGTGGGGTTCAGCCCTACACCTGGTGATCCTTGTGTCCCTAGGAGAGATGCAGCCTCCGCATCCCTGCTGCCAGCCCAGGCCATAGGATTCTGCCTCTACTATGCATCTGGACAGTAGCTCCCAGCCGAGGTTTTGGGCTGGCGGGGACCTGGCCCTCCAGCCAGAGCTGACTGGTGTCCCCCCACTCATCCATTCATTCACCCAATGTTCACCAAATGTCCGCTCTGCATCAGGTCCCCCAGGGCTGGGTCACAGTGATGGATATCCAGACAGTCTCTGTCTTCATGGAGTCTGCGGCTTACAGGGAGATGGACAAGGAAACTGATAAACTCTTTCCAGCCGCCCAGGTGCTGGGGTGGAGGTCTGTACAGGGAATGGGCAGAACCCAAAATAGAGGGCAGGACTGCCTAGTGGTTAAGACCAGGATGCTGCAGCCAGACACTCCAGGTTCAAACCTCACTTCCACCTCTCAGTTACCTAGGAAAGCTACTCATCCCCTCTGAACCTCAGTTTCCCTCTCCTGTAAAATGGGTTCGATACTCATTAAACAATACTGCTTCAGAGGGTTGTAAGGATTGAATGAGTGAATATGTGTTCGTATTAGAACAGGACATAGACTCGCAAAACAATTTTACAAAAAAGGAACAAAGTTGGAGGACCTAGCCAACCTGATTCAAAGATTTACTATAAAGCTATAGGAATCAAGCCAGTGTGGTATAGGAATAGGACAGACACATAGATCAATTGAACAGAGAATCCAGAAATAGACCCTCCAATCCATGGTCAATTGGTTTTTGTTAAAAGCACCCAAGCAATGAGGAAAGGACGGTCTTTTCAATAAATAGGTAAAATGGGAAAGAAAATTAACATCTGCCCTTACCTACACCATATATAAAATTATGTGGAAAAGGCTCAAAATATAATTGTTGAAATGAGACCTAAGTATAAAAGCTAAAGCTAAATAACTTCTAGAAGAAAATATCAAAGAAAATCATTGCAACTTTGATTTCTTAGTCAAGACATAAAAAGCATCAACAACAAAAGAAAAAATGGGCAAATTGGACTTTATCAAAATTCAAAACTTTTGCTCATTGAAAGAAACTGTTATGGAAATAAAAAGGCAAGGCACGGAATGAGAGAAAATATTTGCAATCCATACATCTGACAAATCACTTGTATCCAGAATGTATACAGACCTCGTACAACTCAATAATAAGAACACAAACCACCTAATTAAAAACAGGCAAAAGATTTGGACAGACACCTCTCAAAGCAAGACATATGAATGACCAAGAAACACATGAAAAGATGCTCAGAAAATCATTAGTCACCAGCGAAAGGCAAATTAAAATCTCAGTGAGATACCAGTATATACACCCATCAGAATGGCTAAGATTGAAAAGACTGATAATATCAAGTTGGTGAAGATGTGGCACAGCCAGGAATCTCCTTCACTGCTGGTGGGAACGCACAACCATATCATCCCTTTGGGAAACAGCTTGGCAGCTTCTTACAGAGTTAAGCATATGCCTATCATATGTCCCAGCCATTTCTCCCCATTAGAAGTAACGAAAGCCCACGAACACCCAAAGACTTGTACACACCTGTTCCCAGCAGCTTTACCCACAGTTGATCAAAACTGGAAACCATCCAAATATCCATCAACAGGGGAATGGACAAATTATGACAGATCCAAACCATGAAAGACTACTCAGGAGTAAAAAGAACAAACTATTGATACCTACAACAACGGGATGAACGTCAAAATGATTATGTGGAGTAAAAGAAGCCAGGCAGAGTGCGCCCTGTATTATTCTATTTACATGAAATGCTAGAAAGTGCAAACTAATATATACTGTCAGCAGGACAATCAGTGGTCACCAGGACACAGAATGTAGTCAGGGATGGACCACACAATGGAACAAGGAAATTTTGGGGGCTGATGGAAAATGCTCTGATTCTTAATCCTGGTGGTGGTCTCACAAGCACATACAGCTGTCAAAACTATGGGACTCTACACTTTAAGTAGACGCAGGTTATCGCACATAAGAACATGTTTTTAATTAATTAATTAATTATTTTATTTTTGGCTGTCTTGGGTCTTCGTTGCTGTGCGCGGGCTTTCTCTAGTTGTGGCGAGTGAAGGTTACTCTTCCTTGCGGTGCGCGGGCTTCTCATTGCAGTGGCTTGTCTTGTGGCAGAGCACAGGCTCTAGATGTGCAGGCTTCAGTAGTTGTGGCTTGCGGGCTCTAGAGTGCAGGCTCAGTAGTTGTGGCGCACGGGCTTAGTTGCTCCATGGCATGTGGGATCTTCCCGGACCAGGGCTCGAACCCATGTCCCCTGCATTGGCAGGCGGATTCTTAACCACTGAGCCACCAGGGAAGCCTCATAATAACATTTTTAAAAAGTCTTTGTTTGCAGTAAAGGGGAAAAAACAGCAGCAGTGGCCACCTACTCTCTTCTGAAGCCTCCAGCAAACTGCTGACTTAACACCCTACAGGCTCCATGGGCAAGGCGACCACCCGAGTAATTACATCAAGGGAAACAATCATTTGGTGCATTTTTCATCAACTGAGATCATTCATATTTATCAAGCTTCTAATTCATCTAGATTTGTCCCAGGAGGTCTGACCCACCCTGACCTGGGCATGACAAATGGATTGTGCCAGGCACATGGTAGAATCTCATTAATTGCATGTTGAATGAATTAATAATTGCCCCGCCTTTCCAAGTGCGCACAGCTCATCAGTGGCCGACCGGAAGCCAGAAGCCAGTGCGGGCAGCCTGAGCTGACCCTGGGAGAAACCCAAGGCTGCGTTCCTTCGTGGACAAAGCCCTTTCCAGGACACACTCAGATGCCCAGGCTTGGAACAGTGAGAAAAGGCAAAGTCAGGACAATTCTGATGTGGCATTAGTGGGTGGGGTGACCACACAACACAGCAGAGAAGCTTGAAAATCAGTGGGCAGCTGATATGGGGTCAGATGCAGGCTTCTTCCAGAAATGTCCAATCCAGGGGCATGATAGAAGCTGCAGACAATATCTGTAGCTGGATAAAACTGCTGGGGATAGTTGAGCCAAAGGGTCTTGGCTGGGGACCTGAAGACAAGCCAATCACTGCTGTTATTTCTCTTTTGGTCCAGCTCCAGGCTGGATGCTGTCAGAGCCCTAAGATGCAGTTTCCTTGTCAATGCAGGAAGTGACCTGGGGATCACATGCTTTCTCTTCCACCTTCATCTTCAGCCTCAACAATCACCTAAATCAGCAGTTCTTAGACTGTGGTCCAAGGACCCCTGGGTGTTCTTGGGGTCCTTCTTTTCCAACGACGTATCCGTGTGATGTATCTGTGTGGAGGAAACCACATTTCCACCAAACAAAATAGCACAACAGACTGAATGCAGAAGCTGATGTGAGAATCCAGCCGTCCTTTATTAAGCCAGACATTAAAGAGATTTACAAAAATGCCACTCTTCTCACTAATTTTTTTTTTTTGGGAAAACATAGTTATTTTTCAGAAAAAATATTTATGTTATGTGATGGTTTGTTATTTCTATGTTTAAATGAATTAATATATAAATATTTCTAAATGTTTCAGTCTTAACTTCTAATATGGTAGATATCAATGGATACAACCGACATACACAGAAGCTCTTTGGGATCCGAAATACTTTTTAAGAGTTTAAGAGGATCCTAACATCAAAATGTTTGACAATCACTGCCCTAAAAGTAGCTGGGCAATTTGGGTATTTGATCTGTTAATGTATCCATTGATCTGAGCAACATTCCTTAGTGCTTAGAGCTCCTGGCCCGTGGAGGACTCTCCCATGCTCCTAGGATGGTGCCATTTGTCACAAAATGCCCAGAGCCTAAAGGAAAAGTTAAGGTGAGTCAATGAGGCGTGATGATGAGCCAACATCCCACTGGCAGCTCGTGGCTCCCATGTCTCAGATAACTCGCTGCCTCTGCTCACGGCGTTGTTACAGTCAAGGGTGTGTGTGAAGGAGTCTGAGCCAGAAGGGGCCAAGAGAACATCTCAAGGGGAAAAAGGGTCTCAACCCACATAGACACTCTGTCAAAAGTATACACGTTGGGCTTCCCTGGTGGTGCAGTGGTTGAGAGTCCGCCTGCCGATGCGGGGGACACGGGTTCGTGCCCCGGGCCGGGAGGATCCCACATGCCGCAGAGCGGCTGGGCCCGGGAGCCATGGCCGCTGAGCCTGCGCGGCCGGAGCCTGTGCTCCGCAACAGGAGAGGCCACAACAGTGAGAGGCCCGCGTACCACAAAAAAAAAAAAAAAAAATATACACGTTTCCTTGGGCTTCCCTGGTTGTGCAGTGGTTAAGAATCTGCCTGCCAGTGCAGGGGACATGGGTTTGATCCCTGCTCCAGGAAGATCCACATGTTGTGGAGCAACTAAGCCCGTGCGCCACAACTACTGAGCCCACGCCCTAGACCCCACACGCTGCAACTACTGAGCCCACGCCCTAGACCCCGCACGCTGCAACTACTGAGCCCACGTGCCACAACTACTGAAGCCCGTGCGCCTAGGGCCTGTGCTCCACAACAAGACAAATCACTGCAATGAGAAGCCCGCGCACCGCAACGAAGAGTAGCCCCCGCTCGCCACAACTAGAGAAAGCCTGTGCACAGCAACGAAGACCCAATGCAGCCAAAAAAAAAAAAAAAAAAGAAAGTATACACGTTTCCAATGCACATTTTGGCCAAATGGCACATGGCTGGTACTAAAATTGGTATTTGAAAAAAATAAAATAAAATTGGTATTTGGCCAAAGATAAATATCATCACTACAGAGAAAACTTCTGCATTATGGGAGCAAGTCTGAAATTGTATCTAACATTTGAATTATTAACCCTGTTAGAAATTATTCAGCTTGCCTACCCTTCTAGAAAAATCTGATGGAGACTTTTCTCTCCATGTCTGAGGCTCCGTTGATGGTAAGGATGCAGTTTTATGAAGCAACCCCACAAATGGACACTGCAGCAATGCTTGACGAAGGTGCCTGTGTACTTCCAGGAGCGGTCTTAGGCTGCCTCACTCTTCTTCACAGTACTTTTACACGTGCTTATCCTGTAAGTTGTTTCACGCGTTGTCTATGAGGGTGATCTTCATAAACCTAGGACCTCTGATCCCAGACAGCTCATGGATGAAAAGCTGCAGCTATTCAGCCTCCCAGAGACCAAGGGCAAGGCCAAAGTGTGGAACAGCAGCCCAGGGCTCAACACATGCAAAGTCCTAAGCTCTGGCGCATCCTAGCCTGAGATCCCCTTGGAGCTGGGCTTGAGGACTCCATTCTCCTCTGTAGGACTGTGAGCCTGAGAGCCCTCTGTCATCGTGACTTTATCCAAGTGGCTCCGGGGGGCCACAACCATGGAGCGGTGACCACAGATGAGCTCCAAGTGCGCTGGCGGTCAACCCACGGAGGAAAGTCACAAGCTCAAACAGCAGAATCCATGAGGGGGCATTTCCCACCCAGACACCACGGTGCTGAAGAGGGTGCTGGGGATGATGACAACAGTGGCTGCCACTTAAGTACCTACTGTACGCCTGACGCAGGACTAGAAGCTTACATACCTCAGGCAGTGGAGCAGAACAGTCAAAGGCCCCAATATCAGAGCCTGGGGACCCAGGTTCCAACCCTGGTTCTGACACTCACTAGCTGTGTGACATTGGGCTAGTTATTTATTTATTTATTTATTTATTATTTTTTTCTTTTTTTGTGGTACGCGGGCCTCTCACTGTTGTGGCCTCTCCCGTTGTGGAGCACAGGCTCCGGACACACAGGCTCAGCGGCCATGGCTCACGGGCCCAGCCGCTCCGCGGCATGTGGGATCTTCCCGGACCGGGGCACGAACCCGCGTCCCCTGCATCGGCAGGCGGACTCTCAACCACTGCACCACCAGGGAAGCCCTGGACTAGTTATTTAATCTCTCTGTGCCCTGGCGTCCTCCTCTACACATTGGGATTAATGATATGAGGGTATCGAGTAACTCACGGGGCTGCTGGAGGATAAATAGTAACATGTGGGAAGCAGATATTGCTGCTCTTATCTCCTCTGGTCCACTGAGCAACCAGGGAGGTGAGGCTTATGGTCTCTACTTTACGGCTGAGGAGACCCACGCTGGAAGGCTCAAGTCCCGCGGCAGGTGCAGCTAGGCTTTGCACCCACACCTGCCTCACTTGAAGCCTCTGTGTTTTCTGCTTTACCTGTGGCCTCTCACAAAAGCTGTTCCTGTTTCATCAAATCAAAGAGAAACTCATCCTTTCTCCTTTAGACCCAAGATGGAAAGCATGATGAACTAGCAGGTGGGGTGCTTGGCTCAGCGACTTCCCGGTTACACGTCCCTGGTCTTCACCTCTGCAGAATGGCTAAAACAGTGCCCGCCCCCACTCCATTCCTTCCTTCTCTCCTCTCCTTTTCCTTGTTTCCTTCCTCCTGCTTTCCATTTCAGCAGACATGTGCTGTGCCACCACACCAGGCCAAGGGTGAATTGGACGCAGAGGCCCCTGCCCTCAGGAGCTCCCAGTCTCATGGGGGAGTCAGAGTGGTAAAGAAGCACCACGTGGGGTGGCCAGTGCTTCCATGTTGGGGTGGCTTCCTGGAGAAGGAGGTGCCCAAGCTGAGTCCTGACAGGTCACTGCTGGTGGGGAGGCATTCCGGCGGTAAGTGGCGTGCATGTGCACGGCTGGAGCACCCGTCCTACGGACGATGGCAGTGGGGCAGAGGGAGGCAGACGGGGCCTCCAATACCACCCATCTGCAAGGCTCTGAATGGCCCACTGCGGTGACCAGCCCATCAAGGAAATCTGTGTGTCCTCTTGCTGTCTCTTGTCTAACACACACGTTCTAGGACTGGCTGGTAAACCAGGAGGAAAAGGCGCTGTAAATTCTACCAAGGCCAGAAGGAGCCGCTTTGGGCTAATTAGAACCGCAGAGCAGTTTGAGGACTTCAATTACCGCTCTCGGCAGGAAGGCGCATCCCCACATCTGCGGGATGATTAAATCCGCCTGGATGTCGCTCACAGGGCAATGCATTAAAAAAAGGCGGGGTCCCAGAAACGCCAGGGCAAAGCCCACGTCAGGAATTGGTCTGGAGACGAGAAAAAGAAGAACTCTGGTCCTTCCTCCTCCTCTGCTCCCCTCCCCCTCCCCAATGTTTCATTTGATTAAAAAAAAAAAAAAGGCAGAAATGAGATGGCGCTTAAATCGCAGCTCTGTTGCCGAGTGTGTGAAGTTTATGAGAAACGCGGGTGGGAGGTGAGGCTGCTGGGGTCCCAGTTCCTAGAGGCATCACAGTCATTACTCAGGCAGCAGCTGATGCTCTCTGAGCTCAGAACCTTTTCCTCTGGTTCTGGGGGCTTAAAAATACAACCCCCTCTTATCTGAGGGGCTGTACTGTGTCACTCCACCCCCATCACTGTCACAGTGGAAGGGAGGCACTGGGTGGGGGTCAGGGACCCAGCTCCCTCCCAGCTGGCCACCGCCTCACTGTTTGACCCTGCCTCTGGTGCTTGCTCATCTGTAAAGTGGGCAGTGGCGGCTGGATCAGAAATTCTGCAACTTCCCAGTGTATCTAGGGACTAGAGTTGCCAGAAAAGGTCAGGACACCCAGTTAAAATTGAATTTTAGATAATCATTTTTCAGTATAAGTATATCCCAAATGTTGTATTGGACATACTTATCCTAAAAAAAAAATCGTTTCCTGAAATCAGATTTAATTGTGCAGTCTGTCTTTTTATTTGCCGCATGTGGCAACCCTATCAGGGATACAACCTATTCTAAGTTGTATCCTTGGAGTGATTCCAACAGGGTGGGAAGAAGGCAGGGAGGGGAGGCAGGGGATGGACCTCCCATGGGAATCGCTCCAGATCAGCCCCCTTTGGTGAGAATCACTGAGCCGGGAAAAGCAGAGCCTATGATTTCCAAGTGGAAACTGAGGCTCTTGGGGGCCACACCTTGCTCGGGATACTCAGGTATGTGCCTCCCCAGCCATGTGTTTCTCATGACAGCCCAGGAGGGGGTTGGGGGCCTGGCACAGAGGCTCCCATTGTAAAGATGAGGAAAGGGAGACCCAGAGTGTGGAGGGACTTGCCCAGGTTCACGGCTGGCCCAAGGCTAGAACCGCCCTGAGAACTGGGCCCCCAGGCCCACCCGGAGAACCCCCAGGTCACGTGTCCCATGCAGATGCTGGTTTGAGCTTTGGCTTCTGCAGCTGCCCCCAGCCAGGTCTCATAGGGCCTCCCTTGAACCTGCCCTTCCTCATGTCTTTCAACTGAGTTCTGGTCGGCTGACCATCACAGACCACTGCTAACACCAGCAGCAGGTAGGCCCGCTGCCGTCTTCCTGGAAGTTAGTCACCGCCCCCCCCCCACCACCGACCCACCGCCGGCTGCTCACTGTCTCTGGTTAACATGGTTACTAAGGTTAATCAGTTTTCACTGCATGTCAGACTTTGCCTCACTGACCCTCCCCCACCTCTAATAAGGTAGATTATTATTATACCCACTTCTCAGATGGGGAAGCTGAGGCTCAGAGAGATCAACTAACTCATACCTGACAGAGCTGGGACTAGAAACCACCTGTGGTGTCCCGGGTTCCTGCTTCCTCCCGGAGGCTATCGGAGTTTGTCCACTCTGAGGAATTGGTATCCCTAGGAGGGGACTTGTGGGGATTTCCTTCCTTAACCAAGAGGTGGAGTTGCTAGTGGGAGAGTGCTGGGCACCTAATGGGCCTCTGGAAAGCTCCTGTGGGTCTTCGGTGGCATAGGGGTCCCCATCCAAGGCCAGGCTGAAGGTGCCTTAATCTCCCTGAAGTTCAAGTTCCTCCAGGGCACCAAGGCACCCCAGGCCCGGCAAGGAGCTGGCATATAGAAGGTGCCCTACAAATGCAAGCGGAACTTGCTCTTCCATGGCCGGGAAAGCAGCTACATGTAGATCCTTCCACCCCATCCTACCAGAGCCACCGAGGCCCACAGGGAGGGGATGCCCTTGAACTTGTCCCTCTGCATGGCACTTTGCAGATTCAAGGTGCGTCCTCTGAGGGTGTTTAGTTGAACATTTGGAACATCAACTGTGAGACATCCAAGCTGTCAGCTTGTCATCCTAGAGACAAAGGAGCTGAGACTTAGAGGGATGACCTTTCTGAGTTGGGCGGAGGACTGGGGTAGAGCCCAGGAAGCAGTATTTAACAGTCTCCCTGTGGGAGGCAGGAGCACACGGGGAGCGAGGGTCTGCAGCGGGCACGAAAGCAGGGAGTATGGAAAAGCGAGGTGGATTCAAGGCACCGGCCAATTGCAGTGGAGATTCTGACATGGAGTGGGCAGCCCAGGAGAGTGGCGTCCCACTCAAGCCAAGAGGCAAGCAGAGGAGTGCTCCTGGGAGAATGAGATGAGTTAATAGATGAACAGTGTTCAGAAGAGGATCTGGCACAAAAGCAGTGCTACATAAGGGTTAGGGGTTCTGGCTGTCACTGCCCTGTGACAGGCAGCACATTACATCCACTACCTCCTCTAATTTTCATAGCCACTCCGTAAGGTAGCTACTATAACACTAGTCTCTCTATTTTATAGATGAGGAAGCCAAGAGAGAAGGGTGAAAGGAACTTCCCATGGTCCAGAGGCTGCTGAGTAGAACAGCCCGGTCAGGGCACTCCCACAGCCCTTCTTGCCTGCTCCCTCCGCAGCCTGGCCACCTCCCACCCTGCCTTCGGGGGATACGTGCTCCAAACTGGCTCTAAACAGGCACTCGACAGTGGTTTTCTGAACAAACGAATGGATGGATACATGAATGAACAAATGAAGGGGCTGGGAGGGGGGATGAAAGGATGAATGAATGCCACAGGGAGGATAAACCTTAAAGGCAGGAGGATCCCCAATTTAATGACGGGGATGGTACCCCCAGGGCAACCCCATGCCAGCAGTAATACAAGCACTTTCATTACTGTTTATGGCTTCCTGAGCCCATTAGCAAATCCTGCAGGCTCCTGGGGGCGATTAGAAAGGGGGAGGGGCTGGGCTTGCTCCCGGGGCCACACTGGAGGGTCCGGGTCTGGGAAGCAGCCCGTCTTGAATCCAGATGCTGACATAAGAGCATCAAGAAAACCTCATTTGCAAACCCAAATTACTGCCATTCTGAGGACCATATAAAAGAAAGACGGGAATATAAAGCAAGCCATGAACAAGCATGACCATGGGTAACGGCATCAGTGAGGAGCTGGGAGAGCTCATAAACAAAGGTTTTTGTCATCAAAACCCATTTGATGACTTACGGATTCAGCTCAATTCTTTGTTTTGTATCCTTGCAGGGGTCTCTTTTTCCCTTATTTTACCTATTACCGGCCTCATTAATAATACAGAGGTATATGATATGGATATAAATATATAATAATGATAATTACAATTATGATGATGAAATTTAGCATTTATAAAGAGCTGGTGCTGAGCCTGGCCCTATTCAGAGCATGTTACAAGCATCACCATATCTACTTTTGAACAATTTAAGACATTCTTGCCTTTCTGCTGTCTTTCAGTTTGCTTTCCTGAATGCATCTGACATACCTGTTTATCAAATTAACCCCCATCCAGTCCTGGCCAAAGTGATCTGAACCATGTGGACCAGCACATCCCGTTACGTGGGAAATGATGCCGAATATAGCTGGCTTTTCATAACCCACTATTATTGTATGTATTTCACAGCTTAGAAAAATAAAACGCTGTCTCGTCCTCCTTGCTTCTTCATTCTTACTGTCACATATTAGTGTTTCACTGTGGTGGGTTGAAAGGTGGCCCCGCAAAAGATGTGTCCACATTCTAATTCTCATAACCTGTAAATGTGACCTTACTTGTAAAGGTCTTTGCAGATGTAATAAAGTTAAGGGTTTCAAAATGAGATCATCCAGGACTATCTGAGTGGACCCTAAATCCTGTGACGAGTGTCCTTATAAGAGAACACAGGGCTTCCCTGGTGGCACAGTGATTGAGAATCCGCCCGCCAATGCAGGGGACACGGGTTCGAGCCCTGGTCCGGGAAGATCCCACATGCCGTGGAGCAACTAAGCCGGTGCGTCACAACTACTGAGCCCGCGCGTCACAATGACTGAAGCCGGCGCGCCTACAGCCCATGCTCCGCAACAAGAGAAGCCACCACAATGAAAAGCAGGCGCACCGCAACGGAGAGCAGCCCCCGCTCGCCGCAACTAGAGAGAGCCCGAGCACAGAAACAAAGACCCAACGTGGCCAAAAATAAATAAATAAGTTAATTAATTTTAAAAAAAGAGAGAGACACACAGAGGAGAGACACACTGACAAGAGGAGGAGGTCATGCGATAAGGAAGCAGAAATTGGAGCACTGTGGCCATAAGCCAAGTAATGCGGGCAGCCTCCAGAAGCTGGAAGAAGCAAGGATTCTTCCCTAGAGGCTAGGGGGGGAATACAGCCTTCCCAACAAGTTCATCTCAGACTTCTGGGCTGCAGAACTCTGAGAAATAAATTTCTGTCGTTTTAAGCCCTTGAGTTTGTGGTAACAAATTATGGCAGCCCCAAAAAACAAATACACTCACTGATCAGAAATGCACACTGATGACGGGCTACCTGGCCTGGTCAGCAAGGACCCAACATAAACAGGACACAGTGAGTCAGGATGGATGGACTTAATCCTCCAAGACTCCAGCAGATTTTATGAGTACTTCCTGTTGGAAAGCCAACATTTTAAAGTCAAATACTCTTAAACAATGGGCTGTAATGTCCCTAAGCTATTTTTAACTATTCAAAAGGGGGTAAAAATACATTCAAAAGGATGTAAAGCAAGGTCATCATTCAGAGCTGCACTGTCCAATACAGTGGCCACCAGCCACATCTGGCCACTGAGCCCTTGAAATGTGGCCAGCCTGAACTGAGATGTGGTGTCAGTGTAAAGTACACACCAGATTTCAAGATTTAGTATGAAAGACAGAATGTGAACTATCTCATTAACAATGTCTATATGGATTACATATTGGTCATATTTTGGATATGTAGGTAAACTATTAAAACTAATTGCACCTATTTCTCTTTACTTGTGTAATGTGGCTACTAGAACATTACAATTTACACAGGTGGCTCCTGTTACATTTCTATTGCTCAGTGTCGATTTAGAGTATGGTGAAAATTTAATAATTATTGGGAACTAAAAAATTGTGTGTGTCATTAGGTTGGTTAAAAAACACTTAAATGGGGCTTCCCTGGTGGCGCAGTGGTTGAGAGTCCGCCTGCCGATGCAGGGGATACGGGTTCGTGCCCCGGTCTGGGAAGATCCCACATGCCGTGGAGCGGCTGGGCCCGTGAGCCATGGCCGTTGAGCCTGCTCGTCCGGAGCCTGTGCTCCACAATGGGAGAGGCCACAACAGTGAGAGGCCCACATACCGCAAAACAAACAAACAAACAAAAAAAAACAAAACAAACAAACAAACAAAAAACACTTAAATGGGGGCTTCCCTGGTGGCGCAGTGGTTGAGAGTCCGCCTGCCGATGCAGGGGACACGGGTTCGTGCCCCGGTCTGGGAGGATCCCACATGCCGCGGAGCGGCTGGGCCCGTGAGCCGTGGCCGCTGGGCCTGCGCGTCCGGAGCCTGTGCTCCGCAACGGGAGAGGCCACAACAGTGAGAGGCCCGCGTACCCCCCCAAAAAAACAAAACAAAACACTTAAATGGCGGAAAAGACTAGGAACCCCAAAGGGGTCAAATGTTAGATAAGCTGATAAACTAACAGCAGCAGTGACTTCATTACTGCCCCTAACCCCCGTCCGCCAACTGGCATCAGCAGCAACAGGGTTCTTTACCATATGACCACACCCTCACACTGACCTCAGCTGATTGGATCAAGAGGTAGACATCCCCTTTTACAGGCAGCCAACCACCAGGCTGCCCAGAGAGCTGAGCCAATCACGTTTCTCTCCAGAGTGGAACCCAGACCAGGTGTGAGTGGTGAGCTCAGGAAATGTAAGGATTCCTAGGGGTTGCAGGACCTGCAGGCGGAGGTCACAGAGAAGCACAAATAGAGCTGGTCCTCAGTGGGTTCTGCATCCTCAGATATTTGAAAAATATCTGAAAAAATATTTGAAAAAAAAAATCCAGAAAGTTCCCAAAAGCAAGACTTGAATTTTCCCCGAGCTTGGCAACTATTTACACAGCATTTATATTATATTAGGCATTTCAAGTAATCTAGACAACTTTAAAGTATACAGGAGGATATGTATAGGTTATAAGCAAATACTTGGCCATTTTATATCAGGGATCATCAGGTGAGTTTGGACCTCATGGGCCCTGGAACCAACCCCCCCTGTAGATACCAAGGGATGGCTGTAGTCTAGAGCAGGGCATGGCAATTACATCAGTGCTTGTTAAGAATTCAGATTCCGGGGTCCCGCCCCCAGGAAGCCTGCGTGGGGCCTGGGAATCTGTGTTTTAAACAAGCCCCCGAGTGCGTCTGCTAAAGGTCTGTGGGTCACACCGTGAGAAGTTCCAAGGGCAAAGGTTGCGGAGGCCAGTGGGTAGAGGGGCCTACCTACTGAGGAGGTAGGCCAGAAGCAGACAGGGGTGGCTGCCTTGGGTCCAATTCAGCAGGGCAGAGCCAGCCCGGGGCGTCGCTGTCTCAGAGGCCCCAAGAGGATCCCAGGGCACCCTCACCATGAAGCCCCCATCCGATGTGGCCTCAGTGAGCTTCCTGGAAAACTGGCCAGTGAGTGCAGTCCACTAGCTTGGAGCAGAGGGACCTGAAATGCCCTTCCCGTCGTTCATTTGGCAGTTGTTTGATAAAACCTCCATTTTCACCTCCACCTAAAGCCTTCTCTGGTTTCAGGGTTTGGGGAAATCTTCTCTCAGGAAGCACAGTTTATAGAAAGGAGCCAGCCTTGCATCACCATCTAAACCTGACATGTGTCCCTCGGATGCCCTTAATTAAACAGAGGGCCCCAGCTCTGCACCACTACCAAGCTGGCAAGAGATGGATGTGCCTGCTCAGAATTGGGCTTCTGAGCCTCAGGGACACTTTCCATGGGGCCCAAAGGCAGGAGCCCACCTGGCGGCCTCACGGAGCTAATGAAGCCACGTGTAAGCTGTAATTACAGCTGCACATGAGCCGGGAGCGGGCTGGGCGTGCTTGTTCACGCAGGGAGGGCCTAATGAAGCATCCCGTGTTCTACAAACCTCGCTGCATGATTTAATTAACCCTCCTCTCCGGGTGTGCCCTGGCCACCCACCGCGAAAGAGGAGACCTCACCCCAACTCCGGAAGCAGCCGTAGTGACAATAATTGGGGGTGTTCACTAGAGGGAGATCCTGTAGGGCAGAGGAGAGCTCAGGCACCCGCTGGGGGGTCTGGGATTTGAGTCCAGATTTAGGTGGAAGGTAAGATATCAAAAAGATAATGGGGGGGTGGGGCACGCTGGGTGACAGGTACCATGTGGTGCAGTGGCAGAAGTGTGTCTGGCATGGAAAGGAACGGGCCACGGAGGTGACCATCCTGGCTGGTGTGTGGACAGGTGAGGATGAAACCCGGCCCAGCCACTTACCATCCGAGTGAGTCTGCACAAGTCGCTCTTTTTTAGAAATGCGCACGATCAAGGTCATTCATGTACGCTGATTATTTCATCCTCACAATGGCCCTGTGGAGTTGGGACTATTATTTACTCCCATTTTAATGATGAGGAGACTGAGGGTCAGAGAGGGGCAAGTAAGGTGCCCACAGTCAAAGAGCCAGGAAGTGGTAGGGCCAGGATTCCAGCCCAGCTGCCTGTGCCTACCTCCAGTGCTGGTGTGAAGATTAGTGCTGATGCTGTGATGCTCCGGCCTGGGGCCTGGCACACAGCAAAGAGGATCATGAAGGAGGTTCCCTTCTCCGGGACCCTTTCAACCTTCTTCCCGTCTTTCCTCCTTATGCTCTCCCTCTGCTCCACACAAATTGTGTTTCTCCCCAAACCAACCACACACTTGTAAATTTTCAAGTTTGTGTCTCTCCTCCACCTGGACTTTTCCAACAGCCTTCTATCCTGGTGGCTCTGCCACTTACCTCCATTACTTAATATTCATGATGCCTCAGTTTCTTCATCTGAGAAATGGGGATAATAACATCTCAAGGGGTTGCTTTGAGGATTAAATGAGTTAATAGTTGAAAATGACTTAGAACAGTACCTGGCAAACAGTAAGGGCTATTTATTTATTTTTTAAATTTTATTGAAGTATAGTTGATTTACAATGTTGTGTTGATTTCAGCTGTACAGCAGTGATTCAGATATATAGATATATATATATATATATATATATATATATATACATTCTTTTTAAAATTCTTTTCCATTATGGTTTATTACAGGATATTGAATGTAGTTCCCTGTGCTGTGCAGTAGGACCTTGTTGTTTATCCATCCTATATATAATAGTTTGCATCTGTTAATCCTAAACTCCCAATCCTTCCATCCCCCACCCCTCTCCCCCTTGGCAACCACAAGTCTGTTCTCCAGTAAGGGCTACTTAAGTGTTCATTAATATAAAGAAGGTCAGTCGCAGGTTCCTTTTTTTTCCCTTAGCCCTTCCTGCTGGTGGCAGTGGGTGTGACAGGCCCTACATCAGACTGGTGAAAGCAGACTTGGGGTTGGGCCACATCCACCAGCCCAGCTCAGTAAAGGAGCTCTCCAGGGGTCCAGGCCAATACTAAATGAATAATGATCACGGCAGCCACGTGGATTGAGCATCTCCATGCGTTGCACACCCGCTGTTCCTCTCGCAATCACCATGGCAACACCAGGAAGTGTTCATTGAATTCGCATTCTACAGATGAAGAAACTGAGGGTATTCTAGGGATTTTTCCAGTGTTACTTTGGACAGTGCCATGAGGACCGGGCCAGACAATGGTCTGAGCTGCCGTCTGCTGGGGAGCTGGGTTCAATCATAGCCGAGCTACTTTGGGGGAACAGAAACAAACCAAAGTGCATTCTGAGCTGAGCACTCAGGGGGCACAAGGAGTCCCAAACCCCTTTGCAAAAGGCACCCTTGAAGAAATGTGGGATGTTTAACCAGGAGAAGACAAAACTCAGGGATGACAAGGCTCGCTGCTAGGTCTCCTGGAGGTTCTTATGATTAAGAGTGAGCTGGCCTGGTCTGTGAGCGGAAACGGGTCCAGTGAGTGGCAACTCAGGGAGAGAAACTACCAGTTGCAGCTGAAGGTAGAACAGCAGAGAGGTGGTGGCTCCCTGTCACCAGAGGTGTGCAAACAGAAGGGGCAGGTTCCCTTGTAGAAAATGTTGTGG
The DNA here is from genome assembly GCF_000442215.2 of Lipotes vexillifer. Taxonomy (NCBI): domain Eukaryota; kingdom Metazoa; phylum Chordata; class Mammalia; order Artiodactyla; family Lipotidae; genus Lipotes; species Lipotes vexillifer. The sequence continues at coordinate 6,107,522 of NW_006790551.1, forward strand.
AGGGAAACTGAAGCATCATTTGGGCACTGGGTTTCTTCTGGCTCTGAGACTCTCAGCCCGAGTCCACCCTGCACGTGAGCACCTCAGAGCAGCTGCCAACACTTCCCAGCAATGGCTTGACCAGGGCCTGTGCCCTGTGAGAAGCACACAGGGTAAATCCTCACTGGATGACTTCAAAAAGCTACCTTGGATAAAAGGTCAGTTTTGATGATATTATAATAATAAAAAAGCCGTTCTCCTAATGACTTCAGAAGTTGATAATTATTTGCCAGTCAAAAGCAGCCAGGAGGGGCTTCCCTGGTGGCGCAGTGCTTGAGAGTCCGCCTGCCGAAGCAGGAGACGCGGGTTCGTGCCCCGTTTCGGGAAGATCCCACATGCCGCGGAGCGGCTGGGCCCGTGAGCCATGGCCACTGAGCCTGCGCGTCCGGAGCCTGTGCTCCGCAAATGGGAGAGGCCACAACAGTGAGAGAAAAAAAAAAAAAAAAAAAAAAAAAAAAAAAAAGCAGCCAGGAGAAGGTGAAGAGATGGGACATAATATTTATTTATAAACAATGTGCCGGGTGTCATGCTAGATGTTGCTGTTGCGCATCGTACTGTCCCCCCAAAATAACCCAAACGGTAGGTGGTATTACCCCATTTTGCAGGTGAGGAAGATGAGGCTTAGGGAGGCTAAGTCCCCTGCCAAATATTATGATAATTTGCACCTTTATTTTTATTATTTTTATTTTTTTGCGGTACGCGGGCCTCCCACTGCTGTGGCCTCTCCCGCCGCGGAGCACAGGCTCCGGACGCGCAGGCTCAGCGGCCATGGCTCACGGGCCCAGCTGCTCCGCGGCATGTGGGATCTTCCCGGATCGGAGCACGAACCCATGTCCCCTGCATCGGCAGGCGGACTGCCAACCACTGCGCCACCAGGGAAGCCCTGCACCTTTATTTTTATGTCCCCAGGCACACAGTAGGTACTCCTTAGATGCCGACTGTGTGCTTGAACAAAAAATGAAGAAATGTCCAATCAGCACAACTTCTGAGCATAGAGTCAGGACTAGGATCCCAACCCGAGTGCCTCAGAAGGCCCCACCTAGAGCTTTTGTGTACTGGGAACTTGACAATTTTGCCTTCTCTCGCAGTCCGACAGCATGCTCATCTAAAGCCCTGTGTTAGAAAGCTCAGCCAAGCACCAAAGATGATTCTAAGAGAGTCACAGAACGCCCGCCGACCCCCGCCCCGCCCCACTTATGCGACTGATACATAAACATTTCTTTAAAATTTCCTGCTCTTTCCCCTGAGAATAAACACAGTGAACACACACATGCACTCATACTCACTGACATGCACACACACTCCACCAGCTGAAGCTGAACCCTCTGTTTTTTCAGCTACTTGGGGTCAAAGCCAGAGTCTCCACACTTGATCCAATTTTATCGCTGATGAAGTCCCATTGGCGATCCCAGCACAACCCATCTTAACCCATAATTAAATTTGCCAGAGGGATGCTGCTGGGTGCCTATCCAGGAGGCCACGAGTACTTGCCTTGGCGTGGTCATCAGAGCCAGGGCCTGACCCCTGCTGGGTGAGAACACCTTGGCTGCCCTCTCTGCCTACACAAGAGCACGGGCCTTGTTTCCTGGGATGATGGCAGCAAAGCAAACTCAGATTTCCACTGCAAGCCAGCACATGAGCCCCACTTTTATATTTTAACATCCCAATAACCCTCTTGTTGGCAAGTGGAGAAACTGAGGCCCGAGAAGCGGGGTGACTGGCCCAGGATCGCAGCTGGCAAGTGGCCGGGCTGGAGTCCCCACCCCGGATCGGCCAGCTCCCAGCCCCTCACCATCTCCTGAAGCCGCAGCTCATGCCCCCCTCTTCCCCCTGGGGCTTCATTTTCCTCCTCCAGCCCTGGCCCCAGCCCTGGTGGCTTCTTTACACTCCCTTCATCAGAATCAGTGGCTCTGCAGTCGACACCATGCTGCCAGTCAATTGCCAAAAGGGAGGCCCAAACCCACCAGTGCCAGCGGGGCCACTGTTACAGCCCACACGGGGTCTCTGAGCCCTTCTGAAACTACCAATGACACATCTCAAGGTGAGACCTCCAGCTGTTTAAATCCATTTGTATTTGGCAGATGCTCAGCATCTTATTTTAAAGGCAACTTTGTGCCTGTGTTACTGTTTCTGCCCAGCCTGAGGCCCAAGGGTGTCTGGGCCACGGTGACGGTGACACTTCGGAAAGGACCTCTATGTCCCAAACGCTGTGCAGAGGCCAGGCAGCAGCCAGAGCTCTGAAGAGCTGCGGATGCTCAGAAGGGCCCCTGAAGGCCATCCAGTCCAACCCTCTCTGGTGTCCTCTCTCCATGGGCCCCCAAGGAGATCTCCAGCCAAGACTCTCATACCTCCCTTGATGGGGAACTCACTGTCTCCCTGCACAACCCATTCCAATTTAAGGCAGCTGTGGTGGTGAGAACATACTCCCCTCAGGTCTCCCCCTAATGGTTTCCCCTTTTGTCCCAGGTCTGCCAGCTGAGCCCACACAGAGCGTCCAGCTCCTGTATCCACAGGACAAGTGATAAGGACCTCAGGTCCAACTCTTTGTTCCAATCCCTGCTTGTCGAGCGGAGTCTTTCTATTTGGATTTTCACCAGCAGTTTAAACACAAGATGTCTAGGACTGAGCCCACCGTCTTCCAAAACAAACCCACTCCTCCACTACCTCCGCCCATCAGCCCCCTTAAAGCTGGAGTCAGCTCAGTGCCCCCTCCTACCTCCCTGTGATAACATATGGGCCAGGACACTGCAATCAGTAAGCTACCTGTATGCCCAGCCCCAGGCTGCGTGCCTTACATGCACGCAACAACCCCACAGCGGGGAGTCCCCCTATCTCACAGATGAGAAAACTAAGGTTCAGAGCGGTCACACAACTTGACAAAGTCATCCAGCTCCCAAGAATGGGAGCCAGTGTTCAAAGCCAGGTCTGCCTCTACCACCCGACAAAAATGCCATAGCCAATCCAGCAGCACAGCCTGTCTGTTCTGTCATCTTGATGTCCCTTGTCATGCTCCTCTGGGACCTCCAGCCTCGGCCCAGCTTAGCACTTCCCACCACTGCCTCCAGTCTTGCCCACCCCAGCCCCTCTTCAGCCTGATCTTCCAAAACAGCCGAGCGGCTGCTCTCTCCAGGACGAAGTGGGAGCCCTGGCCAGGCTGGTCACCAGGTCCAGGCTTCTCTGTCATCCCACTCTGCCTTCTCTCACCTCTGCTCCAGTTCCACTGACCCTCTGGCCAGTCCTGGGCTACCAACATGCCCTCTGGTTGCACAGATGCCTAATAGCAGAGCCAGGCTCTGCACCCAGATCCTTCTGTTTCTCAAGACTTCGGCTCCGACCACTGGGCCACACTGTCACCACCCTGCAGGATGGCTGGGACCATTTGACAGGGTTGGGGGAGCAAAAGACACCTCTTCCTGACTCCTGCTGTGTCCTCCACCGCAAGCACCTGGCCTCTCCCCTCCTTGGGAGGGAAGGTGACCCACTCTGATCAGTGCATCTGGAAGGAGGGTGTGAGGGCCACGGCCCCTCCTTTCCCCTCCCTGGGAGCCCAGTGCCCATGGGGAGCCTGCTCTGCTCTGCCCCTGCACGCCGCCAGAATCCAGAGATGTGTGGGTGTGCCAGTGAATTCTGGGCTTCAGCAGCAGGAAGCCCATTTGGCCAGCACACCTAAGCCAGGTCCTCCAGTGCCCACAACAAGGTGCCAGGAGTGATACTGTGCTTCTCCATGCTGCCCCCTTGGGCCAGTGTCTCGATGGGGCACCGTGTAAGGACATCATAAAGGACGAGGAGGGGGAGGGACCACGTGAAAGGGGACGGGACGAGGCTGGTGGTGATGCTGCTTCTGAGAAGACAAGAAAGAAAACAAGAAAGGTATAGAGATCCTTAGGCCCCATGGACTAGATTTTCACCTGGATCCTCCTCTGGGTTACATTCATCAAGGGCGCGGCCCTTCCCCCAATTCTACTGCTTGTTGACCCAGGCTTCAGGCCTCCTGGGGAATCTTCTGCTAGAAAGCACCACCCTTCCTGGGGCTCCTGGTGCCCCTGCCTCTCTGTGACCTGGGTTTGGTGTTCCTGGGAGTGCCCATCCCCCTCCCTGCAACATGCTGAGCTCGGGGCTCCTAGAATCCCAAGGGCAACTCAGGTGGGTTCATTCATTTCCAGGGCCCAGCCTGCCTGGTTCCCTCTGGTTGCAGAGGCTCTCAGGTAGGGGAGGCCCCAGAGACCCCCAGTCCATGGCTTCAGCCCTGCAGCAATAATTCAAAGATGCTTCTAGTCGAGGGCAAGCAACAGGCCTTCTCAGGACACAGTCTGATTAAGGCAGGAGAGTTTAACTAAGGATGGAATCTGGGCTGTGTGTGCAGGCACGGGGAGGGGAGGGTGGGTGCCTGGAGTGGCCACCATGGGGGTGCTCGGTGGGGTCACCACGCCTCAAATGGCAGCCTTCCCCGCAGATTTCTGCCGTTCAGTCCAATGATCTGAGATGATGGAGTTTTCCCTTAGGTCTGGCCCGTGTGCCTGACCGTCCACAGCTCACACAATGCCTTGAGCAGGCAGTAACTCGGACGGGGGGGAAGAGGGTAGGAAGAAGACGGGGCCGGGTCCCCATCCTGCCACTTGCCTCGCCTTGTAGCCTTGGGTAAGGCACCTCCCTTGCTGAGCCCGTTTCTTCTGTACAATGAGGTGGCCATGGCAATCCTTGGACAGAGCCAGGATGGGAAATAGCCAAGGGGGTAGGGGACACAAACCCACTCTGGAGGAAGAGAAGCCTTGACAAAAATGCAAGACTTTATCAGTCAGAGCCACCTAACAACAGAGCTGTCGCTAAGAGCAGGCGCCCTGTGTGCCAGGCTGCTTTATGCTGCGCACACCTCACCCCGTTCCTCAGGATAGACACGACAGGGAGGGCTTGCTGTAGTCTCCTGGAGAGGAGGCTGAAGCCCAGCAAGGTTAAGACATTCACTCACAGTCACACAGCTGCCAAGCAGCAAAGCCAGCATTCAAATTTGGGTCTAACGCCAAACTCCGTGCTCCCAACACCAGCTCATGCTGCTTTCAGAGATCGTTTCCCTTTTCTCTACATTCCGCATCTCCTCGACTGAACTTCTGGCTGTGCTAGGGCTGAGTGGGGCTCCAATCGCCCCATTGGCCCGGACGATACCTGTCAGATGTACCTCACTTTGGCTGGCTCTTCACCCCTTCGCCATCAAACACTGTACAGAGGTGACTCAGCCAGAGCACCTGCCCTCCCAAAGGCACAATGACACCAGGGAAGTCACTGCTATGGAAGAGGGAACTTGGACAAGTACCCAGACCAGAGAGGGCTTCCAGAAGATTCCTTCAAACAAATCTCCCCTGAGCTTCCGATATGCCAGGTCCTGTGCCCAGCACCAGGGAGTGAAGTTGAACAAGAGAGACAAGCCCTGGGATGGACACAGGGAGGCATGTCCCTGCCCAGCACCGTCCCCGGCAGCCTTCCTTCGGGAAAACCAGTCATCATTCCCACTGACAGTTCTGAAAACTGACCCCTGGGGGCTCCAGACTGGCTCCTTCTTAATCGGCACACGGCCCAACAGCAGAATCCATGACCATGTGGCCTGATGACGGACTGGGTCTCCCTACAGGCAGAATTAATGCCTGGAGTTCCAGGCTGGCAAACTGTAGCCCGTGGACCAAATCCAGCCCAGGATCAAGGATGTTTTTTGAATTTTTAAAGGATTGTACAACAAGACAAACAACAAACCAAAGAAAAATATGCAACAGACACTGTATTTTAGGCCTGCGAAGTTGAAAATATTTACTATCTGGCCATTTACAGAAAAGGTGTGTCGCCCCTGCTTTAGTTCAATACCTCACTTTGCAGATGAAGAAAATTGGAGTCAGAAAGTTAGGGGCTGAGGCTGTGTCTTCATTTCCTTTCCCACTACAAATGGAGAGGCCAGACATGATAGAAATGTATTGTCTCACAGTCTGGAGGCCAGAAGTTCAAAGTCAAGGTGTCAGGAGGGTGGGCCCCTTCTAGAGGCTCTGAGGGGGAAGCCGTTCCTTGTCTCTCTCAGATTTTGGTGTTTGCAAGCAACCCTTGGTGTTCCTTGGTCTACAGATGCGTCACTCAAGACTCGGTCTCTGTCTTCACATGACATTCTCCCTCCTCCTCACACAAGGACACCAGTCATTGGATTTAGGATCCTCCCTAATCCAGTATGACCTCATCTTAAGTAATTACATCTGCAAAGATCCTATTTCCAAACAAGGTCATATTCTGAGGTTCTGGGTAGACATGAATTTTGGGAGACAATATCCAACCCACCATAGTCTAAGAGCTTCCAATTTCTTCCAGCCATTAATACTGCCTCCTCTGGGGAACTGTATCATCAGGGGTAAGGACACTTCTGTCCTACACACACACACACACACACACACACACACACACAGAGGCAGGCACACAGATGCTCCACCCCACATGACAGGCGGGCAAGACTTCCCAAGGACAGGCTGTGCGACGACATGCAGGCTGGCACATGGCCACGACAAATGGCTTGTTTCTTGCGAAGCCCCACTGCCAATGTCTCCTTCCATGAGAACTTACCACCGGCAGTAAAGGTGAGGATAAGCTCATTCGCTGTGCTTGAATCAAGAGCATCCCCTCCCTCCCACCCAGTGAACAGGCAGCAAGGCTCTCACAAGGCCCAGCTGGGATTCGGAGCTGCCCATGTGGTTTCTGGTACCGGGGACCAATGTACTTTTTCTACAGAGCTTCAGCCACACCCCTGCCTGTGAACCCCAGGGGTAGGCCCCTCACTGCTTCCCATCACCCACCCCACCTCTCACTCCCACCTGCTCAGGTCCAGAAAGGGACCTGCTGGGGACACTGTCACCCTTGACTGCATGACCATGCTCTTCAGTCTACTGCAGGGCATGCTGACGGAAGTGATGGATTCTGGGACCTTGCAGATGGTATTAAACAGAGTAAAACAGAAACCTAATGCCTGAGAAGAGAGAGTTGGTAAACATGAGATGGCATGGCCATTCAGTGCAAACCCTGACAATGGTGATGCAAATGAGTATCTGATGCCAGGTGCCAGGACTGTGCTTGCACTCTTAAATGCTCATTAAATATGTGCTGAATGTTACTGATGGGATATTTTAGGTGAATGTCCAGCATGTTTATCAAGCCCCCACTTTTCCCAGCCCACCAACCAGCCTTGGGAGAGAGGCTGCTGCTGCCCACAGTGGGGGGGGGGGCAGTTGGTTCTCCTTGGTGGGCTTGGGGAGGGCTTCCTGGAGGAGGGGGTGCAGGGGCTGGGCTCTTAAAAAGGTAAAAGGTCTTCCAGGCAGAGGGACCACTGGGATCAAAGGCAGGAAGCACGACCCCATGTCGGCACCGCGTGACAGAGCATGGCTCTATCTAAAGTCTGACCTCCTCCTGTCTCCCTTCACCCCAAACGCACTGGGGGGCATGCAGTGGGAGTGGTGGGCTTCCATCCTCTGTCTAACTGGTCTGCGTGCAACCTCTTGTTACTTGGGGTGAATCTTCACTGCATACGGTCCACAGAAACGAAGGTGTCAGACCTTTCCCTCTGCCCTCCCCCATACAGGGCATGTGACTGGGATCAGCCAATTACAGTGCTTCCTGGCTAGCACCTGACTGACATGGGCCAATCAGATACTCCCCTGGACTCAGGCAGGAATGCTGCCGTCGACTCGATCCGGGACTCAGTGGCCCCGGAGGCAACTGTGGGGTCGAGCGGCTGGTCGGCCCCACTGAAAAGCAGTCACGTGCTTCCTGCTTCTTTGCTTCCCAGGCTGCCATTTAAAATTCTGGTTTTCCAGTTCTCTCCGAGTCTTCAAGCCCCAGATGGAGACCAGGCCGGCCCCGTTCCTGGCAGTTCAGAGCACCCCAGGTGGCACCTAAGTGCTTTGTAAGTGTTTGTGGATCACCGTGACAAACAGCTCTGGGTAGTGTCAACTGCTTTGTGCCAGGTCCCCACTGGCTGCCGCAGACCTGGCTGGCATGGCTCACGGGCAGATGGGCCACAAACTGCAAACCAGAGAGGTGACTTCCAAGGGGAGGGGGCTGAGAGTAAAGACGAGAGGGCTCCTGGCACAGGGCTGCCCAGGGAGGGAGCCGCCTGGCTTGCCGGTAGCTCCTCCACACCTGCTGAGACCCGGAGGATGAAAAATTACAGTCCTTCCCCGCCCACTTACAGGGATCATGGCATCAAATGAAAGATGGGGTGTAAAAGGCCGTGGTGAACAGGCCAGGTACAGGTACAGGTCTACAGAAGGACCATCATTTTACTTCGCCTCCCCGTAACCAGATGCCCTCCATGTGCTGAGCTAAATGCAGGGTGCTGAGTCAACTTGAAGGGAGGAAAAAAAAAAAAAAAAAAACAAACCCAGAATTCCTCATGTTTCAGGAACAGCTTCAGGCTGCATAAATTGAGTCCTGCCCCTGAGACTACAGCCCTGATGCAGCATTGGTGGAATTCTTTTTTTTTTTTTCTAACTCAGTAGAGTATTGAGTGGTAAAACCTGTGTCTCACAAATATTTTACAACCCTGAAGAGGCACAGGCCCAAAGGGGAAACTGAGACCTAAGTCTGGGAGGCTGATGGGGCTCCTACACCCTCATGTCGCTGTGACTTTGCAACCAGCCGATAACGACACTGAGATTTCAACGGCCACCTCTGAGCTTAGCACCCACTTGGCCGAAACCAGCCTTGGAGAAAGACAAGTGGACCAGGGTTCAAATGTCAGCACCAACACCTACCAGCAAGTACTGTGACCTCTCTGAGCCTAAGCATCCTCATTTGTAAAAATGGGAAAAATACTCCCCGTCCAGCGCTTAAAGAAGTAAATTAGGTGCTTATTCTCTCACAGTTCTGGATGTTAGAAGTCCAAGATCAAGGTGTTGGCAGGGCTGACTACTTCAGAGGCCTCTCTCCTTGGCTTGTAGGTGACCGCCTTCTGTGTTCCCAAATGGTCTTCCCTCAGTGTGTTATCTGTGTCCTAATCTCCTCTTCTTATAAGGATCCCAGTCAGATTGGATTAGGACCCACCCTAGTGTCCGCATTTTACCTTAATCACCTCTTTAAAGGTCCATCTCCAAATGCAGTCACATTCTGAGGTGCTGGGGGTTAGGGCTTTGTCATATAAATTTGGGAGGACACAATGCTGTCTTAACACAGTAACAAATGCAAAGGCCCTAGCACATAGTAGGGCCTCAAGAAATGTCACACCTGCTTGACTGGAGTTTTTAAAATAAAAACTACCACTGAGCACCTACTAAGTGCCAGCCACACAGTGTTCATTTTACATATGCACCATCTCTAATCCAGGGAACAACTTGTGCTCGTCATCTGTCCCAGGCCTGTCGGACACTCGCTCTCTGCCATGGCCCTGCATGGAAGGGACTGCAGCACCCTCACCCAGCACTTACTCAGTCCTTCCACAGATATCCATGGAGCCCCGCTGCGTGCCAGGCCCTGCGCTATCCCTGGGGGTAGTTTAGTAAGCATGCAACACACGGTCCCTGCCCTTAGGAAGTTTCACTCTAGTGGGGGAGACAGAGCCCGAAAAGGTAGGCAGTGTCGGTGAGGTGCACCTGCACGAGACCAGGAAAGGCCTCCTCAGAGCAGGCCCTGCTGCAGGTTCCTCACTGCTCATGGGGTTTGACAGTGTAGGCAGAGGGCTAGGCGTGCAAAGGTGTGGGGATAGGACCACACCCCTGTGTTTGGAACTATATGGGACCAGCTCCCACACCTCCCACGAGAGCTGGCACGAGGACCTCACCTTGGAGACTCTGTTTCTTCACCTGTAAATGGCCAACCAAACACCCTGGAGCCAGACTTTCTGGTTCAAATCCTGACTCCACCACTGCCTAGCTGTGTGGCCTTGGGAAAGTTAGGTGGCCTCTCTGTGTCCCAGTTCCCTCCTTTGTAAAATAGGGATACAAGAGTCTCCTCTACCTTTAGGATTGTCTTGAGGAATAATTGGTTTATATGGACAAAGATTTTGGCCTGAGCCTGGTGCCCAAAAGGTACCAAGAAAGCATTTGTTATTCTTATCCTCATTCATGTGGGCTTGTCGTGAGGATGCGAGGAAGAAAGTAGCAGTGCTGAGTGCCCCGTGTGAGAGGCTGCATGAGGGCCAAGGGCCTTCACTGCTGTGTCCCTACAGCAGCCCGAGCTGCTCCCTAATGATCCCTTCACTGTCCGCCCCTCCCAGGAGACAGCCAGCCCCCAGGACAGGCACTCGGCGACATCCATTCCACAAATTAAGAACAGGCCCAGGAGCCTGATTCTGGCCACACTCAGCTGTTCGTGTTGCTGTGTGTCCCTGACACATGCATAACCTCTCTGATCTAAACCACCTGGGGGCAGCAGCGTCATCTGGAGATCGGGTCATGCCAGCCCCTGCCCGGGAGTCTGGTGAGGACCTGGGGTCAGCCGGGTCTTACAAAGGTGCAGCCTGAAGCCCGGCGGTTCCTGCCATCTCTCCCTGAAGCAGCCCGCTCTCAGCTCCGTGGGGCTCAGAGCACATGTGCAGAAGCAGAGACTCAGGAGCGCTATGTTCACCTCTGCCACCTGCCCAGGTATGAACATGTGGCTTTTGGTTTCTGAGCAAAAGCGAACCCCTCTGCCTTTCTGCGGGAGCAGAGGACAGGGCAGCCTGAGCAGTTGGGATTCCTCACTCGGCACACACAGGACCCTTGGGAAAGCATGTCCCTCCCCGTCCCCAGCAAAGCAGCACAAGATGGGTGTTTATGAATCCACTCCACCTTTGGAACCCAGGGGTTGTGGACTGAATGTTTGTGTCCCCCTAAATTCACATGTTGAAGGTCTAACCTCCAATGGGATGGTATTTAGAGGTGGGGCCTTTGGGGGCTGTTAGGTCATGGGGGTGGAGCCCTCGTGGGGGATTAGTGCCCTTATAAGAAGAGACAGGAGAGCTTGCTTCCTCTCCATTGGTAATGTGAGGACACAGTGAGAAGGTGGCTGTCTGCAAGCCAGGAAGTGGGTTCTAACCAGGAAGCGAATCTGCTGGCACCTTGATCTTGGCCTTCCAGCCTCTGGCACTGTGAGAAATCAATGTCTGTTGTTTAGCCACCCAGGCTATGGTACTTTGTTATAGCAGCCCGAGCAGACTGAGATAGTGGGGAAGGGCATCTGCTCAGGCAAGTTGGTGTGCCCAGAGGACAGGGCCCCAGAATCAATACTTGGGCACGCCTTGGGGAGCTCTGTAGCCCATCAGAACCGGGTCGGGTGGGGGTGGGATGTGCCGTTTCCCAGAGACAGGCCCTGCTGCCCTTGTGTCTCAGATCCAAGGACCCAGTCGGCACCCAGTTGTTGCTATGGTGCCCACAGGGCCACACCAATCGCCTCCCCTCCTGACTGGCTCAGTCCTGGGGAGCAACTGGGTCTCTTTGCCCAGCCTGGGAGTGTCAGGAAGCAGCTACTTGGATCAGACAGTGGCCAGGAGCCTGCAGCCCTTGCAGTACACACTAATCACCTGGCAGCACCAGGGAGGGAGGGGTGGGAAGGTGGCCTTGGGGTCCAGCTTACTTCCATGGTCAGCTGCAAAAAATCCCCACCATGAGAATCCTTCCATTCACACGTGCATTCTCTGCAGGCACCTCCTGCTTGCTTACCGCGTGCCAGGCTCCAGGCTGAGGACTGGGGCGGAGAGACACAAGAAGGGGCCCTGCCCTCGTGCTTGTGACCTCAGGCCAGGCTGGACAGATGTCCTCAAAGGGTTTGGGACCCAGACTGGCAGTGGCCTGCTCAGTCTGCTCAGGGAAGCATGCAAACGTTTGTTGCAGCCATTTACACCTGCACGACAAGGGTGGTCTTTATCTTTCAGACACGAGGACAGTATCATCCCGCAAAGCCTGCAACGCTCCCACTTTATTCCGTGCACCCTGCCAGCGTTCCGAAACACTCAGTGTCAGGGTTAGAAGACACAGAATGGACTATCGTGGTGCAGCGCTGGAACAGCATCCTGGAAAGTGGATGCTGGATGCGCCATCGAAAAATTGCGTTCAGCCTCCTAGTTTTATATAAAGAGGGAGGAGCCCAAAGAGGTTGGCCCACCTGCCCAAAGTCATCCAGCAGTCAGCTGGCAGAATGGGATTTATGCCCAGCCCTGACTGCAAGCCTGCATCTCGCCCACCTCACTGCAGGTCACTCCCACTCCCCTCTTTGGCCCAGAGCCCTGCTCTTTGCTCGTGAGACCCACACGGCTGGGTTGGGCCCAGGTTTGGTCCAACAGTGCCCACCAGGCACAACACTTGAGCGATTCCTGCTCACCCAGCTTTGCGGGCTGCACTGTCTCTGACAGCCCCAATGGGGAGAAGCCAGTTTCAAAAGCTAACTTTAATAATCTTTTCCATGGGTCTGAAAGTGAGCTGGAACCTGGCACACACTACAGAGGGTGTGTCTGCAGGTGGGGGGGGGTGGTTTGTGGTCCCGTACTAAGCTGCTGCCACAGGGAGGTGACTCGTAGGGTGGGGCTCACACTGGTAGGTCTGTTCCACCTTGACCTGCACCTTCATCTCCAGCAGGGACAGAGCAGAACTGCAGTCCAAGAAGAGAAAATCTGACCTGGAAACAGTCTGTGTCAATGTGTGCCAAAGTGGGTGAGGGTAACAATCTAAGCCCTGGTACTTATGCTTTGCACCCATGGAGCCTGGAGGGCCCAGACCAGTCTGGTGGGCCCTTGCTGTATACCTGATGCCTAGAACAGTGTCTGGCACACAGCAAGTACTCAATAAATGTTTGTTGAATGAATGAAAGAACTGAGCTGGAGAACAAAGTCTCAAAGTTCAGCACCTCGGAGCTCAAATGAAGCCTGGGAGATCCTAGCAGGACAATTCCGCCCAACTAACTCAACAACCGTGTCCTTGGTGCTGTCATTTGCAACCAAGCCATGGGTTCCCACTGGGCCCGGGTGACTGCACAGTCCAGGGGCTTATTTTGTTCTCTTGAGGGGGTTCGGGGACAGGGAAGAGACCAATGTCACAGAGCCACCTGTGACTGCTGACAAAGGTCAGGGCCACCATTTTTCGGGTTCAGAAACCACATCTTGTCAGGGCAGCTGGAGCTTAGCAGGCCTGAAGGGCTGACTCATTTGGGCCAAACGCACAAGAGACTGATGAATAAGCCAGACAATTCATTCACAGTAATTGACAATGATGGGAACTTGGCACCCAGCAGGTGCTGGGCCCCTTGTTAAACGTGTCAGTCACGAACAACAGGCCTGCAAAGTGGGCGGTATCTGGTTGAAATTTATAGATACAGGAACAGAGCCCTGAGAAGTGAAGGGATCAGCTCAAAGTTGCAGCCAGGACACCCAGAAAGACTTGATGCTGCAGTTTGAGTCCAAATGCATTTGCTGCAGAACTCCCCTCTGCCCAGAGGAGGTTAGTCTTCCTTCTATTCAGGCTATCAACTGACTGGATGAGGCCCGTTCACATTATGAAGGATCATCTGCTTTACTCAAAGTCTACTGATTTAAATGATTATCTCATCCAAAAACACTCTCACAGAAACATCCAGAATAACGCTTCACCGAATAACTGGGCATCACAGCCCAGCCAAGTTGACAGACAAAATTAACAATCGCAATTGACAGTCTTTCTATAAAAGCCAGATAGTCGATATGTAAGGTTTGCAGGCCATGCGGCCTCTGTTGCAACTTCTCAGCTCCCCCCTTGTAGTGAAAAAACAGCTGCAGACAATATGTAAATGAACAGGCATGGCTGGGTTCCAATAAAACTTTATTTACAAAAACAGGTGGTGAGCCGGATTTGGCTCACAGGCTGCTGTTGCCACCTTTGTTTTAAACCACACAACAGCGCAGAAGCAGCCTTAATTCTGACCACGACATTACCTTTTTTCTAACTTAAGCACCCCATTTGAATGTTCATTTCTAAGCTAATTTTTCACATCCCTTAAAATAATTATTCTGTGGCTCAAATCAGATAATCAATGACCAATTAACAGTAAATCTCAGGCCCCAGCCCCTGGTAGGAAGACAATAACGAAGTTCAAAAGCCTCACTAAGATGGGTTTTAATTGAAGACGGCAAAGAAGAAAAATCATTAAGGAAATCAACAACACATTTTCAAAAGAAACTTAAAAGTAAGCAGTTGAGAATGATGATAAATTCCCACACCGTCGATCAGAATTACAGCTGAGAGTCTGAAGTTACAAACAGCATGAAGTGCTCGGCAGGCCTGACCATTGCTCTAAATCAAACACACTGCAGAATATAACACGCTGCTCTGTCTGGCTTCTCGCTTTCTGTAATAAGAAAGCTCTGACAGGAATGAAAAGCCAAACTTATGACCCACCTCATACTGTTTAACTAGCTCCTTGAAGCTTTATTGTGTGCTGACACCACGGACATCAATTCTTGATCGAACTCCTGGTGGGAGATAAACAAATGCCCAGTCACATCCAAGAAGCAAGGGTCTGAGAGTGCAGGATGGCCCTTGAAGAGTAGGGCGTGGAATGAGGGCCAGCTGTGCCTCCACTGCACAGAGAAGGTCTGAGGACCCTCTATGGAGGTGGCCTGCTCCACGCAGAAGCCCAGAGAAGCCAAATGCCTTGCCAAAGGTCATATGTTGCATCCACAGGAGCCTGACCCCCCACCTGTATCCTCCAGTATCCTTCGTAATCTTAGTATGCTACCCAGGGCCTAGGTGGTCGTACCACCTGGGCCAAGGTCAAACTTGGGGATGTGAATTTCCCAAGAAGTGGCCGTGTGAACCTGTGTGCTTTTCCATGATAAGCTGCATTTTCCCCTGCACCAGAATCAATGCAAGTTGCCACAACTATATCCTTGATGGGTACAGTGCTTCGTGGCAGCCACCTGCACTGTCTCACCTGACTCCCTTGAACCCTGGGGGTCCATGAGGATCATCCAGATTTCCCAGAAGGAAGCTGAGGCCCAGAGAGGTGAAGCAAGTTCCCTGAGGTCACAGAGCCTGCACCAGTGGTCTGGCTCCTAAGGCCATGCTTCCTCTGCTCCACCCCTACTGCCTTGTATCAGTGAAATGCCCAAGGGACCCACAGGTCCTGGAAGAGAGAGGTGAATTCCGTATGTGACAACCCCTGCCCCCAGGGTGCTTGGGAGAACTGGTTTTCAAAGTCTCAGTGTGAGAAAAGGCCCAAAGCCAGAGGTTCCCCATTATACTGAACACTCTTAACTTCACAGTGAACCTCGTGCAGATGGGGATGGAAAAAACGTGGCCATGGGCCACTATAAAATGTCTTTGATATGTTCATTTAGAAAATTCAGGTCAATTTTGTAATCTATTCCTTCTTTCACCAAATTACAACTTTGCAGATACTTATCACTGTTTTATTTAATGTAAATATTAGAAGAGGCGGATGTTATAGCTGGGAACCTGGCCACTTGCCCTACTTTGAGAAGAGTGGCCTTAAGGGAACCCACTCATGAGGGGAGGGTGCCTGAGATTCTAGATGACAGATACTGTTCGGTTTTCAAGGCCAGGAGTCAGCACAATCTAGCAAAGGGGGAGAGGAATTCTGAGGGAGGGGAAGGTCTGAAAGGCAGCCAGGAGCGCGCTGGCAAATGTTTAACAACTGGCTGGGCCCTGAATTGTAGCATCTGCCCACGTCCATGGTGTGAATATTCCCACCATAGCCAATTTCAAACTATCAGCCAGATGATGACCAGCTCACAGAATCAAAGCTTTCACAGGTGGCTCTCAACAGCTAGTATGAGCCTCCTAGAATGCCCCTGGATGAGGCCCACCTCCTGGGTAAAATAAGGCAGGGCCTCAGTGGCTTCCAGAGGCCTCCACACTCCAGGCCCACAGCAGTGTGGCCTCCTGACCCCCAGTGTGGACAAGCTCAGGGCACAGCTGCGGAGACCAGGCTGAAACTCCCTTCACATGCAGCCACACCCTCCCCCAGCCTGTCTCCCCCAGCTCACTCCTGCCTGGTCTCCCCTGGCAACACTTCCTTAACAAATCACTTGCACTCCCACCCTCAACTCAGGGTCAGGTTCTGGGGAACCCGCTGAGACAGCCTGGAGCCCCAAGATCTCAAGCGTGCCCCTGACACTGTCCAGCTGTGCAGTCGGGGTGGAGGATGGGCCAGCGTTTAACTAGCCCTTCTGGGGGCTTCCCTGGTGGCGCAGTGGTTGAGAATCCGCCTGCCGATGCAGGGGACACGGGTTCGTGCCCTGGTCCGGGAAGATCTCACATGCAGTGGAGCAACTAAGCCCGTGCGCCACGACTACTGAAGCCTGCGCGACTAGAGCCCGTGCTCCGCGACAAGAGAAGCCACCGCAATGAGAAGCCTGTGCACCGCAACGAAGAGTAGCCCCCACTTGCCGCAACTAGAGAAAGCCCATGTGCAGCAACAAAGACCCAACGCAGCCATTAAATTAAAAAAAAAACACACAAAACAAAACAAAACAAAAACCAACTGGCCCTTCTGGTCTCCCCGCTCCCCTTCCACACTTGTCTGCTCTGAGCCATCCTCCGGGGACCTTGCCGAGCACAAGTCAGACCAGGTCCCGGCCTTCTGTATACCACAATCACACCCTGGGAGGATCTGGGGTGTGCCAGCACTCCATACTCAAATGCACTCCTATTTTGGTAGCAAAACACACGAAAATTTACACTAAAAAGATAAATAAAGACTCTAAATCAATTTAAGACGTCAATTTAAGTCATGTTTTCCTGACAAACAAGTTACAAAATATCTTTTGGCTTTTGGAGCTTTTTGGATTTTAGAATACTGTTGAATGGATTTCTATGTGTGTAGCTGCAAGAGTTTTTCTATCCTATTTACCCAGAAAGGGACTAGCTGGGCTGTAGGCCTGGCACATCTTTCACATTTCTACATGTTGGCAAATTCCTTTCCAAGTGGTTTGCTCTCATTTATGCTCCCGATGGAAGTGTATGTGACCCTCCATTTCTCCACCCCCATCCCACACCTAGTATTACGAGACTTCAAGGTCTCTTTGCAGATCTGAGGGGTGTGAAATGGTACTGCCCCATTTTCCTATTCATTCATTAAGACCCAGCAAGATGGCCTTCCTGGGCTGCCTCCCTCAGCATGAGCTGGTGGTCCCCTCCTTAGCACCCCTCTCCAGACCTCTTACTGCCTGGCTGTGGCTGATCTGTTGGAAGGTCAGCCATCTCCACTGGGCCAAGAGGTATATGGGCTCAAAATCCAGACCCTGGGTTCAACCACGGACACGGTAATAGAATAGTTAATTTGACTATACTTGTTACTGCCAGGTTCTGTCCTAATTATTTCACTTGAACAAACTCACTTAATCCTCAACAACCTGATGAGGTAGTGTCTTAGCCCATCTGAGATGCTATAACAAAAGTACCTTAGACTGGGTGGCTTATAAATAACAAACATTTATTTCTTGCAATTCTACAGGCTGGGAGGTCCAAGACCATGGTGCCACACATTCAATGTGTGGTGAGGGCCCACATCCTCATAGACAGCTGTCTTTTCACTATAACTTCCCATGGTGGGAAGGACAAGCTAGCTCTCTGAGGTCTCTTGGACAAGACACTGTTCCCAGTCATCAGGGTTCTCCCCTCATGACCTCATCAACTCCCAAAGGCCCTACCTCCTAATATCAATACCTTGGGAGTTAGGATTCATCATATATATTTTGGGAGGACACAAACATTCAGTCTATAGCAGTAGGTACTATCGTTAACTCCATTATACATATCTGAGATCCTCAGAGGTAAAGTAATTTTGCCAAGGTTACATCTAGTATGTGGACCAGCCAGCATTTGGACTCAAACAGCTTAGGGTCAGAAGCTCTCTAAGCTGTGTAGCCTTTGGTTATGCAAAGGGTACAACAAAACTAACGGTGAAAATGAGCTTCCCTAACACCCTTCTCCCTCTGTACCCAGCTCTTCTGCCTAATGGCAACCACTGTTAACAGTTTCAAGTGCGTTATCCTATTAGGAATACTCTATGCACAAGCAATCATAAGATACCATATTTTAATCATAAACAGTGTCATACTTCAGCCACACTTCTGCACCCTGCTCAACTCACCTAAGAATCTTACACATTGTTCTGTATCAGTGTACATCAATGTGTTTCATTCTTTTCATTGCTGTACATTATCATACTCTGGAGTAATTGATTTAACTAGTTCCCTATTGACAGTCATTACAGCTATTTCCATCCTTTTGTATTACCATCAATGCTACGATGAATCTCATGGACAAATGTCATTTCTCACTTGTGTGAGTATCTCTATTAGATAATGGTTAGAAGTGAAATTTTTGAGTCAAAAGTTCCTGAGAGTTCCTGCTTGCCCTACATCCTCACCACCATGATATATTATCAGATATCTTGGACCTTGTCTATATGATAGTTGAAGTTGGTATCTCATTTTAACTTGAAATTTTCTTATGATGTGTGAGATTGAGTACATCTTTTCATGTAAAAGATATCTAGATTTCCTTTTATTTGAAGTCTTCTTATATCCTTTATTTTCTATTGAAGTTTTGGGAGGTGTTCTTTTTGATTTATAAGGAAATTAGTCCTTTCTCTGTGATATGTCTTTGTGTTGACCTTAACATATCAATATATCCTCAGTCACTTACTATATTCTTTTACAATCCATAAATTCACATCTTATGTATGGAAAGTTTTCTTGAATTGTATAGATATTTTAAAATTTAATTATTTCCATTCTCATCTTCAGGGACACCAATTATGTGGATGTTGGATCCCTTTCTGCCTTCTGTATCAGTGTTTTTCTACTCCTTTACCCCTTCTTTATTTACATGTATTTGCCTTGTTTTTACCAACATCCGCTCTTC
>NW_006790551.1:6126418-6131491 GCF_000442215.2 Lipotes vexillifer
CTCGCTGTGTTTCCTGCATGTCCTGATGTGATAATTCCACTGTGGGCTTCACTTGTTGTTGGGCTTATTTTTCAGCCCATCTATTTTACTGAGCTCTGCTGTATCAGGTTTCATCCTCTTCTGTCACATTGCCACCTCTCCTGAGTTCTTGTATCTCAACTTTGTACTTTTGTTTTATAGGTGGGATTGCCTCCAGCATGTCTTCATTAATTCAAGACATTATGTACAGTTGAAATGTTCACCGTGTTGTGGCAATATTTTTCTTATGCATATTCTCCACCTGTTACTTTCTTGGTTTTTTATGGTAACTTAATATAGAGCCTGTGCCAGTTCTTACAGATTATGACTCACCTTTGTATGAGGTGAGTTCTTCCTGAGCCATCAGTTTATACAAGATTCACGTGTAAGATAGTCCAAAAAGTGAGACAGCTCTTATGATCTGGGGTGTGAGGATTAGTTCTTTCAGCCTTTACTTTTTTTCTGGGCAAGGAACAGAGGCTGCACGTCTGTACCCCACATAGAGCCTCTTTTCCCTACCCTGTCTCCCCAGGAGATGCTTCTAGAAACTATGGTTTGTCCATGTGAGACCATGTTCAGTCCAGACTTCTCTGCTTTTACTTTGTTTAAAACTAGATCTGATGGATGAATGTATAAAGAAAATGTGATATATATATATGTGTGTGTGTGTGTGTGTGTGTGTGTGTGTGTGTGTGTGTGTGTGTGTGTATGGAGAGAGATACAATGGAATATTATTCAGCCATAAAAAGAAGGAAATCTTTTCATCTTTGACAGCATGGATGGACCTTGTGGGCATTAAACTGAGTGAAATAAGTCAGACAGAGAAAGACAAATACCTTATGACCTCACTTATATGTGGAATCTAAAAGAACAAAAAACTGAGAGATACAGAGAACAGACTGGTGGTTGCCAGGGACAGAGGTCTGAGGGTAGGCAAAATGGAAGAAGTGGCTCAAAGGTACAAACCTCCAGCTATAAAATAAATAAGTCACGGGGATGCAATGTACAGAATGGTGATGATAGTTAATAATTCCGTATTGTATACTTGAAATTTGCTAAGAGGGTAGTTCTTTTTTTATATAAATTTATTTATTTAATTTATCTATTTTTGGCTGTGTTGGGTCTTCGTTGCTGCATGCGGTCTTTCTCTAGTTGTGGCGAGCGGGGGCTACTCTTCGTTGCAGTGCGCGGGCTTCTCATTGTGGTGGCTTCTCTCGTTGTGGCTCATGGGCTCAGTAGTTGTGGCTCACGTGCCCTAGAGCACAGGCTCAGTAGTTGTGGTGCTCGGGCTTAGTTGCTCCGCTGCATGTGGGATCTTCCCGGACCAGGGCTCGAACCGTGTCCCCTGAATTGGCAGGCGGATTCTCAACCACTGCGCCACCAGGGAAGCCCCAAGGGTAGTTCTGAAAAGTTCTCAACACACAAAAACATTGTAACTGTGTGGTGACAGATGTTAACTAGGCTTACTGTGGTGATCATTTCCCAATGTAGACAAATATTGAATCATTGTGTCATAAACTAATAAAATGCTGTATGTCGATTATACCTCAATTAGAAACAAAACCCTAGATATTGGGGCAGGGGGTCTCCCACGCCAGCAGATGCACTCAGTCCTGCTCCACAAAAGGGGCTGCAGGTTTTGCCCTCTGTGTGCACAACACGGGGTGCAGAGCGTTCAGCTCTCCTGCTCTGTCTGAGCTCTTCTGCAGCTGTGAATTTTCTCTCCCTCTGGACCCCTCCTGCATCCATTTTTGACCTTTACTGCACTTCCCCATGTATGAGTTTCCAGATGCTCTGGTTTCATCAAAGATGGCATTTACATTTCCACCTGTTGCTTCAGGATAATTCCCAAAAGGAGAAAAGGGAAATTCTGTCTTTACACTGTCATTTTACAACTAGAATTCCCTGAGCCAGGCTTTGAACTTGGGTCATCCGGGCTCTAAATCCAGAATATTTCCCTTGCCCCATAAAGACTATAATATAGACCGGGGTCAGCACACGTTTTCTATAAAGGACCAGACAGTAAACATTTCAGCCTTCACAGACCGCACTGTCTCTGTCGCAACTACTCATTTCTGCCGCTACATCATGAAAGTATCCACAGACAATCTCTGAACCAATCGGTGTGGCTGTGTCCCCTTCGAACTTCATTCACAGAAACAGGAGGCAGTCCAGTGGGCCACAGTTTACCAACCTCTCTCTATATATAGACTACAAAGCAGAGTGCAAATGCCCAAGTTGTCTTTTGGTGACTCAGCCCACACCTGAATGCTTAAAAGCTTCTCAGGGAACATTTAAAAATGGAAGGATTTGATATACAACCCCAAATTTCTTATTTCTTTTCAGAAATTGTGAGAGCTGACCACTCTAGAGTCCCACAAGGCTATGCTCGCCCCCATGCCACAGTCCCCACCACTCCGAGGTCTGGATGTCACCTTGCCTCTCCCGGCATCACATTGCACTGTTTCCGTTACAGATTTTGTACTTTGCTCATTGACATGCCCTTCCTGGTTTCTTTGGACATCCCAGTTTAGTGGTCACCAAGGTGAAGGACAAGCATCTTGCTCTGTTTCCTCAAAAAAAGCTGGTGAAGTGCTTGGCTGGGCTGTTACGAAATGCAACTGGAATTGCTCAGAAGTAAATTATATCTCTCGCTTAAGCCATCCCTGTACTCTGCTGGCAATAGGAGAACTGAGACATAAGGCCTGAAAAAACCTCCTGGGACCATCTGGCACAAACCCTTTCTTTTAAAGATGGGGAACTGAGGCTCAGAGAGGAGTGGGACTTGACCAGAGCCAGAGGAAGCTGGGAACAGAGCTCTCATCAAACATCCCCTCATCCAGGACTCTGTCACTTATAAATCTGCTGGGGCTCTTTCTTCAAAACTGAACTCTATTGTGGCAAAGAGGAGAAGCAGAAGGAGTTGTGTCCCCTGCCATCTGTCTTCTGTGTGTTTACTGAAATGTACTTGTAAAGACTCATAAATAGGCCCTGGAACTTAGTGCACAGAGAAAGGCGCAGCGGCCAATGGTGTGTGTCATCCTCTCCCAACCTCCTATGGAAACAACAGGTGGTGTCACTCGAGTCATGTGAGAGCATCTCCTTTACCACTTCAATGTCATCGTCCCCACCTCCACTGTCTGCTCCTTCACACCGTGTTCACTGAATCCTCACAACAACCCCATGCAGATAAACTGCCTTCACTTTTGTGTAAGTGAACCGGGGTCTCCTGTCTCTATAAGTAAGTTTTCCCACCATAACAGAACCATGGACCTTTGGCAGGGAGGGTATAGAAATTTTTGGCTAATTTTTCTTCTTTCAAGCTTCTGGACCAAATAGTTCTGCTGTTGGCTTAGCTGCAGTTTCACGAGGTTTTCTGGAAGGCAAACAGACTGCATTTCATGGATCTGTGCCAGAAATCCCATAAAACCTCTCTTTCCTGTCCTTTTTCGTCCCAGGAACTGGATTAAAAGTCCCGAATCACAGCTCTGTCACAGCCATCTCTAGCCTGCATTGAATCATGCTGCTTGCCATTGAACAGCCAGTTCTGCTACAACCACTGCAAATTAGGTCATACATGATTCGCAAACAGGAGAGCGCTGTCAGTTTAATGTGAAAGTCGGATTGGTTCAAACACAATTTGTCTCAGTGTGTTTTGTGCCAGCCAGTGGAAGCAGCTGAACCTGAAACACACAAGGGCTGAACCTAGCAGCTGCGGAGGAACCCAGCACAGGAAACCACGCCCTTCACTGCACTTCGTCCTTATGGCTCAGTCTGGAAGTGTTTGGTGGGCCATTCCCTCTTCTGTACTTGGCACTTGTTACCATCTGTACTTCAGCTCCCTTCTTTATAGTCTTTTCCATCACATGACCCTTGGCTTTTTTTCGAGATAAAGTTGTATAATTGCTGGAATATTGATTAGGAACTTAACTTTTTTTTAGAACCGTGCTAGGTGTTTATAGGATTGTTACTATTTTTGTTAATGTTCTGGTTAGAAGCTTCATGGGTTTCCGGTGGTCTGCCCCAGTCTTATTCTGTCCATCAGCCTGGATGGTGGTAAGCATGAAATTTTGTAGATTAAGAGGTTTCTCAGGAATGCGTATATCCTACTTGGGCGGAAACACCTGCGCTTATCTTCATAGTTACTTTTTGGTTTTGGCCCGATTTGCTGGCTTCCATTTATGATAGAGGGCCAATTTTTTCTTTTTATAGGGCCAATTTTTAAAGAAAAGTATGAAGTGAATATATGAGTGGTATACAGGTGATCCCTGACTCACTATAGTTTAGGGGGTAGAAGCCTGACATGGCGTGATGTGGGCACAGAGAAAACATAGTATGTGACGTGCTCAGTCAGAGGACCTCAGAACACACAGGGCAGATTACTTGTGGACAAGGGACCCTTTCACACTGAATCCCTGAACAGTGCCAGGGATTTGGTTAGAACTCAATAAATGGTGTTTGTTACTATGATTGCCAAAAAGAAAAGGCAAGAGTGAAATAAATAGGATGCTTCCTCTCTAGAAACAGGCAGAAGAGCCCATGGTGACATTCATGGCAACAGGAAAAGCAGTTCAAACAAATTTGCTTTCCATTAACCCTGCACAAGCATTGGTTTGCCAGGATCAGCAGAAATGACTAATTACTCTAGTCTGAAGCCTAAAAACATAAAGAATTAGATTTATTATAAATGCAAGGGTGTGCACTCTTGTCGAAATGACTCGTTCTGCAGTTCGTGACGTGCACTGATTTATGGCACTACATTCATACAGGGCTGCTTTTCCAGTTCCTAATGCTCTAAATGAGACATGGATTAAAAGAAAAATTAGAACTCTAACTTTAGCATGATTCAAAATAGCTCATTTCCATTCCAGAAGAGCAGAGATGAAAAGTATCTTTCTTCTCATTTTCTTCTAAATTAGGGAGACGTGATCTGGGCTGATGGACACTTCTGGTCACAACCAGGCCCTGGACCCACTCCCCTCCCCTGGGAAATCTGAAAGTCTCCCCACCGCCCTCCTTCCTCCAGACTCCCCCATCTTGTCCACTCTTTCCTTT
>NW_006790551.1:6131587-6132746 GCF_000442215.2 Lipotes vexillifer
CCCTCCAGGTTACCTCCATGGTCAGGTCCAAGCGCCTTCACACACTTCTCAGAGTCCTTACTAGCCAGATCCACACTTCCAGCCCCATCCTGGCCAGCCTGAGCTTAAACCACACCTTGCTATCTGCTGTTCCTTGTGCCATCTCACACTTTTTAGGGGCCAACACCTCCACCCAGCCTGCCCTCTATTTTTACTTCACTGTCTGGAAAACTCTTACTGATCCCTGACCAGCTAAAGGACCACTGCCCCACCATTGTCCATCCCTCCATCACTACACAGAGGTCTCGCAGCCCCGTGGCCCCTTCTTTCCTAGAAATTGCCAAGATGACACTGTCGTTGTCTCTTTGCCCAGCTGTCCTTCTCTCCACAGGTACCTCCCCAGGGCATGACTATAGGGACCTAGCGATCTCTAGGTCCCCAGTGCCTAGCAGGGGGTCAGCCAAACATTGGAAAGCAACACAAGTTGGATGGACAGATGGACAGGTGAGCAAATGCCCCATGGATTCATTTTCTGGGAAGATCTTAGAAAAGGGTACCTACCTTTAGAACTTCAGGCCTAAACAATCAGTCCTATGTCCTGGCAAGCTCAAGCCAGAATCTCAATCCTATAAACAGGAAAAGCAGAAACAGGGAAACCCAGAGTCCTGTCAGCTCCTGTCCCTCTGGGCCAAGGATTTGCAGGGTGGGTGTCGGGAGGGTGGAACAGCAACTCCCTAAGGGAGGCCCAAGGCCCTGGGCACGAGGGTACTGACCAGAAGATGACCTGGCTTTCAGGGGTGGGAAAACAGGCTGGATGTAACACGCTCGATTCTTTAAACCCCACTGTGGTCGCTGGGGCCCAGCCAATGGAGAGACCCTAGGTAGTAGCCAGCGGGTGGGGCTTCCCTGGAGCTGTCCACGGTGCTGAGCAACACAACGGCATTTCCTGGCTCTGTCCATGGTGCTGACTCCCGGGCTCGGGTTCAGCCCATGGCCCCAGCACTTCCCTCCCCACCTGGCATTGCCTCAGAGCCTCCTGGCACAGCTGACAGCCATTTCCTAGGTCCTGTCTCTTGATATGTCCCTGAACTTCCTTTTTTTTTTTTTTTTTTTTTTTTTTTATTGGAGTATAATTGCTTTACAATGGTGTGTTAGTTTCTGCTTTACAACAAAATGAATC
>NW_006790551.1:6132966-6163163 GCF_000442215.2 Lipotes vexillifer
GCGTCCCCTGCATCGGCAGGCGGACTGTCAACCACTGCGCCACCAGGGAAGCCCTGAACTTCCTTCTGAATGAGCACGAAGTTGGCCTCTTCGCTGTCCTGTATTAACTTGGGTCCAGAAGCAGACCTGAGGCAAGGATTTGCGAGGAAGTGTTCCCAGGAAAAACCAGGAAGGGTGTGGGGAATGTGACCAGGATGAAAAGGAGGCCAAGAGGGGAGTGAGACCAAGAAAAGTCCCAAGGAGGGCGACTTTGGCTCAATCTTGTGGGGAGCTCTAGGGACCACCGTAGGTCACCATCAGAGTGTCCAGATCAGGAGAGAGGGGGCTGGGGTATTTGTGCCACCACACCTGTCAGGCACTGGGTGAGGGCTGCCCCTTGGAGGACAGAGATCCCCAGGAGCTTCTGGCTCCCCGGCGCATAGGCAAAGGGGGATCCAGCGGCCTGAGGGAGACCCAGGGGAAGGCTCCTGGAAGAGAAAGCACTTTGGGGGCCCTTTGCATGAAAACAGTGCCGGGGTCTGAGGGGACATGGGCAGAGGCTGGACAACCTCGGCCACAGCCTCCACCTCCGATCTCCTCACCTTCAAGCCCCTCTCCACACTGACCACTGCAGTGGTCCTTCTCAAGCCAGCTCCGGTCTCTTGCTCAGCTCAAAGCCCTGCCTGACCCCGCTGGCTGCAGGGGAAATCCAGCCCCTCAGCCTGCCCTTCAAAGCCTCCACAACCTGCACCTCGACTCCCACCCTGCACTTTACAACCCTGCACTTTACAACCCTGCTTACTGAATGGTCTGCCATCCCCCGCCCCACACACACTTTCTCACTGCCTGGCCTTGGTTCAGGCTGTGACCTCCCTCTGGAGCGCCCTCCCAGGCACGCCTGCCTGGCTCACGGTCGGGGCATCACCTTCTGCTCTGCAGCTGTGTTACCCACTCAGCACACCTGGGTCCCTGCCCCTCGCCCCAGCCTAGACCTCCATTCCTCAGCCGGGCCTCTGCTCCCCTCGTTACCATCTCAGAGAGGAGGAAAGGGACCTCAGAGGTGAACTGCATCTGACATAAGGGGTGGTGCTGTGGAAAGAGAGGGGATGGGGCCCTCAAAGCCAGGAGAGATCATGACTCCACCTGGCACCACGTCTCTGTGCAAGGACCCAGCCCCTGAGTCTCAGTATCTTCATCTGTAACTCGGGGACACATATGCTCCCAGTACTACCGGAAATAAATGCCTGGTGCTCACAACTCTCAGCCAAATGTGGCTTCTTCCCTCTCCACCCTATTTCCTCCCTGCACAACTCACAGCCCATGGCAGAAGGCACCCAACCACCTGGTCAGACCCAGTACACAGCCTGTCTGAGGCAAACACTGACTGTGGGTGGGAGAAGCCAGTTGGCCAAGATGACACCTCGCTCTCGGATTCATCCTGTTCCTTGAGCTGCTGAGCTCAGGCTGTCATGTTCTGATTTGACTCAGAAGGCTGTGACACGTGGCATCTTGGCAAGCGATGAAACTGCCAGCGGCTCAGGTGGACCCAGGGCAAGGAGGCCACCAGACTAACATGCCATCTCTCTCACTGGGTCCCAGCACCTGGCCTGCCACTCCCGGCCATCTGCCCCCCTCCCCGCCCCCAGCAGAAGGCCTGCGCTCCCCTGCAAGCATCACACTGCAGATGATTCTCCTGTCTGGGGTGGTGGGAGGGGAGAGCATCAGCTTCTGCCTGCTCTTGGCAGGAAGGTGGGCGAGTGGGCAGAGGCTCGGGCTCAGGACCAACCTACTTGGACACTCCGGAACCCACACCAGGAAGCGGGCCACCGATCCATGATCATGATGCTCTGCGGACCATTCAGTTCAATTTCATTCAGGTGGCATCAGGCCCCACTGTGCACCACAAACAGCAAGGCCCCAGCAGAGAGGATGCGGTGAGGATGATTATGACCACGGCAATGATCAGAGCTGCCAAGATAAACTGAGCACTTGCTGTGTCCCGGGCACTCCCTAAGTGTTTTATGTGAATTAGCTCCTTTAAGCTTCCAACAACCCTAGGGCCTGAGTACAGTTTAATTATCCCCATTTTACAGATGAAGAAATGGAGGCACAGAATGATTAAGCAACTCACCCCAGGCCACACAGCGATAAGAGGGGTGGGGCTTTGAATGCATGCAGTCTGTCTGACTCCAGAGTCTAGGCTCCTACTGCCGCCCCAGCATGGAGCAGCTGCTGGCTGCACGGCTTGGCCCAGTGCTCTCTGTGACGCATTCTGGGTCCCCAGAATTCGCCCAAGGGAGGCACCTATATTATTTCTTTCCCAGCAAGGAGAGTGAGGCTCAGAGACTTCTCATGACTTGCCCAGGGCCACAGTCTGCTGGGCTCTGAAGCCCACATCCTAAATCACACTGTGCTTGGCGGCCCCCCTGCCTGCTGTCATCCACCATCCATTTCCATACATTGTCAGAATCCCTGTTTTCCCCCCAGGGATCCTGGAGAACAAAGCCCTATGGTGGCCCCAACTTTTTAAACTTCCAGCAGAGATGAGGTCCCTCCCTCTCTCCTCCTCGGCCCCACTCTCACGATGACCCCAGCCACGCACCTGACAGCCACCAGGACTAACTCTATGCTCCAGCTGGATCAGCATTAACAGGACCAGCGCCATCTCTCAAGACTGAATTTGGCTTCTCCATCTTCTACTGATTTTATTACAAAGGTTTTTATAGGCAAAGGCATCTTGCAAAACACACACAGGGTGCCCTCCAGACCAAACCTGCCCTTCTGGCTGACCAGTACTGCTGCAGGAATAAGTTCAAACTGGCATGCAAAAGCC
Organism: Lipotes vexillifer; assembly: GCF_000442215.2. NCBI lineage: Eukaryota > Metazoa > Chordata > Mammalia > Artiodactyla > Lipotidae > Lipotes > Lipotes vexillifer. The sequence goes on from NW_006790551.1 coordinate 6,135,779, forward strand.
CAAGGGCACCCCGGGACCTGGGGGTCATCAGGCGCCTTGAGAGGAGCCACCTTACTCTTGTGCGAGTCACTCTCTATTTATGGATATTTCCCACAAGTCACTGCCGCGGCACTTAGCTGGAACAGTGATCACGAACCTTAGCAGCCTGATGGAAAGAACATGAGCTAAGAGGTCAGGAAGCCCGGAGTTCAAATCCCGCCCTGCCACTTCCTAGCTGTGGGAACTTCGCCAGTGACCCAGCCGCTCTGAGCCTCATGTCCCTGGTCTGTATAAACAGCATGGCAATGCCCAGCTTTTAGGGCTATAAAGAGGCTCTGGAAGATTCTGGGTGCTCAGTAAATGTATTCCTTCCCCACTCCACCTCCTAGGAGTCCTTGCAGACCATCTGGTCCAAGGGCTGCAAACAGATGGCTCCTGGGTGCATCCTGCCCGGCTGCCTAGCTCGGCCCACGCAGGCTTGAAGGCGGTGTGATAAGGCTGGTATTGAGTCCGCCCAACCCAACAGCAGTGCAAGCCACCATGCCCGGCCACATATTTTAAGTGCCTGTGCTCTTTGCCTATGATGGAGTTTGGGACCCAAACACCCGATCAGAAAAGCCAGTGATTCTGCAATTCAGAGGCTACTAATGGGGCTGGAGGCTTAGTTTCTTAATTTCTTTGACTACAAGGAAGCTGCATATGGAAGGAGAATCATGGTGCAAAAAGACAAGACGGTCTCCATGTTTCCAAGCGATGACTAGCTGGGCAGATGATTTTGCACTCAGCAGTTTCTACTGTGACACACATGACAATCCTGCAGAGGTCAGAAGACGTCCGCTAAGCCGGTAAGTAGGCTGCAAAGGTCATTTCTGTGCGGCACCTTCACACCCATTGCCCAGCAGCATCAAAAACCTCTCCCCAAGCCTTTTCAGGGTGACTCCTAGTAATCTCTCTGTAACACCTATGAATATTCCAGATTCTTGTGTTTGCTCCCCAGGTAAGATAGGACACACCAAGATGATTTGCATGTCTGCGTCAGCAACTGTGCACTTAATTAATCCGACTGGAACCAATCTAGGGGAATTTAATTACCTAAGTTTGTAAAAGGACAGACTGTCAAAGGAAGTTCAGCCTGTACACTTGTTAACCAAATATTCCAAGAACAAGTGAAGCGACTGCTCTCATCTCCCACAAAAGCAGAGCTTTGTAAATAGGCTGCGGAGATGGTAAAATTTTAGAAAAACAGAGCTCTAAACATCACTAATCCAAGTGGCACAAGAGACCTTTCTAAGCACATGCTGAGACTCATATTCCCCCCAGTGTGGTCTTAACCCACCTCCACTGCAGGACTGGCAACCAGGCCACTGGGAGACAACTAGACCCTTGCAAAGAGTGGTGGAGTTGGAGTCAGACCCGGGCTTGAGTCCCAGGTGTGAGCAAACGTCATGTTGCCTCCCTGAGCCCCAGTTTCCTCATCTGTAAAATGGAAATTAACACCACCCACCTCACGGGACTGGTGCAAGGATCAATGAAAACTACAGGTGGGAAGCCCGTTGCACGCTGTGCCCACGCAGGGGCTTATGAGAGTCTCACCATCCTGAGGGCTCTTGTGCAGGGGTCTGAGACCCCGACTCACTTCCCAGGGGTCTCCCTGCCTCCAGGAGCTTTGTCCATCAGCCACGATCCCGTGGCCATGGAAATATTGATGACACCTGCACAGCACTCCCCTTCTACAGCCCACCTTCTCATTGCCCCTCACCAGTCAACTATGAGGCAAGCAGGGCAGGCACCCATGTTCCCATTAATCAGATGAGAAAAGTGAGGTTCAGAGAGGTTATGCAGTCCACGTCAGCACTCTTCCATTGAGCAAAGGGTTCTCTGGTGCAAAAACAAATCTGCTGGATAAAGGAGTGAGTGGATGGATGCATGAGGGCTGCAGGAGAAAACCAAGGGGTGTACAGACTTCTCCAGGCAATGGCTGGTTAACGGGCTCAAAGCACAGAGGCCCTGCCAAGGGAACGCCGGGAAGCTGCTGGCTGCAGCTCAAGAGCCGCTGGAGAAAAGGGAGCTGCAGGCGAAGGCCAGGTCCTGAGGTCTCTGGGAGCCTGCCGGGGTCTCATGTGAAGGAGCCTTGGAGGCCTAGGTGGGCAGTGCTGGCTGGGCTCACCCTTGCTGGCCGAGGAGAGCATGCAGGGGGGTGCAGAGAAGGTCCTGGCAGAGGCGCCAACACCCTTCAGTGGGGGGACACGCAGCCGTGGCAACTCCCACTGCACAAGCCTTCAGAGGAGCCTCCTTCCACTCTCCGTTTCCATGGGAATCCCCTTGAAATAACCCCATAACGGCTGTTGTTCTCTGCAGCGGAAGAGCTCAGGATAAATGCGACGGAGGGAGGCAGGCACACACTGGCGCTCAGGATGCCATGGAAATGTCAAGGCCCAGCCCCACGCCACCTACCCTCTCTCACCAGCGGAGAGGACCAGGGCCTCAGGGAAGACTTGGCCTTCACTCCCGCCTCTATGGGGGCAACAAGACCGTTTCCTTGGCAACTGAAGGACAAGGAGAAGACTGGCAATTGCATCTAAAACAACGTCCATCTGTCTCCCTTGGAGAAGGCTCACACCGGCCCAGGAAGGCCCAGGTTTGCAGGGACATGGTCTGGGGTCAAATCCAGCAGCGTGACCTGGACAAGCCCCTGAACTTAGAGTCCCCTTTTCTCAAGTGCCTTGGGTAACAGCAGAGGGATACAGAAGCACCCACACCCCCTGCAGCTCCGAAATCACTGGTTCCCTCTCCTCGCACTGGTTTCCGTATGCGTTTGTCTAATAAACCTAAAATATTACGGAAAGGGTCTCTGGTTCATGCAGCAAATACCTGTCAAGCCCTCCTGGGGGCAGGAGAGTGGCTGGCTCCTTGCACGCCCTTGTGGGATGCAGTGGGCCATCATGCACAGTCATATGAGAAGAGCACTCCTGCCTCAGCGGGGTCTCCAAAGACCGCCAGCTCCTGAGAAGTCTTTCCTGCAAACACCGGGCACTTTGCACCAGACACCTCTGAAGCCCTTTCCACTGTTTCCCATGTAGTTCTCACAGCCACCCTCTAATGTGAGATCTGTTATCCCTGCTTTGCTGATGGGCACACTGAGGCCCCAGAGGTCACACAGAGACGGGTGGCCGGCCAGGACCTAGGCCCAGGTCACCTGGCCTTGCAGGCAGCCCTCTTAACAGCGGTTCCGGGACCTCCTTGCCCTGCCTGGGTCGGCCCAGCCCACCAAGCTGTGGAGATGAAGGCTTAGGCCCGAGTCCCAGCGGGACCTTCAGGGCGAGGCCATCCGAGCGTGCCGCTCCATGTCTCTGTCTCCTCATGTCTGAATCACCCCGTCCCTCCCCCTGGTCCCAGGGCCCACTCCTCCCTCCCAGGGAGGGGCAAGCTGGGGCTGTGGAAGCCAAGTGACCCTCCTCAGGGCCTTTAGCCAGAACTCCTGGAGCAGAACTCCTGGAGAACTGCCACTTCCAAGCCCTTTTCATCTGTGCCTGGCTGGTCCCTCGTCCCAGACAAGCAAAGGGACCACAAAGCAATGGCCGTGACCCCAAAGGGCCGTGCTCCACTAAGAGGCACTTGCACCAGCAAGGGAAGGCTGCTCACTGGTTAACCCAAAAGGTCCTGCTAAACCTGGGATGGGGGCTCAGTGCTCATCCTGGCAGACGGCTGAAATGTCCATGACGACGATCCTTCCAGCAGGGAGCCCCTCGCGGCCCCTGCAGATGTCCCCACGCTCGGCCTTACTAACCAACCAGCCAACTGCCACCCCTAAGAGGTATCCCTGCAGAACCTGGCCAGCTCTTGTGACCGAGGGCACCTGAGGGCAGGGACGGGGCACAACGTTCGGCTCAGCGTCTTCCCACATGGGCAGCCGGGGACTTCGCCGGGGGCACTGAGGAGGTCCCGAGACCGTTTCAGAAAGAAAGGCTTTGTGCGGGTGAGGACTGGGGAAACAGGCACTGCAAACTTGGTGACATTAATCAGAATAAAAATACATGTACCTTTTGACCCTCCAGTACCCACTTGTGGGAATTAATGCTCAGATACACAGCACGGGTGTTAATTTGCAGCAGCATGTGAAAGAGGAAAAACAATAACAACAAAAAACTAGACACAACCTAAAGTCTCTCTCTAGGTGACTGTTTAATCAACTGTGCTCCATTCCCACAACGAAATCTCTGCAGCTGTTTAACAGAATGGTGCAAACACCACGCACCAATTCAGGAAGAACTGTATTGCCACGTTATACCACTCTGCTACTCTAAATATTTGTTGCCATGTGAATACACGACTTTGATTTTTAATAATAAAACAAGTTTGATTTTTTAATGACTATAAAAGCAATGGCTAATAAAATTCCATGAAATATGTCTTTGAGAGAAAGTAAAACATAGAGCCGTACGGACGGGAGGCATCGTGACCCTGCAGCCCCTTCCCCAACCCCGTGCCCCTCAGCTGGCCCCCAACTCCGTGGGTCGGGGCTCCGGGGTCACGATGTCCACCGCTCCATGCATGGCAGGAGGTCTTCCTCTGGTTACCCAGTTCTCCATCTGGGCCCTGTGCACAAAACAGGCAGGACAGCAATATATTCATCAGGGAGGAGCATCTCTAAGTCCTGGAAATCTATGTCACTGGGGCAGCACGTGCAGGCCCCCTCCAGCCCCTGCCTGAGAGTTCTGGAAACGGATGACGTCCCCCACAGGCCCTGGTCTGTGAAGCCAGAGTTTTCTCTTCTTTCACCAGACGCCAAATGCTGGTGGGCTATGATTTCCAGAGAAACGGCCAGTCCTGGACGCGGGAATGGGGCTCCCAGGGCCAGCGAGGACTGAAAAGAGGCCGATCCCAATCCGCCCACAGAGGCTGCCATGGGAACTTCTGAACCCAGTTTCTGTGGGATGCCCTCTTCATTTTCTTTCATCGCATTGCCTGTCCTAGATCGCTCTGGGGGGTGGAGTTTCCTGCAGCAGCAAAATTAGCTCTGGGAGGTGCAGGGTAATGGTGGAAATAGCATTCGCTTTGGAGTCAGGCAAGGCTGAGGCTGAATCCCGATTCCACCACCCTGCTGGCTGTGCAACCCTGGGCAAGGAGCCTGACCTCTCTGAGCCTCGGTTTTCTTATCTACAGGATGGGGGTGGGTGGTACCAGCACCAACTGCAGAGGCCTGTTGAGATAAGCATCGGGGTACCTCTGGCCAGTGTCTAGCACCTATTCCACAAACACTGGCTTCCCCTTGCCTGCATCAACATCCCCATTTTTAAGCTAAACAAAGGACAGGTGAATGGCTACCCAGTTCTTCATCTGGGTCCAAGAAAGATCAAGCAATGGCTCAGCTGCACTCTCAACACTTGCCAAGCACTGGAGGGAAACGCCAGATGATCTGCACAGTGGGTCAGCTCAGGGAATTCCGGCCCTTCAGCAGCCCAGCCAGTAACGAAGGAAGGCTGATGGCAGAGCCGGCCAACGAACCCATGTGCCATCCTGGACATGGTACCCATCCCTGAGCCCTCAGTGTAAGGAGGTCCGTGCAGGCCTAAGTGAGGGCTGATTTGGCATCCGAAGACCTGGCTTCAAATCCCAGCCCACTCACTTAGGAGCTGTGAAGCCCTCACCTCCATTTCCTTGTCTGTCAATTAGAGATAACAATTCCACATCCCGGGGGGGGGGGGCTTGAACAAGGCTTGTCGCTGCCTCCCCCTTCACACTGACTGATCCCTCCTCACCCTCTGGAACCCTCTTCCCCCCTCCCCCGACTCGTGCTCCTCCTTTAGATCCTAGAACTTGCTTGGGGTCCTGTATCTCCTGTATCCCCAACACCAGTCTCAATGCCGGTGCAAAGCAGGCACTGATAAATATGCACTGAATGAATTCACTTCTTCCAGGAAGCCTTCCCTGACTTCCCATCACCCGGGCCCCACTCTGGACGGCCCAGCCCCTAGGTTCCTCCCTGCCACTGTCCCGTCACTGACCCCTTGTCCATCTGGTCTGTTCTAGGGACTCCTCAGGGCATGGACCTTGTCAGTCATGTCCACGGCCATATTCCCCACTCCCAGCAAAGCGCCTGACACATAGTATGTGCTTAATAAATTGTGGGCTGTCGGGGTGAATCCACGAACAAAGATTCCTGAACATCTTCTGTAAATTCTCTCAAACCTGTCGGTCTCCTTCCCTTCCTATACGGCCAGACTTCTCAGCATGATTAAGTTTTCCTATTCCAGATATTTCCTCTCCTAAACATCCCATGCTCTCCAACTAAATCCAACTTTTTATTGTGATGAATTCCATCTAAAACATTAACAGAAAATGTGCCTTCTCTTCCATTTCCTGGATTTCCGTGCTCTCTGCAATGGGGAGGGGCAGCGAGAGTGGGAGGGGGCAGGCCAGCTGGCGGGGGCGGGGGGGTCGTGGCTTTTGTTCCTTCTCTGTGCGCAGCCCTGGAGAAGAGGCCTCAGGTTATAAATCCAGCTGAGCCTGTTTTATGGATAAGGTGCTCCACTGTTGATAGGTTTTTATAGCTGCCTGTTTACAAAGCTGAAGCATAATTCATTCTCGGCCACCTCCCACAGTGCCAGCTGTCCCATGCAGCCAGGTTTGGGGTGGCCAGGCTGAAGGAGGACAAAGGATGTCCTCTCCTTTGCGCCCCATCAACTATACTAAGTACCCTTCCCCCTCCCCCTCCCCCTCCATCGCCAGTCCTCTGAGGGACTTGGTTGGATTGCTTTGGGGACCCAGTAAATGGCACCCCTGTTCCTGTCCAAGTGTGAAACGCCTCGAGGGGGAGAGAAGAGTCAGGTATGTAGAATCAGGCATACATCAGGCATACGGGGTGTACATGCAAACCCCAGTGGGACCTGCTCTCCCAGAACCCAGAAAGGGCCTCACCCAGCACAGGCAGCACTGACCCAGCCCAGGCCTGAACTTCATGTCACAACGCGTCCTAAACCCACAAATCAGAGTAAACTCCCCATCCCCACTGCCCAGCAGTAGCCAAGTGAGGGTAGAGGGGGTCCGGAAGGGCCCTCCCCCCAGAATGAGGGCTGGGGAGTGGGGTCCCCAGCAGCCTAGATGGGAGACAGGGGGGACCAGATCCCTCTCTGCTTGTTGCAAAACCAGACTTGTGCCTTCCTTAGATACAGAAATGGATCTAGCCACCTCCTGCTGGCCCGTGGGCCATCTGTCCCTTCAGAATGACTTGCATGGCCCCCGATCAGATCCATCCGCCAATCAGATCCCCAACGTATGAACATGGAAGTTTAACTCTTAGGGTGCAGCTGGTTCTTCCGCACTTCCCAGCTCCTGGGGCACATCCCGATTCCCCTTCGTCCCATCTAAGTCCTCCTGGATCATTTCCCTGGGTCTGCATGGGACCCTGCTCGCAAGCATGCCTCATACCCATATGCCACCTCCTTCGACACATGCGCCTGCTTCAGAGAACACACTGGCATCTATGCCCTCAATGTAGAGTCTTCATTCCACAAATGAGGAAACTGAGGCCCGGGGAGGCTGTGCGGCTCCCCCGGGGTCACACAGCCAATCAGCAGCATAGCCTGGGCCTGTGCAGGGGTCTCTAGGCCCAGCGTCATCGCCTGTCACCATGCTGCACAGCCCCTTACAAGGATACAAGTCCAACCCCACAGTTTTCAGCCGTTGCCCCAATTTATCACCTGCCGTCCCACTGTCCCCATATGGACAAGAGCATGTAGCCAGAAAAGTGTCCCAGTTTGGAGTAATGAAAATTGGGTCACTCGTAGGGAAGATGCCAGAACAAGGTACGCCTGGGGTTCACAGGGTTGACCACAGGGGCTCCCAGCTCCAACAAATGCTCCAAAGCATTTGGAAGCAAAGTTATCAACTGAATCCTTGGCATAAAGCCATGTGGGTCCTTGGGGTCCTGCTGTCCTGCCGGATGTCCTGGCCCAAAGCTCTCCTGGAGATCCAATTCACCCTCTGGCCCAGCACAGATCAGGACCCTCTCAGAACACCACAGGACTGCAGGAGACTGAGGGGCTCAGGTGACCAGGCTGCCACCCTGGCAGGCTTGCCACCCACCGCCTGTATGGGTTGCCCCCTATCCCTGGCTCCAGCTCCTCACGGCCATGCTGCAGGTCACCCTCGCTTGGTTAAAAGGTAGGACTGGGGGCTTCCCTGGTGGTGCAGTGGTTAAGAGTCCGCCTGCCAATGCAGGGGACACGGGTTCGTGTCCCGGTCCGGGAGGATCCCACATTCCGCAGAGCAGCTGGGCCCATGAGCCCAGCTCATGGCCGCTGAGCCTGCGCGAATGGAGTGTGTGCTCCGCAACGGGAGAGGTCACAACAGTGAGAGGCCCGCACACCGCAAAAAGAAAAAGAAAAAAGGTAGGACTGGGATTGTGGTGGGTCAGAGTCAAGGGTCAAGGCCTTTGGAGCCACCCTGGAGCACCCTTTCCTGGGATGCTGATAGGCATGGGTGTGCTGGGTGTGGCTCCCTACTTCTGTGGTTCCACTGCTCAGCAGAAAGACAAACATCTGATGGGACCTCTCTGAGTATCAGGTGCACATAACATGTTATCTCAGACCACCCTTGAGGAGACCCCAAGAGTCCTCTGGCCCCGATTTAGAGCTGAAGATATGGAGGCAGGAGGGGGGCCAAGGCAGGTCAACTGTGCATGGGCAGTGGGTACCTGAGTCCCTTGGTGCCCGTCCGCTCTACAGATGTACACGCACCAGGGACAAAGCATGGGGAGGGAGGGACCCCCAAAGGGAAGGAGTGGAGTTCGAAGGCATCGGAGTGCCTGCGGTATCGGGAACCAGCCCCAGTGTACCCTGGCTCTGCCTCCTCCTGGCTGAGGGAGGTCTTAACTTCTGGGACCCTCAGTTCCCTCATCTGTAAAATGGACAGAACCACCCCCTACTCTAGGGCACTTCACAATTCAGTGAGATGAGGCACAACAGGAAGATGCAGTGGTTGGCGGCGGATCTGTCCCCACCGCGTCCCCTGGCTGGGGCAGAGGAGGGCCTTTGGGAAGCTGTCCACTCAGGAGGATGCCGTGTGTGATGGGGCTGCGGCTGCTGCACGGTGGGGTCCCTCCTCCCCGCCTCTCCCTCCCGCAGAACAAGCCATCTTCTTCTTTTTTTTTTTTAATAATTGGAAACAATTTTCATTCATCTTTCATTTAAACGTATCGTAGTATGAGGTACAATCATAATTACCCTTAAAGGCACAAAATATATTTGAAGATAGGACAGTTTGGGAAGAAAATAATCAAGTCATAGAGAATTTTCCAACTATGAAGTGACTTAAAGACATCAACCAGATCAGCAATTCCCAATGTGAGTGAGAGGTTTGAGGATTTTCTTTGTCAAATGGTTAGTAAATATAAATAATACTTATAGTCTAAATATCTAGTACATTGAGTATTGTGATTATTAAAATGTATTCATTTTAAATTGATAATGAATTCAAGGTGGCTTGGTGGCGCCTGTAGTTTGATACATAACAAACATGTAACCTCTGTCAGGTGGAGAGATGTGGCAAAATAATCTTTTTACATTATAAGAGGTCTTCTTAGGGGAATTAGGAAACCCTGGGCTGGCAGCATCCACATACAGGCCTAAATGGGTATCAGCAATAAACCTATTACAGACCATAGCCAAATCCAGCCCTGGGCCAGACCTAAAAAACTAGCATCTAGCCTCAGACAAGAATGGATAAAACCTCACAATTCTTCCATCTCTTGCTTTTTTCCTCAAGTCAGTGCTTGCGGTACGCGGGCCTCTCACTGCCGTGGCCTCTCCCGTTGCGGAGCACAGGCTCCGGGCGCGCCGGCTCAGCGGCCATGGCTCACGGGCCCAGCCGCTCCGCGGCACGTGGGATCTTCCCGGACCGGGGCACGAACCCGTATCCCCTGCATCGGCAGGCGGACTCTCAACCACTGCGCCACCAGGGAAGCCCAAGCCATCTTCACAATTGAGTTTTGTCCCCAGAGAAGCTCGGGCTTTCAAAGATCTATTCTTCTTCTCAACTGCACAACATGGATGAATCTAGAAGACATTCTGCTCAATGAAACAAGCCAGACACAAAGGACAAATAACGTATGATTGCTCTTATATGCGGCCCTAGAAGAGGCAAATTCATGGAGACAGAGAACAGCTCAGAGGTTACCGGGGTGGTGGCAGGGGGGGGTCACTGTTTAATGGGGACGGAATTTTTGTTTGAGTAATAAAAGCATTTTGGAGATAGACAGTGGTGATGGTTGCACGATATTATGGATGTAATTAGTGCCCTTGAATTGTACACTTAAAAATGGTTAAAATGGCAAACTTTATGTTACGTATGTTTTACCACAATTTTTAAAAAATTGAGTAATATATAAAAAAGCCCACACTTGAAGTGGGTGAATTGCATGGCATGTGAATTATACCTTAATAGAACTATTTTTTTAAAAAAAATTAAAGATGTGAATCTTGACTGCTGGGGTCTCTGTTTGGCCGGGGTCTGAGCGGGCAGGCTGAGCCCATACACGGCAGCCAAACCAAGGTGCCCACCTATCCTGTGACCTGCACCCTGGTGGACAGAGACTCTTTCCATTAGCTTTGCTGACACCCAGAGGAAAGGGACCCCCCCACACACGCTTACTCTGAGGCTGAGAGCTTGGTGAGAGCCTCTAATGTGGCCCAATGTCCCCTTCCCACCCCCAGAGAAGAAGGGCCTGGAGGGGAAAGATCATTGCCTGGGACACACAGGGATGATTTTAAGATGATGCTAAGCCACCTCTCACTCAGAACGAGACTGGAAGAGAGCCCTAGACTCGGCATGTCCCTTCTCCTGCCTGAGCTCCCAGCTCCCCATCTGGGACAATGACAGTGCCTGCCCCAGGGACAATGCTTGGACACCGCCCACCCAGCCTGGGGCAGGCACGTATGCACTCTCACTAAATGTCAGGGTGGCTTCCTTCCCTTCCATCACAGTCACTCAGACAACGGTCCCCATTACCCATTGGGTGGATGCCGCGTTGGCCGTGTCTGGGACAGGTCACCAGGCTGTGACGGTTGCCAATAAAACTGCTTCCAGGAGGCTGGGCAAATAAGATGATCCAGGAGCTCGGTGTGTCCTTAGAGTCAAGCTGAGCAGAAAACCCAGCTAGCTCACCTGTTCCCTTCTGCAGTCTTCCCCCCAATGACAGGGGGCTGCCAAGAAGGAGAGCACAGCTCCACCCAAGGCCATCGTCCCAGATGTGGGCATCGCATAGCACAGCACACCTGCAGGGGGAAGGGCCGGGGTGGGGCAGTGACTGACAGGGTGCACCCTGACCCCCATTTCTATCAATAACTTCTGCCTGATGCACACAGGAAGGCGGGTCTGTGGGAATCTAGTTTACCTCCTAAAAAAAGCTTTTACTTATCTCTTGTTTTCTGTATTTATTTTTTCCAACTTTATCGAGATGTAATTTACAAATAACACTGAATAAGTTTAAGGTATACAATGTGTTGATTTAATATGCTTATATGTTACAAAATGATTACCACCATGTTGTTAGCTGAATCACCATCCCAGCACATTATTACCATTTCTTTTTGTGGTAAGAATATTTAAGATCTACTTTCTTAGCAACTTTCAAATATATAATATAGTATTATTAACTAGAGTCACCATGCTATAGATTATACTATAGATTATATATTATATAATGTATAGATTATACATTAGATCCCCAGAGCTTATCCATCTTATAACTGGACCCTTTGACCAACACCTCCCCATTTCCTCCATTCCCAAGCCCCTGGCAACCACCGTTCTAGCCCCTGTTTCTCTGAGTTTGGCTTTTTTAGATTCCACATATAAGTGAGATCATATGGTATTATTTCACTTAGCATAATGACCTCAAGGTTAATCTACATTGTCACAAATTCTGTATTTAAATAGGCAAAAGCATGGGATGCTTTTCATATTTTTGAACAGAGAAATGGTCTGGAGGACAAGGCCTCTGCATCCTGTTACTGGTCAGGAAGACAAGGGAGGTGCAGCACCTTCAAGGTCAGACACATCCCAGTACGGATTTTGGCTCAGCCGACTGACTGCAGCAGACTGCTTCTCAAAGCGGGTCCCAGCACTGTCTCCCATCCCATCTGTTCTCCACAGTGTGACCTGGCCTGTCCCGAATCCAAAGGCAGAATCTAACTCCCCTCCACCCCGGCCCAGCCTGTGACTTGACTGAATTAAAGTCACACAACTGGTGATGGGAGACTCCGAGGAGGTAGGCAAGACAGGTCTCGCACCTGGATCCTGGGACACCTGATCTGGCAAAGCCAGCTGCCACCCAAGGAGTCCCAGTGCCCTGAGACCGCCATGCTGGAGAGGCCAGGTCTATGGTCCCCAGGGAACCAGCCCCACCACACACGGAACACATGAGTGAAACCGTCTTGGACCCTCCTGCCCCCAGAGCAGCCTGCCCAGCAGCCTAGAAGGAAGATGCAGCAGTTGCCACGTAGAACAGATCTGCCCAAATTCCTGACTTACAGAATCCAGGGCACATAATAAAACTGCTGTTGTTTTAAGCCACTAAGATTTAGAATGATTTGTTGCGTAGTAGTTGTAACCATGACACCACCGTGTGACTTTAGGTGTGTGACCTGACCTCTCTGGGGCTCCGTTTCCTGGGATATAATAGGGGGTCATTCCCACCACCTCCCATAGTGGGTATAAAGTTCCGATGAGATCATAAACATGTGTCTCATGATATCGTTGCAGCCAAGAAATGGCAGCTTCCCTCGTCATGGCTGTCACCATTACTATTCTACCATGAAGACGAGATACCTGTACACGCTAGAAAAGGGTCACAGCACAATTCCTCTCCTGTGCAGTCAAAGCCCCATCACCCATCAGACACACATCAAGAGACAATGATCACAGCAATAAGTCAGGATGTACTGGAGCTGAAATTGATCCTTTTTTTTTTTTTAAAGCAAGAGAGACAGAGACTGATGGCTTTGCTATAATCTACAGATTACTCCAGAGCTGCATTATACATGTGGACTGACTCTTTTAAAGATCACCCACATGAAAAATTTTGATACATTTTATTTTTAGTTTAGTAGACATGATATTCAAATCCTTATTCAAGCCCTTTAAAAACACTCCTATGTTTTCATGAAGAAATTGCATTCCCATATAGCCAGAGATAGGAATAACCTGAAATACAGAAAAAATGTACATTCTCAAGGATGCTCATCATATCTTAATTTAAAACACCCAAAGTTGGGGGCTTCCCTGGTGGCGCCGTGGTTGAGAGTCCGCCTGCCGATGCAGGGAACGCGGGTTCGTGCCCCGGTCTGGGAAGATCCCACATGCCGCGGAGCGGCTGGGCCCGTGAGCCATGGCCGCTGAGCCTGCGCGTCCGGAGCCTGTGCTCCGCAACGGGAGAGGCCACAACAGTGAGAGGCCCGCGTAGCGCAAAAAACAAAAAACAAAAAACAAAAAAACAAAAAAAAATACACCCAAAGTTGGGATATGAGTGTCCGAGAGTGGGAGGTCTCTCCACCCTCTACACACTGTCATCCGCACCTACCAGCCTTGGGAACACGCTGGTGTCAACCAGAGACGAAGAGAGTGGGCTCAACCCTCCTTTCTGCACCATGCATGCTGCCCCAGCCCTGCCTCGACCTCTCCTTCCCACCGCCTTCACCTCCATCCCCTTCCACTGCCGGCTCTGGGCGCCTCACTGGGGCTTTCTCGCCTCTCCTGGAAGTGCTCTCGTCCCCCTCTGACCCTCACTCCCCAATCTCCCAGAGACCTCTGGCCACTCTCGTTTCCCTCTTTCTTCTCTGCCTGGACAGATCACCAAGGCCCCTTTGTCTGTTCATCCACCACGACTGCCCAGGAGCTCCAAGACCCACAAGTTAATGCTCCGGCAATCCTAGAGCCACACCGTTTCTCACCTGCGAGCTTCTGTCCATAACACCCCTACTGCCTGCGGTGCCTTCTCCCCTACGCGCTACTACCCTGCTGGACAAGCCGCTCCTCTGCTCTGGACTCAGCCTCTCCGCCCATCTGCTCCCAGGCTGTGACAGGACCCCACTGCATCCCAGCTCCCATCACACTGTATTATGATCACCTGTTCATGTCTCCTTGGTTCCAGAGGTTCTCAAGGGAGGGGCTGTGTCTTATTCCTGCTCTTTCCTGTATCCTCCTTCCCCACCCACATACCCACTGTAGGCAACAAACCCCAGGCTGGCGGATGAAGCCAACATAGTTACTGAATAAGTAATTAAATCTACATGATGGACTACTATGCAGCCATTAAAAACTGTTTACTCAGAGTCTGTAATAATAGAGGGGAATGTTTCAGCACGTTAAATATTTTAAAAGAAACAACTGTATTTATATTACAATCTACAGGGGGGCAGTAAGAAAGAAATATAACAAAATTGGAACAATGTTTCTGGGGCAATGGAGTCAAGGATGTTATTTTCCCCCCCTCTTTATTCTACTTTCTGCATTTTCAAACGTTTCTGCAATGAGATAAAATAAAGAAAATTAAAATCTTGCAAGGAGCATCTTAACATACATGCACCTTAGCTCCCAGAGTATGACAATATGGGACACCTTATGATGATGGGTTATATTTTCACAGCTTCAATAAAGAGCCTTACTGCTCCTTGGGGAAAATATTCAGGTTTGTTTTTTTTTTTAAATCATCTTTCACATTGAAAGCTGGTGTAGGAACCACTATTGCTCAGCCCTTGACTCCTTCAGCCAGTTCATTCCATGATGGATTGTTCCCGAAGCAGACAGGCTGGCTATTGATCTGCACAGTGAAAACAGTGGACGGAAGTGCCTCTCTCCCAGTGATCTACTGGCTGCCTAACCATTTCTGCAGTGAGGAATTTGAGTCATTTAACAGTCTTGAGCTGCTGCTTTCAATAAGGAGGATACTAACTCCAATCCTCCAGCCATGGTTTAACATCACTATGCCCTTGACACGTGGAAGGGCCACACAGGATAGACACTGCCCATTTGGCATGAGTTCAGGGAGACCTCACTTTGCACAACTGTGTGGAACCCTAACAATGACCGTGCAAGCTGAAACACTCAAAGTGATCTTAATAATCAATGTGGAAATTACAAAAGTTCCACGATCTTAAAAAAAAACTTTTTAAAGGCATTAAAAACTCTCTTACGGATGGTTATAAATGTAGAGGGTAATAAAAAAAGAGTGAAACTAATATTTTATTCGGTACACAGTCATGTAAAACATTAGAAACACTGAGAGTTCGAGTGTTTTATTTCTTCGTAAAAAATGTATCCAGACTAGTTTCAACAGTGCTGGCTTCCTCTGCTTGTTGGATAACTTGAATGCTGGGCAAACATCTTTTCTATGCCTTGAAGAACTGCCTTTCTAAGTTCAGATCCGCTTCCAAGATTCTACCCTCTGCACGTTCAACACTGTGAAATAGCTTCAAGAGTTCCTTTAAGTGTGCTGCCAGCGTCACCTCCCCGGGGACATCTTCATTTTTTCTGTCACAGGCACTTCTCTCATTTATGTCAATAAGTTCACCTTGACTTAGTTACTTAGTTCCCCTGGCTGCATGTAAGAGTCTCGAATGGTCACTGCTCCAACATTCCCAGGATCAGCAGTTTCCACTAGAACTCCATTTACATCCAATCCAAATTTCTCTGCCAGCATTATTACTTTTCTTCTTCCTTTTTTTTTTGCTGAGCATCATCTTCGTGGGCCAAATTTCCTCTTTTGACTATCCATTTTTGTAAAATGTCATGTGGGTTTATCACCAGGAAACAAGGAGGCAACATCACCACATGCTTTGCTGTCTACGTGTGAACCAACAGATACACAGGGACCAACCAGAGACAGACACTGAAAGAAGTGACTTGGTCTCAGATCACAATACTCATCTGTTATTTACTTAGTGATTTGTGGGCTGGAGAGCGAGTGGCAAAGTTTCTACTTTATGCAATTACTCACAGTTACCATTTTGTGGTAGCTGAAATCTGGGCTACGTGACTGGGGGACTGGCATTACTGAACAAATCCGTACACATTGGAACCGTGCAAAGTGAAGATGGCCAGGTGGAGGCACGGCGTTTGGAAAAACAATTGGACTATTCTGGGGTCAGATTTGAAGACATGCCATTTGTTCACTCAGTCATTCAAACACACATTTATCCAGCACCTAGTGGGCACCACGTGGGTACCAGGTGCTGAGCTGTGTACAGAGGAAACAAGCATGTCCAAGATATATATCCGCTGATGTTTCATGAGGCAGGACTCGGGGTCCAATGTTTCAGAAAGGCCAGGTTCCAGTCCCGTCTTATGATCTGAGCTGAGTCACCCCTCCTGGCTGGGACTGGGAATTAAGGTTCTTTAAGTTATAAGGAACAGAAATTGACTCAGGCTAACATAAGCAAGAAGGAAGTTACTGGAAGGTCCTGAGGGAGCCACAGAATCTAGGAGAGAGCACAGCAGCTGGACAAGGGGCCTCAGAAGGAGCCGGGCAGTACTGGGAATTCCATTTCGGGGATCTATGACTATTCCAGTTACCTATCGCTGTGTGACAAATAACCTTATAACTCAATGTCTTCAAACAGAAACCTTTTGCTCCTGAGTCTGCAATTTGGGTAGCTCTTGGTGGAGATGGTGTGCGCGGCTGAACAGCCTGCCCAGGATCTCTCGGCTGATCAGTGGTGAGGAGGGGTCCTTAAAAGAGAGAGGCGTGCCCAGGGGATTCCCAGGATCCAGGCAAACACCTGTCAGCATCCGGTCCCGTCAGGCAACTGGGATTCAGAAAGGGATTACGGACTGTGGGGATGAAACTGTAATCCTTACGAAACAGTAACGAATGTCTTTATCAAGTCAGGATGGAGGACTGATCTCCATCAGAAAAGATTTAAGAGACAGAACAAGCAAATGCAGATGCAGGACTTTAGATCCCGGGTCAAACCAACCAACTATAAAAAGACATTTTTGAGATAACTGGAGGCATTGCTAAGGTGAACCAGAGTCAATCAACCTGTTTGTTTATTTTTTACAGAAGTATAGTTGACTTACTAAGATGGACCAGAATTTAGATTGAAAGAAATTCGTACTCATTTTGTTTGGTGAGATAGTGGTACTTGGTTATGCAAGAAATGCCCTCACCTTTCAGAGATGCCTGCTGACGTAGGGGTGAAATGACAGGAGTCTTGAATTTACTTAAATATTCTTAAGCCAAAAGGATGGGAAAGTAAATGAAGAAAGTACAGCAAAATCTTGAGAGCAGCTGAAAAGAGGGGATGGATGAGGAACAATTCAACATACGATTTTCTCTACTTTTGTACATATTTGAAAGTTTTCATTAAAACGTTATTGAAATTATAAAAGGAAATTCAAAAGCTGATAATGACAACACAAGTAGCTCCCTTTTATTGAGGTGTAAGTGCAATGCGCACATTATTGCCCTTAATACAAAAAGCCCAGGTGGCTAGTAGTTCTCCCTCTCCTTTAGGGATGAGTCTACTGGTTCAGAGGCTGAAGAACCTGCCAAAGGCTCACAGCCGTGCCCAGGAGCGGAGCGCAGGGCTGGCAGCCCCGGGGGTCAGGGCTGCAACCTCTGCAGGGCGTGGGGGCGGGAGGATGCAGGAGGCCAGGCTGGTTCAGAGGAGGCCCTGGTCTGCAGTTGGAGATCCCATCCCTGCTTGGCATCCCTGCTGAGAGCCTTTGTTCTGCCTCAATGTGCCATTCAGCCCAGGGTTCTGGAGGACAATGGATCCCACTGTGCAAGGAGGCAATGCCATCCTGGGCAGCACAGAGGCCCCAGGTGGGCCCTGGTCCCCAGGCAGGCTGGCAACTACAACCTGGGCTCAGGTAGAGGAGCCTAGATGCTGTCAAGGGACAAGCACGTGTAACCCTGCACATGCTATCCTTTCTGCCTGGAATGCACTAGAAATCTGTGTCTCAGCACGCCATCACTCCCGACCCTGTGAATGCCACTGCCTTTAGTGCCAAAGCACCTGTCCTCTATAGAACGGTGATCATCCCCTTACTGATGCAGTGGAGGGGATCCCTTCTTCCACTGACCCACGTGGATTACCTTCACCACATGCGGCTAGGCGAGATGCAGTGCTGCTACGTGTCCAGCGTGAGCACCGTGCCAGGCAGTCCTGGGTTCAAATTGCGAGACCCTCTGAAGCTGGGTGCAGAGCCAGAACTGAATGGGCCACCTGTCCCTTCTCTGTTGGTCCAACAACCAGGCAATGTGGAGGTTAGGAGGATGGGTTTGCAGGCAGATGGCCGGCATTCAAACCCCAGCTCTGCCCCTTACAAACCATGTGACCCTGGGCAAGTGTCCAAGCCTCAGTTTTCTCCGTTGTAAAATGGGGTAAAACACACACACGTGCATACACACACCGGGGTTTGTGAGGAGCCAATAATATGAGGCACTCAGTATCACATCTGGCATCAGTGAATGGTCAATCATAATAATGGCTATTATGTTCGTTTCATAATTATTTAATGCTGAAGACCAGGTGAGTAATTTTGCACAAGGGCTGACTGGTGAGGAGACCAAGGTTAATTAACAGGACACCCCAGGGTGCTGTGGGGCTGGCAGATTGCTTCAGCAACTCCAGACTCCATCCTGAGGCATCCCACTCTCTCACTGGCATCCAAGATCCTGGGAGAGATGGGCCCGTGTTTCAAAGACACAGCCTGGCCTGTGTCCACGAAATGAAACCAGGAGCATGGAGCTCTAGAAATGGTGACTTCTGGGAGCTGGAGCATTTGTCCCAGGGCAGGAAGACTGCGGCGGGGGTGTCAGGTGCGTGAGGAGACATCCTGGAGAGCAGGTCACAGAGAGCAACCTATTCTGCGTGCCAACGGGGAGAACTAGGGGTGCAGACTATAAAGGCTCATGGAGAGATGGCATCACCAAATAGAATGCAAGGGAACCAGGTGCTGGGTGGGTGTGGGCACCTGAGAGAGGCTTCCCAACGTTGTCCTGGCTGCTTGGCAGCATATAAGGCTGGGTGATCAAGCTTTCTTCCTGCCAGCCCCCTCTCTCTCCCTTCCCTTCCAGGATTCTCTTCGTTCTGTGATTCCAGAGCCTTCCTGTTTTATCTCCCACCTGGGTGGCCACCAGGAATTCTCGTTCTCTGTCCCTTAGATGTTGGTGAACCTTGGGGCTCTGGCCTCAGCTCTCTTCCCTCCTTCCTCTCACCCCTGCTTCACTCTCCCTGCCCAGAGACATGGGCTTCTTTTCTGCCTAGCACATAGTGGGTGCTCCAGAAATGTTTGTTGAATGAATGAATGACCTTGTCCTTCAGTGTTGTACGTCTGGCATCTAACCTCCGCCTGGCATTTAAGGGGGATCAGTAAATGTCTGTTGAACAAAAGGGTAAAAATGTTCAACCTCATTGGTATTTAGACATGAATTTAAACAAATATTTTTCATCTGTGATATCTGCAAAGGTCAAACAAATTAGAATACCTAATGCTGATCAGCATGAGGTAAAATAGAGAAACTTTCTGGAGAATAATTTGTCAATGTGCGTCAAGAACGTTAAACACGTTCATAATTTTTACGTAAAATTGCATGTGCGGGACTCTCTCTGAAGAAAATTATTCCATATTTGGGGGGAGGGATGGGAATAGGGTGTCTTCTTACACACATAGCATTCCTTCCCTCAGTGTTAGTTATCAAAGAAAATAAACAATCTAGTTATCCATCAATTGGGGGTGAAGAGTTGAACTATGACATCTATCACAGGAAGAGTGTGCAGCCAATGAAATGGTGGAATTTGGGGGCGGCGCCGAGGTAACCAGTTACACACCCCTTCCCTGCTAGGACTTGAGAACACACAAGGAAGATGGACAAGAAAGAAATCAAAAAAAAATTCTTCTTCCTTGATGGTAAACTCGTGGCGGGGAATGAGCGAGGGAACCCTACTCCACTGCCCCTCCTAAAGGCTGGACTCTGAAATGAGGGAAACATAGGCTTCTTCTTGGGGCCCCATGGGTAGGGGTGAAGCAGAGACCTTCAATACTACAGCCCCGCCCAACAGAGAAAAATTGTCCAATGAGTGACAGGTTCTCACCAGTTCCACCAATCACAAAAGCCAAGGGGGTGAGAGGTGGGGCCAAGGATTCCACCATCCCAGGAATTCCAGCCTCCTCCCTACAGCAAAATAGGGCCAACTATATAGCATTTGTGGAGCCCGGTGCAAAGTGAAAATGCAGAGGATAAAAAGCAGGGAAAAGTATCATTAAAGGTACAAAAATATAAAGCTTCCTCATTTTTTCCCCATGACTTGTCTTAGTTATTTGCTATTTAATGACAACTGAAAAAAAAATTTAAATTATTAGCATGAATGGTATCACTCATTCTGTTGTGTAATTCCAGCTTTAAATGCAAACAGAAGAGCACTGAACTCGAATGCAGAATCCCTGAATTACACAATTCGTATCTGGTAGCTCCTACAGGCATACGTGGCTTGTTCTTACCAGAGCAGTGGGAACACTGCACATTTTATTTCACCTTTTGACGCTTGCACGTTCTAGGCACACACCTCCACCCTCGATGAATGACGGTTGAAGGGAACAGGAACTATGGTTTTCCATCTTTCCCTTTCTTTTGGTGCCATCATTTTCAGAAGCGTTGATTAGCTAGCCCAAAGATGTCACACAAGTAACAAAGGCTATGATAGGGTTCCTTGGTCCTTATGCTTCTCAGAATGTCACTGCCTCCTTCCTGCGTTCAAAACAAGTTCTGATTCAAAAGGAAAGCGTGGCCTCTCGAGCTGTCAGTGCCCCTGTTTACGCAACCACAGACATGCTGATCGGTGCCTATGCACAGAATTCTGGTGGCCCCAGGACACTGGAGAGCTCCATGACACTTAAAAGTGACACAAGTTAAGCATGTTACGGAAGCCACACAAGGAACAGTGGAATCGCTTGTTGCATGTGTCACTTGTGTTCACAGGTGTGCTCCATTGTCCCATCAGATGTCACTTACAAAACACGGGTTCAAAGATACAATTATTAAAAATTTCAAGATGGGGACAGCAGAGAATTAAACCGCGCAGAGTTCTTGGTCCTTCCGAATATGGGACCTCCACGGGTTGCACACTCAGGACACCAGCTATGCAGCAAAGCACTGGAAAATTCTTATAACCTCACACTTAAAAGTACCCTTCCAAATGGTTTATATGGAGAGATTAAAGCTTTTATTAAAAACAGACATGGGCATTTAAAAGAGATGGGCAGGAGCTGTGGCAAATGGCTAACAACATGTATCTAGAGGCTGGTCTTTCCTCTTCATCTGCATTGTTACTCTGTAATCCTCCCCTTTAAGCCCCAGTATTTCATACAGCCACGCTTCAGGTGTCAAGACCTAAACACCTTAGAGAAACACCCCTTAGCTCTGCTGACTTTAAGGATAAAACCCCAAAACTGTAGCAAGTAAAAACCAGGAGATGATGCGGAAACATTTTATTAGCACTTGATTTCCATCTTGCAGCAAGAAAATGAGAAAACCCCTACTTGTTGACTGCACCAACCTTTAAGTGAGGTCTGGCTTCCTTGACAGTTTGGGGAAACTTATAACAGTAACCCCTTCCCAAAGGAGGACCTTTGGAGTCCACATGGTCTTTACTCCTCAGAACCTTGTGACAACCCAGGGCAGGAAGCAATGCAGGGAAACTGAGGCTCAGAGAGGTGATGTGACTTAATGGGGGACAGCCACCGGTGTCCCACTGCAGCCTCCTTCCCTGAAGTGGAGACAACATGAGCTCGTGAAAACCCAGGCAAACTTATGGAAGGGGTGCTCCTAAGTGGAAGCAAAAGGAACAAATATTTCAAAAATCAAAGGCTGGCTCTCCGCTCTCCTACTGGGCTGGCTCAGGTCCCTGCCAGACGTAACTCCCCTCTCAGCACAATTTCTCTGGGGGTGGAGATGGAATTAGGTTAGCCAGTTTGATGACAGTTCTAAGGGCTAGTCTAACTCTAACCCCTAAAGAACAGACATAGTTATTTATGGACAATATTTATTAAGTACTGACTGTGCCCCAGGCCCTGGGCTGGGCACAATCACACACACCAAGCCATTTAATGTCATGAGTTCACTGAACATATTCCATTCATGAAGCATGGTGGGGAGTCCACAGAGAAGATGCTACAGCATCAAATAACTGCACGTCCCTTGTTTCAAGTGATCTAAGGAGCAACCTGGAGAAGAAACTAAGGCTCAGAGAAACCTGCCCAAGATTACAGACTCAGAGCGGACCCCACTGGGAAGGCAGGTCTCCAGACCCCACCAGGAGTGCAGATCTCCTGACACCAGATCTTGGGATACCTCATCTGGCTGGAAATGCAAGGAGGGGAAATCAGAACTCTGCAGCTTGGACTTGAGTGCATGAAAGAAATCAAAGAGGATTTCTAAGACAGAAAGCAAACAAATCAGCATCCCTCCTGGTTTTATGTATCTCGCATCTTGTTCATGAGTGACAGGGCAGCCTTTCTGTTTTCCAGACAGTCAGTAAAGGCTGTACGAGTCGGGGTACTGCTGGCTGCAAGTAACAGAGACTTGGTTGAAAGTTTGAAACAACGAGTAAATGTAACAGCTCAGGGAACTGGAAGCCCAGAGGTGGGGTGGACATCAGGCCTGGTTAATCCAGGAGTCACAGATGTCACCAACGTCCCCAGTTCTCACTCACTGTCTGCTCTGCCAGCAACGGTGTTGTTGGCTTCAGACTGGTTCCCTCCGTGGTCTCAAGGCGGCCGCCAGCAGCAATGGAGGCTTCTGTGTTCCATCACAAGAGAGGGACCAGCTTCCTGCAGCTCACTCTACTCTCCACTCAACCTCCAGAAAGGACTCCCATGTCCATTCTGGGACCAGTCACTGTAAGGGGGATGGGAGTACACTGGTCCATCACTGCCTGCCCAGGGCCAGACTCAGAAAAGGATGTGCTTGGTAAATGCTACTGCATGAAGGAGGATGAATGTATTTTGTAGATTCAATCTAGCCTAAAAATGTCTATTTAACCACCCTAAAGCTGAGTCCTGTGGCTGCAGCAAGAGAACACAGCCAGGAAGAGTCCTTCCAAGAGCCATATCTGGCTCTTGAGAAAAGCCTAAACAGAGACTCCTTGGCATTCTCCTATCCCTGGGGCCCCTTTCTCTAGGGCTCAGGTCCTTCTACTGTCCACTGTCACTGTACTGTTCTCCCCAACACTCACCCATCCTTGCCAAGTTCTCTGTGCCCCACAGTGACATGCACTCATGCCCTATGATCACAACAGCCCTCAATCAGCTGAGCTGAGCTAAGAGTTAGAGGGGAAAAAGCTGCTCTAATTCACACTAAGGTGTGAATGACTAACAAAACCTAAACTCTCCTCAAGGTATTTGAGATTTTACAAGAAGAAATTGAGGAACTCAAACAAGACTCCGCACTGGTGAAGATGACATTTAACTTGAGACCTAAAGGATGAGAAGGAAGAGCAGGAAGTGGGTGTTCCAGGTAGTGGACGTAACCAGTGCAAATACCCCAAGAGAAAGAAAAAACTTCCTGCTTAAGGAACAGGAGGTAGATCAGAGCCACTGGGGTATTGTGAGTGTTTGTGACCAAGTGACCAGGTGGAACAGCAATTTGTACACCTGGTTCTTTTACAAACTCCCAGCATCCATTATTTGCTTGTGAAGCTCCTCCAGGAACAATACTTTTAAATGATAACAGTGCCATTTATTAAGTGCTTCCAACAGGCCAAACACTGTGCCAGGTGCTTCCTAAATCAGCAAAACCACTGATCATTCCAACAGCCCTGTAAGATGAGTCACTATTACTCCTCCCTTTAAAGGGAGAAAGTGAAGCCCAGAAACATTTAGTAACTTGTCCGAGGTTGCACAGCACCTGAAGAGTCAGAAGGATTCGAATATGAGTCTGTCTGCATCCAAATCTGTAACTTACTCTGTGCTCTGAGCACAAAATGCAGGCAAGATGCAACAGTGTGAAAGTCTGTTTTCATGCAGGGAGGCCAGAAATCTCATATAATTCTAATAATTATTGTTATTGCTTTCTCAAGGGCGGGAACTTCAGATCTTGGTCCTAGGTTCCCTAGGACCTGAGCTCTGTGCCTTCCACACTCTGGCATTCAATCTGGGACATGGACAAAGGCCACGCCTCAGTTTCTTCATCTATAAAATAGGGATGCGGGGTATGTGGAGCTCCTGTGAGGCCTCAGCACATAATGGGTCCTCCATATACCTGGGCTGCCAGTTCACAATTTGTAGTTCCGAGGCGGCTCTTTCATCCACCATCTTATCTGACCCTCACAGAAACCTTAATACCTCTAGGCAGAATGGCATTATTCACTCCCATTTCACAGATGGGGAAAAGAGATCCATCCACATAACAGCGTTCCCTTCTAGGATACAGGCTGCCCACGGGGAGTACCTGTGTCCAGTCCCCAGGGCTAAAACTGACCAGAACATAGTAGGTACTCGGTAAATATGCGTTCTATGAATGAAGAATTAAAATCATCACTTCTTACTCTGATAACTATGCACTTCTCCCTTGTTCCTCCCTTCCAAGAGCTGGTGAATTTGTGAGAGAAACAGCGGGAGACAGAATAAAGAAGGAATTAGGGTTTGCAAATGTCCACCATGAGTCAGGCAGTGCTTTTTAAATACTTTAAATCACGGAGCCCAGTGCCCTGTCCCATCATCCTCAATGTAGAGATGGGAAAACGGAGGCTTCCTCCAGAAAACCAGACCAGAATGACCTGCCAAGATCCCCTCTCTCTCCTGGCTCCAGCCAGACCACTGGGGCACTTGCCAGCAACCCAGCAGCCTTTTACCTCTGCCTCTCAGCAGGCTGCCAGCAGAAACAACCCCCAGGAAACACTCTGATCCTTCCTCAGCCTCTCCAAGGTAGGCGACAAAAGACCGCTTTCAGCTGCCTGGGGACACCCCCCACCCCGAAACCCCTAGCTTGGGGCAGAGCCCTCACCCAGCCTGAGCAGCCCTGCCCCCTCTCCCTACACACACCCATCAGCAAAGCGTGACTCAGCACTCAGCACGGGGAGCGCCACTCTTCAGCATATCTCAGCCCAGGTTACACACCCAGCCTCTGCTCCCCTGGGTCAGGACGGCCAGGAGCCCACCCCGCGCTGGCCCAGTGCTCCCCAGGCCTCCGCAGGGCTCGGGCTACGGGCTCCTCGGCCTCATTTCCGGCGGAGCCAGGCATCAGCGCGGCGGACAGCACCTTGGAGTCGAGTCACCGCTCCGAGCCCACACGGGTTCCTGACACAGGCTCCCACGCGCACCAGTCCCGCGGCACGCAATGCCCAGGGCCCCTCCCACCGAGGCACCCATCAGGGGACCTCTTGCTAAAAAAGCACAAACACTTCTGCAGCCAGTCCAGCAGCCCCCAGGGAAGATGCAGACGGCCCCTTCACCCGGAAAGGTCTCCAGCACAAGTGTCCCCACCGCTGCATGCTGACACCCCGCGGCTAGCTCTCCCCATCTTCAATGGAGGCTCCACTCCGCGGGCCCCCGGCTGCGGCCCGGGAGCTGTCCCCACCGTTCCCTGGGCAAGGTGGAACAGAGGGACCCTTGGAAGTTACAGACTTATAAGAGAGGGCCGCTGACCCTCTACATCCCACCAGCCTCGGAGTGGCGGTTGGGCTTGGGCCAATTTAGGGGATTTCAAATGCAGGGCCTGTTTGGGGTGGCATGTCCCACTTTGGGGGAAAATTCTGACAGTTTAGGGCCAGCTGTTCCTGTCTTAGTTCAACTCGCCAGGAATAAAAGATGACCCCCAAACCAGACACCTTCTCCCACCCACTAAGGGGCCCTGCTTCTGGAGGTACAGGGAGGGGCCGAAGACCGCGAGCCTCTAGGGGAATCTGGCAATGGATTACCCCCCACCCCCAGCCCCGGGTCCCACTTCGTCTCCAGGGAGTGGGCAGCCTAGAAAATTCTGCGGGCTCTGGGCAGGGCAAACCCAGTATTCTAAGCCACTAAATTTCCCCGGTATTTCTTCACCAGATTAGCCACAGAGGTGGCCTTTTTAAAAATGAGGGACAGGGCCGATTCAGGATGCCACCAGGCCTGGGGGCGGAAAGCTGCCTGCCGGAGGGCGGCGCGGAGGAGGGCGCTGCGCTCTCGGGCTGCTGGGCAGCTGAGGCCGGCGCCCTCGGGCTCCCTCCCTCCCGGACCCGGGGCGGGGTAGGGTAGGGTAGGGTGGGGGGACACGACACACAGCGCGCGGTCCAAACCTTCGGAGGGCATTCGGTGCGACGGCATCCCCACGCCGCGGCCGGCCGGAGGGGGCCTCAGACAACACGTACGTTACCTTCAGTCACATAGCTGTGGTCCCGCAGGAAGCTGTGGTTAATTTTCCGCGTGTCCGTGTCCTCGCCCATTGAAGGCCGTGCCCGGTGCCCTGGGCATGCCCCGCCGCCGCACACCGATGCAATCCGCAGAGGTCGCGCCGGGCGCGCGGGCCATGCCGCCGCAGCCTAGCAGGGGCGCGGGCCACCGGGGCCCCGGGGGGCGGGCATCGCGACCGGGGGCAGCCGGGGACGGGCGAGGGCGGCCGGGACGGGCGCCGCGGTCAGGCTTGAGCGCGGCGGGCGGGCGGCGGCCGCGGGTGGGGGCGGACCGGGGCCCGGGAGCGCATCCCGGCCGGCGGTGCGCGCTGCGTCGGTGCGCCCGGCGGCGGAGGCCTGGTGCCGGTGCGCCTGGATACGGCAGCGGCGGCGGCGGCGGCGGCGGCGGCGGCGGGAGGGGACGCGCGCGGCGCTGCGCCGACCGAGCCGAGGCCGAGCCAGGCTGCTAGGGCTGGGGCCGCCGCCGCCGCCGCCACTCTCGCAGGCCCCTCCCTCGCGCCGCCCGCTCCTCCGCCCCCACGGCCAGCGCAGCCCGCCGCGCGCGCGGGCAGCCCGGCACCCTGCAGGTGCGGCGGCGCCCCGGCAAAGGCTGCGTCTCCGCGCTCCCGGCCTCGCGGGTGGGCACCTTTGGTCCCTGGGTCTGCCAGCGGGGGAGGGAGGAAGGAGATGGCCAGCTTGGGGGGCACACGGTCAGCTGAGCCTTTGAGGGTCACCTTGCGTGCCCAGGTACTCCAGTTGTGTAAGAGACGGTGGGGAGATTAGAAAAGGGGAGGACAGGTGGGCAGCCTCACAAGGCCGAGGGCCGCGGCGACCAGAAGAACAGGGAAGGGAGCGGGGCGCGGCTGAAGGCGAATCTGGAGAATGGGAGACTTCACAGCGGCGGAAGACCGGGGGTGGGGAGTAGGGACAAGAGGCCCCGTTCATTGGTAAAAGAGGGTAGGCAGATGCATTTCCAGGAGCCTCCTGAGCGCAAAACTGGACCCGTGGGAAGAAGCTAGGGGACGGACTGGGGGGGG
>NW_006790551.1:6163173-6164041 GCF_000442215.2 Lipotes vexillifer
AGCACCCTACAACAAGGCAAAACTCTGGATGAGATGGCTGGAGGTAGTAGGCCTCCTCCAGGCAGAGCGCCGAGATCTCTTCTCAAGCTCACCTCTCTACTTACTGGTGAGATAAAGTGGAGAAACAGTGCTGGGTATGCTCCAAGAACAGGCTGGGAAGTGCTGGTCCCTCCTCCCTCTGCCAGGCAGGAACCTACCCCCTCCCTTCCCTTAGTCATAAGTGTACCCGCCACCCCCTCGCATCCTACACAGTGCTTCACATAGAGCAGGCGCTCAAAAGCTATTTGTTCCCTCTTTTGGCAAGCTGCCACCTCCTCCAAGCTGACCCCTTGCCTGATGAACTGAGTGCCCTACAGGGAGCCCAGCCCCCAGTGGGTGTGTCAGAGGTGTTGGGTATGGATCAACCCCCCCCCCCCGCCCTCCCCCCACACACACACCAGCAGGCTTTCCTAGGTGCTCAGCAAAACCAGTTTGGAAAGGGAGAGTAGGAAAGGTTCAGACTGCCTCCAAGGGGTATCAAAGCTGAACGGGCCCTTGGCCTGAGATTGGGGGTTGGTTCAAGCCACAGGAGGGAGGTGCCACTGGTCTCTCTCACTCCTGCAATTCTGTGATGCTTTCCTCTTCTCAACTGGCTTTCTGGGGACTCCAGGCATCTCCCCAAACTGCAGTGGGGACAGGAGAGTCCAGAAGGGGCTGGGGTAGGAGGATGGGGTTATGGGAGAAACTGGGGAAGGTGGAAGCCACCTGAGGTTTCTTGCTGGGAGGTGAGAGGGAGTTTCTGAAGCTAGATATGAGCTTTTATTCCATAGAAATGCCCAGAATGAACCTATAAGGAGGTGAAAGTTCCCCCCCACACACCCCACACCCC
>NW_006790551.1:6164373-6174098 GCF_000442215.2 Lipotes vexillifer
CCACACACCCCACACCCCCCCCCCCCGCCCCAGCACCCTGGAGGGCATGAGTGAAAGGGCAGGACTCAGGAAGGGCCTGGGGTTCTGCCAGCGCCACCACCTGGTTGCTGAGTGAGCCGGGACAGGTCCCGCACCTGCCCCCACCTCAGCTTTCTCACAAGGTCCACCTCATAGCACAGGTGTGCAGATCCAGTTCAAAGGCCAGGTAAATGCAAGGACCCTCAGGATGTGAAAGAGACTGACATCCAGTTCTCTATCACCCACCAGCCTGATCTGCTCAAGTGCCCCACATCTAACAACAGAACTCAGCATTCCACTCTCTGTCTGTTCCCCACTCACCTCTCTGGCTCATATAGCAAGTGGCTGCAGCCTCAGATACTGGAAACTGGGCAGTTTGGGTTCAAGTCCTAACAGTGAAGGGGCCCCAGGCAAGCACAACCTTGTCAGTTAAATGGACGTGATCACAGGGCTGGTGTGCCCAGTTCATGCTTAGCAGGGGCCTGGCCTCATCGGTGCTCTGGAATGTTAGCCATTAACATCATCATGCTGACCCTCGCCTCTCTGATCTTGGGGAGACCCCCTCACCCCCAGCCTCCCCATCTGTCAGTCCCGCTGAAATACCCACCCTCTCTTCCAGGATGCCCTGGATCACAGTGAAAAGGGCCTTGCCCTGGCCAAACACAAGGATCCACCCCTTTTGTCAGCCTGTAAGCCAGGCTGGGGACCCGGGAGTTTGGTGGTCTTGACCCTTGCTGGGCCCCAAGGCTCAGCTTCAGCCCCTTGCACCCCCATGCAGTCTCCTCTGACTCCCTCAGGGCTCCTCTGGACTGTCTCTTCCATTCTCCTGAAGCACCCCTACATCAGAGCCAAGGCCCCTCCCTCAATCCCCTGCTCGCGCCCACCTCCACCCCACTCAGCCTCACGCCATCCACTGCTTCCTCTCCTATATCTGCAGGCATCCCTGCCCCTCGGCACATCCTGCCTCTCTGTTCTCCTGACCCCAACCTCTCTCTCTGTACGGCCTCCTCCCTTGTCTTTCATTAACGAAGACTATTTGTTGAGCATCTACTATGTGCAAGCCCATTTCCAGCACAGCGGTAATGAGAACAGAACAGACCAAACCCTCTGCTCCCATGGGGTTGACCTATTAGTGGGGCGAGGTCAACAAGACAGTGTGAACATATAACATGGAGGTCATGATGAGTGAGAAGAGAAAGCAGGGTGCAGGGATGGAGATGGATGGAGGGTCTATTTTATAAAGGGTGAGTGGAGAAGACATCCCTGAGAAAGTGAAATTGTGTAACTACCACCTACATCAGGAAAAGAGGCCACTGCCATCCTCATAAGGCCTCCCTCACGACCCACTCTCTCCACCCCAAAGATAATCCCTATCTCGACTTCTAACACTATAATTTTGCTGGTGGGTGTCTTTGTGTAGGATCATAGAGGGTGAATGTTTTTCTATCTGGTTTCTTCTGCTCAACATTGTTTCTGAGTTTCACTCATTATTATATACATGCAGCCGTAGTTTATTCATTTTCCACTGTTTTATAGTATTCCATTGTACAGATACACTGCAACGTACCCTCCTTGTGATGGGCACTTAGCTTGTTTTCAGTTGGAGGTTATGATGAATAAAGGTCTGCCTGGACTTACTTCCGTTAGGTGTATATGCTCATTAGGAAATTGCCAGATGTTGGGATCTGTGTATGTGGAGCTTTAGTAACTGATATCAAAGAATTTACCAAAGAGATCATGTAAGAGAGTTCCTGTTGCTCCACAACCTTGTCAAACAAGATATTACCGTTGTTTGTGATTTTAGCTACTCACCACCTCCAGCACTGCACTAGGCATCCTCTCCAGAAACCGAGACTGGCCCTCGTCCTCCCTCCCACTCAGGATAAGCTGGAGTCATCCTCGACCCCTCACCCTTAAGCCTTCACAGCCTGTCCATCTTTCAGTCCTGCTGACCTGCTCTCAGAGCTCTCAAACCCTCCCCCTTCTCATGCCGGCCTCACCACCCCACCAGCATTCAGGGGCTCACCCCTCCCTCATGTGGACTGAAAGCTGACCATTCACTTTCCTGCTTAAAATGTTTCAAGGCTCCCAGCTTCTACACGCTAAAGTCTAAATTCTAAGGTCTTTGTAATGTGGTCCCAAACTGCATCTCTAGCCAATTCCCTGTTTGCTCGACCTGTTCTGCAATTTTCTGAACAAGGCTGGTCCTTTCAAGACTCTGTGCATTTGCACATGCTTGTCCCCTGCCTAGAATGCCATTCCCACATCCATTTGTCTCCATTTGGAATCAACCTAAATGTCATCATGAACAGTAACTCTGACAGCAGCTCCCATTCATTGCATGGCCACAGGGAGGTCTTCGTGCTGACCTCACATGTCCTGCTTACCACCGCCTCCTGCGTACTGGATAGATTTGCACTTCCTGTCCCCTCAAAAATTAGGCATAGTCATAAGAAGGTGTAGTGAAATGTAAAGAAAGTGACTGGTGTCTCTTCTGAGTTAGAACTTTAAAAGCCTGAGTGTGGTTTGCCAGATTTTTTTTTTTCCTCCTGACTTAGTGTCTTGAAAAAGCAAATGTCAAGATAAAACCATAATCTTTATCTTGATCATGGCTTTACCTTTGAATGATTACAAAGAACAGGGACCACATTAAATGTGCAGTGTGAGTGAGAAATAAACATGTGCTGTGTTTGGTCACCGAGATTTGTGGGTTATTTGCTACTGTAACATAACCTCACTTATCCCTACTGCTCCATCCCTGTATGCCAGCTGGTTGTAGTTAAACACTTTACAGGTGCTATCTCGTTCTGTCCTCAAAACATGAGGACTCTGTATCAGCCAGAATGGACTAGGTTGTGTTGCAGCAATGCATGACCCTTGGAAATGCAGTGCCTTATAGAATCTATTTCTCACTCATGCCACATGCCCATCACAAGTTGGCTGCAGCTCTGATCATTGTCATCCTTACTCTGGGAGCCAGGCTAACCAAGCAGCCCTACATTTGGGCATTGCTGGGGTCATGACAGAGGTGAACAAGAGATGAGTGTCACGAGCTCACTCCTACAACTTCATTGGCCCAAGTAAGTCACATAACCACGACTCATGAGTTCAAAGGGCAGGGAGGGACACTATGGGTCACATGACCACATGACCTCAATGGCACATATAAGTACAATCCTCCCCCAAGGAGGGACTACAAATATTTTGCACTATAGCAGAATCTACAACGGTACTCATTTTATAAATGAATAAACAGGCACCAAGTCACTTCCAAAGTCACCCACTAGCAAGTGGCCGAGCTGAGATTTACCCAGGTCTGTGTGAATCCAAATCTTGTACAGTCAGCCCATACTAATATAACTAACTACCTCTCTGCCACCTTTCCCCTCTGTGACTACCCAGGTCCCACAGGGAGTTCAAGGGGGTCTCTTGGTTCTTTTCGCCACTGGGAACTGTCTGTTTTCCCTGGAGAGGTGGCCTGAAGTACCCGAATGGATTTTTCTCCAGTGAAAGGCTAGACAAAAACCCAGCCACCCACCTTAGTCTAGGTCATGGTGCCTCTGGGTAGAGAATGTCTAAGAACGCTGAAATGTGCTAAGACCCATCAAAGAGCAATGTCACCAGGGAAGGACCCAGGGTTGTCATCTGGCCACACACTCAAAGTTTAGTGATTTTCTGCCACTGCAAAAGTAACACTCATGATAGAAAATGTGGAAAGAAAGGAAAATAGAGTGTTGTCCTGAATGCAAACATAATTACCAGAAACCTTTTGGAGTGTCTGATTCTGGGGCCTTTCAAGAGAGTTTTGTTTTTACACAATCATGATCATACTTTATTTTTTGTATTGTATTTATTTTAATGAGATATAAATAAACAGAGACTAGAGTATATTATTACAATCCCCCACCTTTTGAATATCGATTCAAAGGAATCAGTATTAAGGTTCTGACATCTGGGCTTCCCTGGTGGCGCAGTGGTTAAGAATCCGCCTGCCAATGCAGGAGACACGGGTTCAAGCCCTGGTCTGGGAAAATTCCCACATGCCACGGAGCAACTAAGCCTGTGCGCCACAACTACTGAGCCTGTACTCTAGATCCCGTGAGATACAACCACTGAGCCTGCGCTCTAGAGTCCGCGAGCCACAACTACTGAGCCCGCATACCACAACTACTGAAGCCTGTGTGCCCTAGAGCCCATGCTCCTCAACAAGAGAAGCCACCACAATGAGAAGTCCGCGCACCACAACAAAGAGTAGCTCCCGCTTGCCACAACTAGAGAAAGCCCGCGCAGAGCAACGAACACCCAATGCATCCAATAAATAAATAAATAAATAAAGATTCTGACATCTAACATGTCAGAATCTTTTAATGTAAGAAATAAAAGCAGAGATATTGAAGCTCCTTTGCATCCCTTCCTAGTCTTAATCCTCCCATTCTCTTTCCAAATTCTGCCCCCAAATTTATGTTTTCTTCTCATCCATGCTCTGTCCTTTAACACATGTACATGCATTATATCATTTTGTGTAATTTTAAAATTTATACAAACATTATCACATTGATTGCACCATATTGCAAATTGCTTTTTCTCTAAGCCTTATTTTTTCAGCTCTACCTAGTTTCTTTATTGATCTCGAATGCTAGGAGAAAACAAACAATGGTGTGCCGGAGCCTGCCCCAAGAACCTTCTTGCAGGAACGGATTGTGTGTTTCTCTTCCAGACTCTGTGTTCAGTGATGTCATGGTGGTAACTAGGAATCAGCCCTGGTGGGAGTTATTTACAGCCCGGAAATCAGCAAATGCTACAGATTCAGGCTTTTTCCCTTAGATAGCAGGTTGTTAAACATTTATGAGCAGTGACTGCAATTAATTTATTATTTCTCCCATCCTCTCCACCCACTTGGATGGATATTTAGGTTGTTTCCAACCTGTAGGAATTTCAAACAACAATACAGTGACATCATTTTACCTGGTTCCTCATAACAAGTATGGACACCTAGAGGCAGGGTTATGGTATATGTATATATTTAACTTCGTACATGTTGCCACAGCAAGAAACAATTTACACTCCTACAGCAGTGTATCGAATTTTGAGTAGCACTTGAAACTGAGTAAATGCACCTCAAGTTGGTGGGTGAGCTGAGAGATGATGGTTGTCTAATTTGCATTTCCTGATTACTAGTGAGGCTGAGAATCTCCATTTCCTCTTCTAAGAATTGCCTGATCCTCCCTTTGCCCCTTTGGCTTTTTTCTTACTGATTTCCTGGAGCTTCTTATATAATTTTACTACCTATCCTCTGTCTCATCGTGTGTGTTGCAAACATTCTCTTCTAATTTGTTGCTTTTCTCTTAAATGTGTCTATGGTACTGTTTTCCTTCAGAAGTTCCTGATTTTGATGTAGTGAAGTTTATCAATATTTTCTTTTAAGTATTTTGCCTTTTGTGTCCTCTTCAGTAAATACTTCTCTACCTGCTGAGTTATGCAGGTGAGCTATAGAATGTCTTTCTTTTATATTTACATTTAGCCCATCTATAGCATAATGTTCTGTTTGGGGTGAGGTAGGGATCTAATTATACACT
Organism: Lipotes vexillifer; assembly: GCF_000442215.2. Taxonomy (NCBI): domain Eukaryota; kingdom Metazoa; phylum Chordata; class Mammalia; order Artiodactyla; family Lipotidae; genus Lipotes; species Lipotes vexillifer. The sequence continues at coordinate 6,169,968 of NW_006790551.1, forward strand.
TTTTTTCCCACATGAAGTACCTAATATCCAAATCATTTATTGACTAACCCATCTTTCTCCCTCTGATTATAATGCCAGCTCTCGTCTATACCAAGTTCCTGTATACGTGTGGGTCTATTTCTGGACTCTCTATTCTATTCCATTGGTCTTTTTATCTGGCCTATGTGCCTTAGATATTATAGATTTATAATAAGTCAGTATCAAGTAGATCAAGTGGTATAGTCTTTGTTTTTCTCAAAATTGTCTTGACAATTCTTGGACCTTTGCTTTTCTATATAAATTTTCAGTTTATCAGATCCCATTAAAAAGCCCGTTGTCATTTTCATTGAAACAGCAAAGAATTTATAAATTTAACCAAGGGGAAATGATATTTTTCTAATGCAGAATTGTCCCATCCATGGGCATGATCTATCTCTATATTTATTCAGATATTCTTTCATGTTCAATTGTGTTGTAATTTTCTTCCCAACAATAATAGCAAACATTTATATATTTATGTGTGCCATTACATATTTAACTCAGTTAATCTTCCCAACTTCCCAGAGAGGTACATATTATTGTCTCCCTTTACAAATGGGGAAACTGAGACAGAGAGTGGTCAAGTAATTTACCCAAGCCAATTAGCAGTAGGGCTATAATGTAGAACCAGGCATTCTGAGTTGGAGGCTCTTCTCTGATCCGTGCTGCTATACTGCTTCCATACAGGGCTTGTACATCTGTTCTTAGATTTCATCTTAGGTACCCTATAGATTTTACTGCCTTTGTGAATGGAGTTTGCCTCTCTTATATGTTCTCAATTGTATTTCTGTTCAGGAGAAGTGCTATCGACTTTAGTGTGCTGTCTTGTACCCAGCAGTTATGTTGAACTCTTATATGATTTTAAATAGTTTGAGAGATTACCTTGGATTTTCTATGTAGACAGTCATGTCTGCAATTAAAGATAATTTGGACCTTTTCTTGCCAATCTTTCCCCATTTTATGTCTGGCTCAGCTGGTCTCAGTATAAGGTAGAGTTGAATAGCAGTGGTGACAGATGGCATCTTTGTCTTTGGTCTAGCAATATTTTAAATTTCCACATGAAAAAATGTTTGCTGTTGGGTTTCGATAGGTGCCCTTTCTCACCCTTCCTAGTTTTCTGGGAGAGTTTATCAAGAATTACTGTCAAAATTTGTTTAATGTGGGGTTTTTATTTGTTTGGCTATAGTTGCTTTGTTTTGCTGTATCTATTGATATGATTATCTGGCTTTTTCCTTTTAATCTATTAATGGAGTAAGTTAAATTAATAGTTTATCTTTAAACCATTGTTGCATATTCCCAGAGTGGACTCAACATAGTCATAAAGTTTTACTGACACGTAGCCATACTCACTCATTTATGCATTCTCTATGGCCACTTTCGCACCATAATTGCAGAGTTGTATAGTTGCAATGGAGGCCATAATGTCCACAAGCCTAAAATATTTACAATCTGTTTTTTTTCAGAAAAGTCTGTTAACTTTTCCTAGAAATTTTATAGGTCTGGGTTTTCTGTTTTGGTCTATGGTTCATTTTGAATTAATTCTTGTGTATGATGCGAGATAAGTTTAATTTTTTTTGAAGTATAGAAGTTCGTTTTTACACACACACAATTGTTTTAGCACCAATTGTCTATTTATTCTCCACTGAACTACCTTTTTATTTTTGTTCGAAATCAGCTGTATCAGCTGCCATAAATGTGTGGGTCTATTTCTGGGTTCTCTATTCTGTTCCATTGATCTATTTGTTTACCTTGACATAATACCACCAATACCAATATCAGTTACTGAAACTTTATAATAAGTTCTTGAAATTAGATCATACTAGTCCTCCAAATTTGTTCTTTTCTTTCAAAGTTGTTTTGACTATCTTAGATCCTTTGCATTTCCATATGAATTCTAGAATCAGTTTGTCAGTTAAAATAAAAAGCCTACTGAGATTTAATTTGCACTGTGTTGAGTCTATAGATCAACTTGAGGAACATTGACATGTTAACAATATTGCGTCTTCCAACCGATAGAACACTTTCTCCTTATTTAGGTTTTCTTTAATTTATCTCGTGTTTTATAACTTTCAGTGCATAGGTTTTTCACATCTGTTAGATTTATTTCTCCATACTTCATATTGTAAGTGATATCTTTAAAATTTAGACTCTGATTGATCTTATATCCCGCAAACTTGTTAAATGTATTATGAATTCTGGTAGTTTTTTGTAGATCTCATTGGATTTTTACATAGACAATCATGTCATCTGTGAATAAAGACAGTTTTACTTCCTTCTTTCTAATCTGAATGCCTTTTATTTCTCTTTCTTGCCTTATTGCACTGGCTCTAACCTCTAGTACAATGTTGAATAGTCATGGTACAAGTGGCTGTCCTTGCCTTGTCGTCTGTCTTGTGGGAAAGTATTCCATATTTAAGACCATTAAGTCTGTGGGTTTTTCAGAGATGTTCTTTATCAAATTAAGGAAGTTCACTTCTATTTTTAGTTTGTTGAGAGATTTTTTTTTTTTTAAATCAGGAATAGAGGTTGGGTACTGCCAAATGCTTTTTGTGTGTCTGTTTAGATGATTGTATAGTTTGGATTTTTTATTGTTAATATGATGAATTACATTGATCAATTTCCAAATGTTAAACCCAGCTGGCACGCCTGGGATAAACCCACTCAGTCATGATGTATTATCATTTTTCCCTGTTGTTGGATTAGATTTGTTAAGAATTTTCGTGTTGTATATATGTCCATGCCTCTCTCTCGCCCTGTCACAGCTCACCCTTCCCCCTATACACTAACAAATGTAAGGTAGATAGCTAGTGGGAAGCAGCTGCATGGCACAGAGATATCGGCTAGGTGCTTTGTGACCACCTGGAGGGGTGGGATCGGGAGGGTGGGAGGGAGGGAGACGCAAGAGGGAAGAGATATGGGAACATATGTCTATGTATAACTGATTCACTTTGTTATAAAGCAGAAACTAACACACCATTGTAAAGCAATTATACCCCAATAAAGATGTTAAAAAAAAAAAAGAATTTTCGTCTTGATGTTCATGAGGGATATTGATATTGGTTTGTAGTTTTCTTTTCTCAAAATGTCCTTGTCTGGTTTTGATATCAGGGTAATGCTGCCTCACAGAGTGATTTGGGAACTGTTCCCCCTTTTTCAATCTTCTGGAAGAGATTGTGTAGTATTGGCGTTATTTACTCATTAAATATTTCATAGAAGTCATCAGTGACTGGGCCTGGAGTTTTCTTTGTGGAAAGGTTCTAAATTATCAGTTCAATTTCTTTTAATACTTATAGGACTACTCAGGATATTTTCTTCTATAGTAAGCTTTGGTAGTTTGTCTCTCAATGAATTTATCCATTCTATCTAAGTCACTGAATTTATTAGCAAAAAGGTGTTCATAATATTCCCTTATTATTCTTTTAATACCTGTAGGATCTGTAGTGATGTCACCCTCTCGTTCTTGCTACTGGTAATACTGTCTTCTCTCTTGTTGTCCTCATAAGTCTGGCAAGAGGTTTATCAATTTTATTGATACAAAAGCTCAAAGAAACAGCTTTTGACCTCATGAATTTTCCCTATTATTTTTGTTCTATATTTTGTTAATTTCTCTTCTGATCCTTATGATTTCCTTTCTTCTTCTTACTTTGGGTTTAAGTTGCTCTTCTTTTACTAGTTTCTAAAGGTGGAGCCTAGGATAATTGGTTTGAAAACTTTCTTTTTTTCCAATATAGATGCTTAATGCTATAAATTTCCCTCTAAGTATTATTTTAATGACATATCACAGATTGTGACACATTGTGCTGTATATGCCATAAACCACACACTCTGTTGTCATTATTTTTGTTTCAAGAGCCAATTATATTTTAAAGAGACTGAAATAATAAGGGAAAATATTATATATTTACTTGTGCAGTTACCACGTCTGATGGTAATGCTCTTCATTCCTTTGTGTAGATCCATATTTCATCTAGTATCACTTTCCTTCTGTTTGAAGGACATCCTTTAACATATTATATTTAGGATCTGCTAGAGGTGAATTCTTTTAGTTTTCATAGGCCCGAGAAGCCTTTATTTTGTTTTTATTCGCTTTTTTTTTTTTTTTTTTTTTTTGGG
>NW_006790551.1:6174167-6211334 GCF_000442215.2 Lipotes vexillifer
TTTTTTTTTTTTGCGGTACGCAGGCCTCTCACCGCTGTGGCCTCTCCCGTTGCTGAGCACAGGCTCCGGACACACAGGCTCTGGACGCACAGACTCAGCAGCCATGGCTCACGGGCCCAGCCACTCCGCGGCATGTGGGATCTTCCCAGACCGGGGCACGAACCCATGTCCCCTGCATCGCCAGGCGGACGCCCAACCACTGTGCCACCAGGGAAGCTCTATTTTGTTTTTATTCTTGAAAGACTTTTTTTTTTCCGGATATGGACTCTAGGTTGACAGTACATATTTTTTCGTATTCAGTACTTTAGAGATGTTGCTCCACTGCCTTCTCACTTGCATAGTTTTCTACAAGAAATCTACTGTAATCCTTATCTATGTTCCCCTGAATGTAACATGTTCTTCTCCCCCCACCCCCATCCTTTCCAGCTACTTTTAAGATTTTATCTTTATTATTGATTTTGAGCAATTTACTTATAATATGCCTTAGTGTGGGTTTTCTTCACTTTTGTTGTGCTTGGGTTCATTGACACTCTTGTATTTGTATAGTTTTCATCAAACTTGGAAAGTTTTTGGTCATTATTTCTTCAGATATTTTTCTATTCCTCCCTGTTCACTATTTCAGGGACTCCAATTGCACATATGTTAAGCATCTTGAAGTTGTCTCACAGCTCACCAAGGCTCTGTCTCTCTTTTAAATTATTATTTTTGTTTTTTTATTCTCTGTTTCTTTTTGGATAGTTTCTATTGCTGTCTTCAAGTTAACTAATTTGTTCTTCTGCAATGTCTACCCTGCTTTTAATCCCATCCGTTGTGTTTTGCATCTTAGACATTGTAGTTTTCATCTGCAATAGCTTGGTTTAGGATTTTTTATATCCTAAACCAAATATTTTTTATATCCAAACCTATATTTATTGTATGTTCCATCTTTCCTCTAACGTTTTTAACAACTGGAATAGAGTTATAATAACTGGCTTGGCATCTTTGTCTGCTGATTCTAACATCTGTGTCAATTCTGGATCAGCTTCAACTTACTGACTTTTCTCCTCATTATGGGTTGTATTTTCCTGCTTCTTGGCATGGCTGGTAATTTTTACATTGCTTTCTGTCTTTTGCTTTTTTAACTTTGAAAAAAATTTTTTGAAATACAGTTGATTTACAATGTTGTTAGTTTTAGGTGTATAGCAAAGTGATTCATCTATATATATGTGTGTGTATATATTCTTTTTTAGATTCTTTTCCATTATAGGTAATTTTTTACTGAATGTCAGACATTGTGACTTTTACCTTGTGGGATGCTGGGTATGTTTGTAGTTCTATAGCTATTCTTGAGCTTTGTTCTGGCTTGTTGTTAACTCAGAAACAGTTTGATCCTTTCAAGTCTTACTTTGGTGATTTGCTAAGCACATTTGGACCAGTTCTCAATCTGGGACAAATTATTCTCCAAGGCTTGCCTGAGTAGGCTGCCCAATGCCCTGTGAAATATGAATTTTTCCAGCAGGCACTCTTCCCAAATCTGTGTGTGCTCAAAACACTGTTCCCTCTGGTCCTTTTGGGTGGTTCTTTCCCTGACTTTGCACAATTTCCTCCCATGTATGGGCTGAACAGTTCTGAGCTGAGTGCTCATGCTGGACCTCTCCATACCTCCAGAACTTTCTTTGTAGCTCTCTCCTTTACATTATTCTGCCCTGGGTACTCTAGCTTCCTTGATTTCCCCAGAATCTCGGCTCAATTTCCTCAGCTTGAGGATTTTACCAGACTCAGCTTGGACAGTGTATCCCTGACACATGGCCAGGAAACTCTCAAGGCATAAGCTGGAGCAATCATGGGCTCTCCTTGTGTGTTTTCATTTCTCAGTGATCACTGTCCTTTACTGCCTATTGTCCAGTCTCTTGAAAACCACTGTTTCCGTTGTTTTGTCTTGTTTTTCACTTGTTTTGGGTGGGAAGGTAAATCTGGTCCCTGTTATTCTTTCTTGGCTGGAAACCCATCAGGTACATTTTAAGCTTTGAGTCATCCATCCACACCTGGCTACAGAGAATGGGCAGGTACCGCCTCTTCCTCCCACTTAGCAGTGATAGGAGCCTCAGCACAGCCCCCTCCAGAGCAACACTCCTCATGACTTCCCGTCATTACCCACCACCCTACCCTGTCAGGAAGGGGTGGAAGAATCCTTGCAACCTGCTCTTAACATTTTTCTTTGAAAACCCGTTTCTTCATCTGGTTCCCCACTTTGGTGTATTATATTTATTTTATCTGGATATCTCAGTGAGGAGTAAAGAAGATGACATACATAGAGCCTGGTACATCACAGGTGCTCAGGGAGTATAGATTGCCCCTCATTTCTCAGATTCTGCCAGCCCACCACTCAAACAAGTAAGTCAAGCCTTGAAGGGGTGGGGTGCTCAGAGCAACACCTCTTTGCAGTACCAGGTAAAGCAAGAGTCCCTCCCCCCATTTAAGCACCTGAATTAATCCCATCCACAGCTTTCAAACTTAATACCAAAGAGAAATGGACGGCATCCCGTTTTACCCCACAGATTGGATTCAAGCAAAATAAATGGGCACAGAACTAATTCCCACACACCAGGCCAGCCCTGGGGAAATTTGGAAAACAGGCAATCAAGCATGATGGAGCAGTTTGGCCTAGGAGGGAAGTGACCTTGCCTACACATTACTCTCTGGTGATCAATAATTCACAGCACTGCCAGCCGAGTGTGCAGCCTCCACTCAGCCACCCCTCTGACCAGACCTTGCGAGAGGGTCCTGAAGGTCCCATGCTCATCCCCATGTCCCACCCAGGCCTGGCGGTATCAGGGAAAAAGACTCCAAGTCTCCTGAGGGCAGGCTCCCAGGAGATCGGTGCAGCAGCCCAGAGCCAGACCCTCATCTGGGGACACACGTTCATCTTTCAAGGGGAGGCTCCAGGACCCAGCCTTCCACAGTGAGACGGGGTTCTTCTTTCCCACTGGCAGTTCCAAGCCACCCTCTCATGACACTTCCTCCATGAAGCCTTCATTGATTACTTCAATGCTTGAAGTCATTGCTGAGTCCTTACAGCATTTATTCACCATCCATTAATTTAATTAGAAGTTATTGATCACCATTAAGTATCAGGCCTGCAGTGGACATTGGAGCAGAGACCAATGACTAACACACATTCTTGACTTCAAGGTCTCAAGTAAACTCGAGGGACAGATTCATGGGGAACCAGACGGACAGATGGACGAGAGCCATCCAGATGATCACAGACCACATTAGCGTTTAAACCTCAAAAATGAAGATCATACTCCTCGCTTCTCCTGAGCGTAACATTCCTGGACACGAAGCGTGAGGGAATCTACACATCTCAGGCCACGAAGAGAAGGTAAGTTTGGGGAACCACTCACATGGCATGTACTGTGCAAATGCTCTAAATGCATTATTTCACTCCACCTCCAAAACCTCAATGGGTAGGCACTATTAGTGTCTCCATTTCACAGATGGGAAAATTGAGGCTTAAAGCAGTTGAGTAATCTCTGTCAGATCACTCATGAGCAGCAGATAGGAGGTGAAGCCCAGCAGCCTGGCTCTAGCACTGGGTTCCAACCTCTCCCCATGCTAAAAAACGGGCACCACCCCATCTAGAATTGCAGGCTTAGCCCCATCATTTCATACCCCCTGCTCTGCCTTACTTTTTATCTCTTTAGTAATTATCACTAACATAGCATATATTTTAACAACTTATCTTCGTGTTGTTTGTTTCCCCTGCTTCCCCCATTTCAACCTTGGAGAATGTCAGCTCCACGGTTGCAGGAACATTTGCTTGTGTGTTCAGTGCTGTGTCCCCACCCACCTACCAGATGGATTAATGAACAAATGGATGATTGGGGAAGCCTGTCAGCAACGCAGATGGCCAGCCCCTCTCCTTCCCTCCCACCACAGTGGCTCCCATAGGGAGTGGTGCAGGCTGCCCCACAAAGTTTTTGCCATGGGCCGATGGTGCCAGGCCGGCTCAGATGTCTTGGTGGGTCAAGCCAGGGGCCATACTGGGTGGCAGGACCATCCCAAGCATCCATCAGGGAACCAGAGAGGCAAGTCCAATGGGGCTGTCAGAACCCGGGGGGCCTTGGAGAGCCAAGGCAGAGGCAATTGATTCATACAGGAGGGCAGCTGGGCCTGTCACGGAGCAGGGCTGGAGTTGGGGGATCTGTCACTGTGGCTGGGATCTACCTACTACCTTCCTGCAGAGCCTGAGAACTAGGGTCCTTGAGGGCCCAATGGTGCCAGGGATGATGGGAAGCGTTGGCCAGCACCCTCGGGTTGCAAGTGACAGAAAGGCGGTCCAAACTGGCTTAGCAAAAAGGGGACATGAATCCAAGCCTCAGAAAGCAGACCCAACCTGGGGGACACATGGCCCCTGGAGCTTGAATTTCATCGGACCTCATCTGCCTCTCCTGTTTCTCCCAGGGGCTGGCCTCTTTCTCCGCCTGCTACAGGCGGACTTCTCTGGGTGTGGGGAGACCACGGCTAGCAGCAGCTCACATCTCACAGCATCTCTGCTGGAGCAGGAAAGCCGTCCCCACTCTCTGCAGGCACAGACCCCAGCCTGGGCACCTGCCCACTCCTGGACTAGTCCCTGAGGCCAGGGAGGTCCCATCTTTGGCCTGCCCAGGGTCATGGTGCTGAAGAATGAGACTGGTGCTGGGAAAGACTCCACGACAGCCTCAGCCATCCTCTGGTTCTAGCCGCAGCTGTGGTGGACCATTGGCCAGGCTCCGACTCGCCCGGCTGCCAGGTCCCCTCTAGCACTCTGGCTTCCTGCTGCGTTCTGCTCCCAGGCCTTCACCGATACCCCTGGGTCTTGAGCCCATGCAGCCTGGAGTGCGGGGAGTCAGTGCCACCTGGGCACCCCGACTTATTTGGAAGAAGAATCCCTGGAGAATTGCTGCTGCCCCTCTCCTTCAGGGATCAGTTCCAGAACCTTCCTTCCACGTCTCAGTGGACCGGAGCCCCCTTTCCCCACAGCAGGGAGCAAGCGATGAGCCCTGGGATCCCCTCCCAAGTGGACTGCCTGCACCCACATGCTTTCCAGGCTCTGATTGCCAGGACCTCACTCTCAGCCACATCACCGAGAGGGCCCAGTGCATTTGGGAGACTCTGAAACATGGACACAAGGAGCAAGACAGCCCCCCGCGGAAGGGAGGCCTGTGTGCAGGGCACGGGCCCCGGGTCTGGGACTGGATTTCGGGGTCGGGATTCTGACCTGGGACCAGCATGAGAGGAGCACCGAGTGGTCACTGAGGCTGGGGCGCTGCATGAGCCGCTCCCACCCAGGGAGCCAGAGGGATGGCCACTCCCAGAACTGGAGGCTCTCACAGCTGTCCTTTCTGCCGTATGATGAGCACCTACTGTGTGCCAGGCATAGCGCTAGGTGCTTTGCTGGCAATTGACCAGGTGGGTGTCACAGGAGCCTCTTTGCAGTTGAGGAAGTGGAGCGTCCACGCAGCCATGAGTTCCCCAGGCAGATTCAGGCGCTCCCTAGCCTCCTTCCCTTCCTCTGGTCCTTGTTCAAATATCCCCTTCTCAGGTAGGCCTTCCTGGATGTGACGCCATTGCAAATGGCAACTCTGTCACTCTCCGATTCCTTCCCTGCTCCATTTTTCTCAGAGCACTTAGCATTATGTGATAATTTAGAAAAACATAGTTGACAAAATATCATTTCCTTGTTTGATTATTCACTCTCCATCTGTGTCTCTAGAACATACACTTCATGAGCACAGGGCTTCACAGCTAAAACAGTACTAGGCCGTAGTAAGTGTGCAATAGTTTCTGAGGCGGTGACTGAATGAATGAATGAACAGAGGCAGAGTTCATTCTTCTCCTACTTCCCCGTAGTCACCATCGTCCAGGTGCCAAGTCCTACACATTTGCTGCAATCCCCCCGCCGAGCAGAGACTGAAGGGGGCTCTGAGTCAGAGAGGATGCCGCCAGAGGAACTGGAGCTGGGCTGCGACCTCAGAAGGCACATCCTAGCTTCTTGGAGGCCGTGATGTCCCGCCCGTCAGCCCAGCTGCCTCCGGGCCCCTGGGAAGTCCCTGTATTGGTGATAGGGGTGGGGTAGAGAGACAAGGGGGGCCTGCAGGGGTCTGTACAGGGTTAGGGCTCCCAGGGGCAGCTACCAGTGTACACAGTGAAGATGCATGTATGTATGTACATATGTAAGTATGTATGTGTGTACGTGTGTATGTATGCATGCATGTATGTACATATGTATGTATGTATGATGGGACAGAGCCCAGTTCTCCAGGACTGGGCCCAGCACCTGCCATCTGAAAGATGGAATCCCGGAGCCACAGGACACACATGGGCCTGCAAAGAGCGTGTGAGTGTGGGATAGACAAAAACTGCAGTGTACGTTCCTCCCAGCTAACCGCCCTCTGCCCCATACATCACTCGTATCTCTCTCTCTCTCTGTCTCACAGGCTGCTCTGCACACGTCCATCCACCCTCTCTCCCTGTCCCCTTCCCTCCCATTCATTTGTTCAATAACCACTTGCTGAATGAGATCTGGGGACCAGGTATAAATCAGCCTGGGGACAGGCCCTGAAGGGCCCATGGTCCAGAAGAGGGATCCGAAGCCCTAATATAAGTGTGTGTGTGCGGGGTGGGGAGGTCCTGGGGCTGCAGGGACACCAAGCACAAGGAGTACAGATGGGCTCAGCAAAAGCTTCAGAGGGAGCGAACATTTGAGCTGGGGCTCGAAGAATAAGTAGGAGTTTGTGGGAGGAAAAGGCAGGTAAGGAGCCAGCAGGTAAAGGCCCAAATTCAGTCTCTGCCATTCAGCAGCTTGGACCTCCTGCTGGCCCTTCCCCAGGGGCCTCAGCCTGCTTGTCCATGAACTGGATAAGTGAGTCTCACCCCTCTCAGGTGCACAAACCCCCAGCACAGTACCTGGCACAGAATGGTCCAGTGAACTGCACTTTCCCCTCCCCACCAAGTGCCCCCCTCTTCCTGCCACGATGTCCTCCCAGTAGCCTGAGAACCCCACATGATCTGCTTCCCTCTCCCCACTCCTCCCACCTCACTCCACTCTAGACACACTGGCCTCCCTGCTGTTTCTCCAACCTGCCTCAGGGCCTTTGCACCTGCTGGATTATCCCTCCACCTGTATTGTTCTTCCTTCATCTCCAAGGCTTAGTCTCTCACTTCCTTTAAGACTTTGCTCAAATATTTTCTCAATGAGGCCAAAACCAGAGTTCTCCTATTTATGACTGCAACCCTCCCCCAAGACATTCACCCCTACTCCTGGACCCCTTTACTTGGCTTTGCTTTTTTTTATTTTGTAGCATAAAATACACTTTGCTTGTTAAGTGTGACTATTATTTAGTATCTGTTCCCCACAACCCCTGCTCCGAATGTCAGCTTCACCAGGTGGGGACTTCTGTCTCATTCACCCTGGAACCCCAGCAAGGTACACAGAAGTATCAGTGAGTGCTCAGAAAGTGAGCAGAGCTGTTGAGAGGCTGGAGCCCTTTGTAACCTAAGTGAGGACAATGACACACTTCACACACACTTCATACGTTTTGCACACTAGCAGCCCTGTGTTAGAAATCGGACACGTACTAAATCGATTTACTGCAAAATAAAAGATAAATTCACGCTGGTGTCTTTCTGAAGGAGAAGCCATGTCAGCAGCTGGCTCTCCACCCTCGCAGCTGAACGCACCCGGGAAGGATTGCAGACATGGAGGGTTGGCTACCCTTGGCTTTGCTCTAATTGCTGCTAACCGTTCCTGTCCTCTGGGCTGCATTTACACTCTCCCCCAGCCCCCAGCCCGATTAATGGTTTTTTCTTTGGTCAGGAGCCGCAGCTTTAGAATCTCACCCGCCTCAGTGTACTCTGTTACCTAGCAACAGCCATAAATCAACAGAACATGCTGGAATGTTCAAGCCAAGCTCCCCGGCTGTTAGACGCTTCGGCTTTTTTTAAGCCCAAACATGTTCATTTGCCCCCATGCCTCTTCTGCACCCACCTTTCCACCACTGGCTTCATAGAGCGCCCGGGTTTGTATATTTTTAAACTATCTTATGCCCTGTCTGATTTTGCACCAGGAATCTTTTGTGATTTCTCTGACCTCTGGCCATTGCCCAGGAATGGGACCAGGCCTGTCTGTCCAGCCTGCATGCTTCCGCTTCAGCCCTGCAGCCAGGGGACCTGGATCAACCCTGCAGTGTCTGGACACACGGGATCTCGGTCCTTATTGCAGGTCCCCAGATAGCCTGTCCACATGGTACCCTGGGTGGGTTGGTATGGATGTGAAGTCCCTCCCCTGGGTACCCTCACAATGATGTCTGTCCTGCATTCACTCATTCGTTCGTTCAATCATTCAGTCATTCAACAAACAGTTACAGAGCACCTCCTTCATGCTAGGCCTCTATAGGCAGAGAGGAATAAGGCCTGGTCCCTGCCTTCAAAGATCTCTCATTCCACTGGGGAGGAGCTGACCGGAACACAGCAATGCAGAAGCGACACAATCTCCCAGGCTGAGGCCATACTCAGTGCAGACACTCAGGCTACAAGAGGCAATAAGACAAACCCGATACCAAACTCTAGATGCTTGCACCACAGAGTGGCAAGCTGCACCATGCACAGAAGTTCACAGTGCACAGGGCGGGTTGGAGAAGGGCCACATGACTGGGCAGGCCAGACCAGCCTTCACGGAGTGGGGGCTGCCTGCACTGAGGCTGAAGGAGTGGGAAGGCATCAGCTGGGCTCTAAGCATGGGAAACAGGGGAGCACGGTGCACCTGGCCCCTCCCTAGCTTCCCGCTATCCAGTGTGGCTGGAGAATCAGGGGCTGACCCTGCAGCAAAAGAGCTGTGCTGAACTGCTGCCGCCAGTGTTTGAAGCCAGTGGGAGACAGGAGCAGAAAGTTTTGATCCGGAGGCCTCTCTCTGGCTGCTGGGAGAGCCTGCCGTGGGGGTGAGGACGGAGGCAGGTTGCTGACCGGGATGTTGCAATTGCAGGGCCCGGAGTGCTGGTGGCCTGGCTTGGTGACTCGCTGCAGGCAAGAGGAGGGGAGACACTGAAAGTCCCAGAAGTGGGGCTGGACTGGTGCAGGGGCAGGAGGGCTGGGGGTGAGGAAGGGAGAACCCTGTGCCTGTGCGACGAGGGAAGCTGGGCACAGAGGGAGCAAGTGCGGGAAGAGGAATAGAAGAGCCTGGCCCCGCCCACGAAACCCCCACTGGCCGAGGGCCCTATGTCCAGCTGCCAGCCCACCTGCCGAGTGGCCTCCACAGCCAGGACCAGAGTCCTCTAGCCGAGGCCATGGTGTTGCTGAGCCAGCCAGCAGCTCTTTGAGTCCAGGTGTGAGAGCCTGGATCAGGCTATAGAGGGGCCACCACACAGCCTGCCCCTCTGCCACTGGCACGGCCGCCTCACCAGAGCCCACCCTAGTGACAGCAGGTCGGTGTCAGCGAAGTGAAGGCCACACCAACCAGCGAGGAGGCTGGGCCCCGGGACCTGGTGGCAGGGGCAGCCAAGGCAGTTGATGGGCTGGACGTGAGGTCCACTAACTGAGACCCAAGAGCAGGGACAGTGCCGGGCGTGGTGCTGGCACGTGGTGGAGGCCTAGGGCCTGGTGCAGAGAGATGACTGATCCCATGTGGGCTGAGTCTTCGTTGCTGCACGCAGGCTTTCTGTAGTTGTGGCGAGCGGGGGCTACTCTTTGTTGCGGTGCGTGGGTTTCTCATTGCGGTGGCTTCTCTTGTTGTGGAGCACGGGCTCTAGGCACACAGTCTTCACCATTTGTGGCACGTGGGCTTGGTAGTTGTGGTGCACGTGCTTAGTTGCTCTGCAGCGTGTGGGATCTTCCTGGACCAGGGCTCGAACCTGTGTCCCCTGCACTGGCAGGCGGATTTCCAACCATTGTGCCACCAGGGAAACCCCACAGCTGTTTTTACTTATTGTTCTGCTTCATGGTCTACACAGCATTATGGTATATCTATTTGTATGTATCAAATAATTCTTAAAAATATGAAAATAGAAACTAAAAGTGCCAAGGATTTAAAAAAGAAGTGAGGTGGAAATGATTCACTGGGTATGCTGTGGAATATTAATGAGGGACAGCAGTTTGCCAAGGGGGCTGTGAGAGGTGACACCCTCAGTGTTCCTTCCAAGGCAGAGGAGCAGATGACTGTGCAGAGCCTGGGAAACCAGGGCAGCAGAAGCCACCCAAGCAGATGGCTCATTCTCTTGTGCAAGAGACACCTGTGGAGCCCAAGGTGCTCCCAGGCTGTGCGAGGGCCAGTGGGGGGACACAGGGTGACTCCAACAGTTACCAAGGGAAAGGTCTCTTCCCTGAGCCTTAGTTACTTCTGTCATCTTTCCCCATCCTGGGAGGGACCTCATTATCTATCTTCATGGGGCTGGTATTGTAGCAGGTGCCCCTAAATCTAAACCAGAAATCAAGAGGGATTTGGTCTGGAAAGGAGATGGCTAGGGACCATCTCTGTCCTTTCTGATCTGAAGGGCTGCCTGAACAGTGGGATCAGCAGAGTGGGGTGTGGTGGATTTCTGGGGAGAGGACAAACAGGACAGAGCACTTCTTTCCACATCAGAATGACACTCCTGCCTTCAGAGCTTCTCAGCACTGGAACCAGTGAGCCCTGGAGCTTCCCCTGTCACACGGGCACAGGGTCCTCCCTTCCTCCCTCCCCAGCCCCTTGGCCCCTTGGCCCCTACACCTGTCCAGTCCCTCTTCTGGGTCTCCCAGGGTTTCCCCTCCCCTCCCTGCAGGAGAAGGCGGCTTCACAGGGCAGATACCAAACGGCTCTGACAAGCTTAAAAGAACTAAACTGAGATTTTAGCTGCTCCGCTCTGCAAGGGACACATTTACTGTTTGAATTCAGAAGTTAACTATCTATAAAACAAAAAAGGCAACACTCTTAGGTGTAACATAATAGAATCCAGAGTGTCTACAACATTTTGCTCACAAAGTTCAGGGTACAAACCAAAATCACTTGACATAAGAAGAAACAGAGGAATCAACTGGGACTGACCCCAAATGTTGGAATTTGCAGCTGATAATTTTAAAAGAGCTGTTATCAATGTGCTCGAGGATGTAAAGGAAAATAAGTTTGTAGTGAATTAAAAGATAATCTCAGCAGAAAAATAGAAACTACTAAATGAACTAAATGGGAAATCTAGATCTGAAAGATATTGCACCCAGAATAAAAAATTCACTAGATGTACTAAAAAGCAGTACAAATCCGAGAAGAAAAACTCAGTGAACTTGAAGAGAGATCGATAGAATTTACCCAATCTGAAGAACAGAGGAGGAAATTTAAAGTAATAACAACCAAAGTCTCAAGAACAGGACAATTGACTGGACGGGGGAGCCAGAGATCTTTTTGAGGTGATGGGGTGTCCAATAGTTGATTCGGGCAAAGGTGACACATTTGTCAAAACTCATCAAATTGTACTCTCAGGATACACTTTACTGCATGAAATTATACCTTAATAAAAATTTTTTTATTTCAAATGTTGACATGGATCTCTGTGTTATGACTTTGGCATTTAGGCAGAAGACAAGCCGCTGACACAAACCCCACCTGTAACACAGCTCCACCAATGTCCACACCAGATCCTGTTCCCATGAACTCAGAGCACAAAGCAGCTACTGAGGCAACCAGCACACAGAACTGATGAGGCCTTTGAGAAGTGACCTTTGAAGAGATGATTGAGGAGAAGGGGTCAATTGTGAAAGATCTGAGGAAAGAATTTTCAGACATGGAGACAGAAAAGGGAAGATCTTGGGTAAGTGTTCCAGTCAGCTTCGGCTGCATAACAAATTCTTCCTTAAATAGCAGTGTCTTTTCACCTTCCCTGGTTCTTAGACTGACTGGGCTTAGCCGAGCTGTTCCTCTTGACTTTCCTCAAGAGGAAAGGCTACCTTGCAGAGGGCTGGCTACCTTGCTGAACTCTCCCTTGGAAAGAGAGCAGCCCAGTCTGCCTCCAGCTGTTCTAACCATCCTGGCTGGGGCATCTTGAATCCCAGTCAGCATCCACATGACTGCTGGATGTCACTGAGCAACCCCAGGTTGACCAGCAGAAGAACCACCCAGCTGAGACCTGCCCAGATTACAGAATCATGAGCAAATAAATGGTTGTTGTTTTCAACCTCTAGATTCTGGGGTAGTTTGTTACACAGTGACATCTAACTGATACACTAAGTAAGGCCCATCTATCCACTCCCCATGTCCTATCCTAAACTGGTCCTGTTCAAGATCAGCCCTCATTCTCTGGGCAAATCACTTTCCTTGCTTAGAACACAGTTTCCTCATCTATCACAAGGTAGGGTTGATCATAGCTGCTGAAGTACATTTCAGCTCTGAAAATTCGACAACACTGAAAGACCTGACTCAAAGTTAGAGTGAACGTCAAGGTGTTGAAAACAGCGACAATGTAGTGTGCAATTCTTAAGAAGGATGATCCAACCATTGTTTTAACCACAATGTTGAAAACATCTCAAACTTTTCAGACAGGAAGCTAGGTGAAACTGGGTTTCCTGTGGTTGAGAAAGGACAATTACAAAGCTACAACACTCTAACTTTGAAAACAAACAAAGGGCTCAAACAGGAGACCTCCTTGAGAGATGGTGACTTAGTCTGCATCTCTGTTTTTCCCATAACAATCCAAAGACAGGGCTAGAGCAGTGTGTCAAAGGTTTGTGAGCTGAAACACAAGAGATATTCAAGAGGGAAAGTTGAAATGGGAAATTTAGAAATCAGTAAGTGCAATGAAAAAAAACCAATTCAGACTGTGGCATAAGTAAATGGGAGATAAACCTTTACACTAGAGGAAATGGCACGTTCAATAAATCTACCCAGAAATCCAACCACACAAATTCCAATTGCATTCAAGGGACCCGCCTACCTCTGATCTGATGAAGCCACCCCTGCCAGGAGCTCACAGCCAGCAGGTGTGAACAAGGCTACCCTGGACTCACTTTTCCACCTGCCCTTGAATCTGTCTCTGCTCCCTTCTATCTGTGTGAGCTGAGCTCTCCATACCTCAGTTCCTCCTTTGGCTTCCACAGTGCCAACAGCGGTACCTTCTTTCTCTTTTCTTCTATTCCAACAACACACCTGAACGGTGTCTGGCCTTGGGTAAGTGTTCACTGTCATCAGGGTCTTTAGCCTTCTTTCTTGCACCCCCATGTCTAACTGATCAGTTCCTGTTGACTCCATTTCCCCAATGGATCTCAAATGCTTCTATTCCCCCACTTCCATGGTCATCACCACAGTCTGGACAACTACCGTCTCTTGCCTGGATGACCACAGGCTCCTTCAGACTGGTCTCTCCATCTTTAATCCTGCTTCCCTTCAATTCTGTCTCTACACAGCAGCATGAATGGCCTTTTAACACATAAGAAAGACCATGCCATTGACCTACTCAAAACCCTTCCCACTGCACACAGAATAAACCCAAACTCCAACCCTTACCCACATGGCCTGGCCTTGCCCCTCATCCCAACCTTACTCCCAACTCTCTCCCCTGCTCAGGACCCTGGAGACTCACTAGCCTCTTTCTCTTCCGAACATGGCTGGATTGTGGCTGGTGTGGGTTTTTGGCACTTGCTGTTCCCTCTCCCTGGAATTCCGCCAACAGATCAACCCCTTCTTTTATTTTCAATCTCAATTCAAATGTCACCTACACAGGTATTCCCTGACCAGCCAGTCTCAAGTAGCCCTGCCTCGTCACCTTTGTCGCATCACCCTGCTTTAATTGAATCACAGCACTTGTATCTCTCTGAAATTGTCTTTGTTCATTTATTTGTTTACTTCATTGTCTATGTCTTTGCCTCACTCAGATGTACACACCCATGCTTGCTTGAAGGCATGCACACACACATACATGCACATGCAGGCACACACATGCATCTGCCCCTACACACACACATACACATGCACTGTGGAATGTAAACCTCCTGCCTCTGTCTTCTTAGTTCTGTACCTCTCAGCCCCTGGATTGGTGCCTGATACTAGGAGACCCTCTCAGAAAGTATTTGCTGAATGAATGAATGAGACTAAGCATCTGATTTGATTTTCAGCTCTTTCACTCACTAGCTGGGTATTTGAGAAAATCCCTGAGTTTATCCTAATATTAGTTTCCTCATCTATTAAAAATTGAGATAATAATTGTGTCTGTTTTATGGGGTGTGTGTGAGGTCTACCTGAAAAAACATGTTAAATGCCGAGGCAAGTGCCTGACATGGAGTAAGTGCTCAGTATTAGTTGCTCTGGTGGTGATGATAATAGTGATAATGGTGGTGATGACAGTGATGATGGTGTTGATTATGGTGGTGACAGAGGTAATGGTGGTGGTGATAATTATAGTGATGATGGTGATAATGGTAATGATGGTGGTGGTGGTGATGGTGGTGGAGGTGATGATGGTGATGTTGGTAATGATGGGGATGCTGCTGCTGAGGATGGTGATGATGGTGACAGTATGGTGCTGATGGTGATGGTGATGACTAATGAAGAAAATGTTCAGGATGAAGCATCACCTGGGCCCAGCATTCCTTACGATGATGGAATGTATATAAAAGTGCCCAGCATGGTGCTTGATGGATGGTAAGTGCCTAAGAACTGTAGATTTCAGTTCCATTCCATTCAGTTCAAAACAAATGTATCATCTTATGATAAAATTCAGTGAAATCAGATCCAATATAACCATGCTTATAAAATTCTGATTTAACAGCATTAGCTGGTCATATCAGGATTATGGAAAGGACTTCACTGCACTTTATTACATCTTGGGGAATTTTTAAAATAATATAATTAAATTTGCTCTCAACGTGAGGGTTTTAAAAAGACTTGCTGCAGCTAATATAATTTGATTACATCTTAGGGCTAGAAAAATCTTCCAAAGGAGAACACCTGATTCAGTCACTCACTTACCCACTAACTCATTCATTCATTCACAAACATTTAATAAACTTCCGCTCAAAAATATGCTCAATTTCGAGGACCTCAGATATTAATGAATTGATTGTGTTACTGGAAGCCTTGTTTTTCAATTCAATGGGACGAACAGGCACTGGATTGGGATGGGGTCTGTCCGAAAGGTTTTTGCCTTCCAGGAGCTGTGGAGCAGCAGGAAGAGGGGAGGCTGTGTCAGCCCAGAAGAGCCCTCCCAGGCTGGGAAGGAGGGGGAGGGGTGAGCAAATGAATGCCTTCCTAGGCAATGGGAGGCTCCACAGGAACTTGGAGGGAGGGGCTTTGGTAACCAGGTTGCGCAGACTGATGCCTGTTTGTGCGGCTCTGAGCCACCAGGTGGCGGGCTGGAGTGAGGCAGGTGAGCGTGAGGGGACAGGTGCATTGTGTGACAAGCCTGGGCTAGTTCACGAAGGGCATCCCAACCGAGCCAAGGAGCTTCAGCTTTCTTCTCTGGGTGATGCAGACTCAGGGAAAGGTTGCACCCAGGAGAAGCCCCTGGCGGGGTGGGAAGGGTGCACCTAGAGGCGGGAGGCTGGGGAAGGGTCCCTGCAAGCCCCCGTCTCCTCCCCGCTTGCTCGGTTTTGTGCATCGGGGAGCACCCGCCCTGCAGACACCACCTATTCTCTCCCCAAATGAATCACCTACAGTTCAAAATAGGCAAATATTTTGCAAATCTCTGGTGAAAATAAATTAAATCAACACTAATTTTGAGGCATTCTAAAAGTGTTCAAATGGAGTGTATAAATCGGGCCTCTTATATTTAGGAAGCTGAAGAATACAAAAGCAGAGCCATGTTAATGAGCAGTGAATTCACTTTATGCAGGGAAAAAATAACTTACCTCCCTTTGACATTTTTTTCTTTTTAGAAAGTACAAAACCTGGTATAATTGAGTTATTCTTTTCCCACTTATCTAAATTACAGGTGAAAATATGGTGCAATTAATCTTTTCAATTTTGTGAGCCTATGATAGTAACAGAAATTTAATTTCATCTATTGAATGAACCGCCCCACTGGGGGTTTGTTATTGTATTCATTTCAATTCAAGAAACGTTTGTTGAGGACCAGGTAGAATCAGGTACTCTCCAGGTGTTTGCACATCTGTCCCACTTAGTCCTCACATCTCTCAAAGCAGTGCCATTGTGGCCACTTTTCTGGAAGAGGCGGCTTGAGGTGTTGCCTGGTGGGCCCAAGTTCTTAGCGCTGGTAAGTGACAGAGCTGAGCATTTAATCCGCTACTGGCTGACTCCAGAGCCCTTGATTTTTCTAGAACTGCACCTCCTTGCCCTGCACACACAGAGATGTAATGCACAGAGGAGAGAATGTTCATGTCATCTGAACTATTAAATTGGGGAAGTTCAGATACCTGAGTTCTAGAATATGCTGGAAGAACGTGGGGTAGAGGTTAGAAGAGGATGACCACCGTCAGCTTGTGGCAAAGCTTGGGGTATATATTCATTTCCTGAGGTTGCTGTAACAAAGTACAACAAACTGGGTGGCTTAAAACAAGAGAAATATGTCCTCTCTTAGTTCTAGAGGCCAGAAGTGTGAAATCAAGGTGCTCACAGGGCTACACTCTCTCTGGAGGCCCAGGGAAGTTCTCTTCCAGGCCTCCCTCTAGCTCTGGTGCTGATTAGCAATCCTTGGCGTTCCTTGGTTCTTAAATGCATCACTATAATCTCTGCTTCCTTCATCACATGGCATTTTCCTTGTGTATCTCTGTGTCTCTTCTTTTTTTAAAAAATTTATTTAATTTATTTGTTTATTTTGGCTGTATTGGGTCTTTGTTGCTGAGCGCCGGCTTTCTCTAGTGGCAGTGAGCGGGGGCTATTCTTCGTTGCAGTGCACAGGCTTCTCATTGCGGTGGCTTCTCTTGTTGCAGAGCATGGGCTCTAGGTGCCCGGGCTTCAGGGGTTGTGGCTCACAGGTTCTAGGGTGCAGGCTCAGTAGTTGTGGTGCACGGGCTTAGTTGCTCCGCGGCATGTGAGATCTTCCTGGACCGGGGCTCGAACCCGTGTCCCCTGCATTGGCAGGTGGATTCTTAACCACTGTGCCACCAGGGAAGCCCTCTGTGCCTCTTCTTATAAGGACACCCATCATGTCACATTAGGGCCCACCCTAATCTAACATGACCTTTTCTTAATTTGCTTGCATTGGCAAAGACCCTATTTCCAAATTAGGTCATATTCACAGATACCAGGGGTTAGGACCTTCACATATCTTTTTGGGGGGACATAATTCAATCTATAACAGGATGCTAATAGAGATGAGGGCTGGTCAGGGAAGGCCTCTTGGAGGAAGTGACATTTTTAAAGATAGAATCAAATCAGCCCTTATTCAGTGTATCTCAACCAGCAAACCAGAGGCTCTGGCAGTCTGTGGTGGGAAAGAAAATCCTTCCCTTGTTTGAAAACCAAGGACTGTCATAGAATACCAGAACCTTCTCAGCACAGCTGGGGAAAAGCAGTGAACACGGATGGGGTAGTCAGCATCTATTGAGCACCTACTGTATACCGTGCCATCAGCAGGGAGGCAGTATTGCAATGCTGACCAGCCAGGGCTCTGGACTTAGAGCAGCTTACAAGACCTTAGCAAGTGACTTGTCACTCCGTGTCTTGGTTTTCTCCTGCATAAAATGAGAACAGCAGTAGTACTCTCCTCAAAGCATTGTCCTGTGCATCGATGAATGAGTACCCTATAATGCTCACAGGAGCACACGGCACGGAGCAAACACACGGGAAAGTTCATCTCTCATCAAATCCTCAGCTCCTTGCCTGCTATACAGCAGGCACTCAATAAACATCATTCTTTCAGCAAACATTTATCAAGCTCCCACTCTGTGCCCTACCTGCATTAGGCATTTGTGTCAGTTTGCAAGGCTGCTGTAACGAAGCACTGCCACAAAATTCTGGAGGCTAGAAGTCTGAAGTAGAGGTGTCAGAGGATCCTTCGTGGCCTTCCCCTTGGCCACCCTTGGCTTCCTCGACTTGTAGCTGCAGCACTGTGATCGCTGTCTCTGCTGTCACATGGCTGTCTGCATGTGTGTCTGTTCTTACCAGGACACCAGTCATATTGGATTGGGGCTCACCCTAATCCAGTATGACTGCATCTTAACTAATTATATCTGCAAGGACCCTATATCAAAATGAGGTCATGGGGCTCCCCTGGTGGCGCAGTGGTTAAGAATCCACCTGCCAATTCAGGGGACACGGGTTCAAGCCCTGGTCCGGGAAGATCCCACATGCCGCAGAGCAACTAAGCCAGTGCGCCATAAATACTGAGCCTGCGCTCTAGAGCCTGTGAGCCACAACTACAGAGCCTGCGTACCGCAACTACTGAAGCCCGGGCGCCTAGAGCCCGTGCTGTGCAACAAGAGAAGCCACCGCAACGAGAAGCCCGCGCATCACAACGAAAAGGAGCCCCCACTCGCCGCAACTAGGGAAAGCCCGCGTGCAGCAAGGAAGACCCAACACAGCCAAAAAAGAAATAAGTAAATAAAAATGAGGTCACATTCCAAGGCACCGGGGGTTAGGACTTCAACATATATTTTGAGGGGACTCCATTCAACTCATATCAGCATTGGTAATTTCTTTTTCTGGCAGGCCTCCTTAGGACACACTTCTGCGTGCTCCCAGCTGCCCACTAACTCCAATGCATCCCCAGAACCCTGACCCAGGCAACTCCAGGGGCCCCAGGACCACCCTAACTGTGCAACCTGCAAAGAGGATCGTGACGAGGACTTCTCGTCTGGACAACAGAGCTACCGCAAATTCTCATCCATTGCCCTGTCTTACTCTCAGTATCATCCTGCGAGGTGGGAGTCAGCATCCCTATTTGCAGATAAGCCAGCTGCATCTCAGAGAGGGGCTACGTATCCTCTTCACCCCACACCCACGGGACCCAGCATAATGCCCAGCCTCCCAATCTCAGGCCATCTGTCCATTAGTCCACCCTTCCGCCCTAGGTGTGGTCAGCACCTCAAAGCTTTAGGGTCTGGGACTCCCCACCACCAGGCCCCAGCGGCACGTGTTGTCCATCACTGTTTTCATCAGATTCTGGAAGAATTAGAACAGCTAGGATCCTGCACTGAATTTTCCATTAAAAAATGTACTCAATTCCCTGACTGGCCCTTCATTCTAAGATTATGCAATTTTTTCTTTTTTTGGCATTAACAGAGTGTTTCTTTTATGACACGATGGTGATAACAAGTGATCCTGTTTGTACAAGTCCTTACTTGACAAAAGGAACAGCTGGCGACATTGCTGGCCCTTGAGTTTCTGTGGAAGATGTCTCTGGTTCATGAGATCCTGACCCAGCTGGCCTCGGACTCCTTTCCACTGTACAATCACCCAACAGTCGTGGTGAGCAGTGCACAGGCAGGGCGCTACCTATCTCGCCATCCCAGAAGTGTCAGGAACTCAGAACGAGTCAAGGGCTATTTATAGATAAGCACAGTTTTCTTTAAAAAGCTCTGCCACAGCTGGCTCCTCCACAGTTCCCCACACTCCCGGAAAACGACCTGGTGGGCCTTCCCCTTCACCAGGACCTGGTGGCCAGAAAGAGAGCACGATGTGGATACCCACCCTCCTCCCCAGCAAGGCCACCAGGTGGCTCACCTGGCAGAAGGTGGGCAGACCCTCTGGGTCGGGGGTGGGACTGGCCCTCCCTGATGACGCCCACCCCCAGGGACTACTGCCGGGCACCTGCCCTGTGTGACAGGCAACATGCCGCAAACACAGCTCACCTGATCTCCACGCAGCAGGGTACCCTAGAAGCAGCCCATGGCATGTCGTCCAAAGCCAGGCTAGGCAACTTGGCAGCTGGGTGAGCCCGGGCAACTTACTTAACCTCTCTGAGCCTCGCCATCTCTTCCGTGAAATGGTACCGAGAGTGACTACTTTCCAGGGATCATATGAAGAGTACATGTGACAAGGGAAAACACTAGCACATAGAAAGCCCTGCTTACGTGTTAGGCACTGCTATTACGACCCGTCTCTGAGTACATATCATCCCCATTTTGCAGACGAGGAAACAGGATCTGCATCACTAAGAAGTAGGAGAGAGAAGGTGTTACCTCGAAGGCTACCTGGGAAGTCCTCCTACAGAGACGCATCCCGCCCTATGCTCCTTTCCTTCGCTCGTCATTTCAGCAGGCAACCCTGGTTTGGGAAGGAGGGAAAATACGTGGGTGTGAAAACCAGGCAGACGGTGTTCGGATCACAGTTGCTGCGCTCCTGGAGTGACTGAGCCTCTGGCCCTCCCTGCCCTGGGTGTCCCGGCACAGTGGGGATGCCTGCGGTCCAGGGCTGCCTGGGCTTGGGGTGAGTCTGGCCAATTCTGGGGCTCAGTCTGGGGAGCCGCTTGTCCTCAGACATAAACCACATTTTCCATTGTCAGTTTCCTTGGTCACAAGGCTGCTCTTTTGATGTCCCTTCTGCCCCCTTTTTGTGTCTGCCATTTAATTGGCTCCAAACCTGGCAAACAGGTGATTTATTGGCCCCTGGTATTCCACTTCCTCCTAAACCTACAGCCAACAGGCATGGACTTAACCTGCCCAGAACAAACCTGGGCCTCCGGAGCCTGTCCTCCCTCACTCCCTGGAGGGCACCTCAGCTGCTTCCCTCACCATGACCCTGGAATTCAGCCTAGCCTCATTCTCCCTCCTCCCCTCTTCCTATCTCCGCTGCAGCCTCTCCCCCAGGCGTCTCCCCTCACCTGGAGCACCTGGATGGAAAGTGCTGATCGGCCCTCGGCCCCTGCCCTCAGCCCGCAGACTGCCCACGGCTTCCTGTCACTCCTGACCTGCAGGCTGGGCTCCGGCACACCAACTGTCCCAGGCGTGGCCCTCCTCTGGGTGTTCGGAGGCGCCTCCAGCTTCAGCTCAGCACAGATCCCCCTACAGACACCCTCCCACAGCCCTTTGCCCGGCTTCTTTCCCAGCACATCACATGCCCTTTCCTTAGGCTAAGGAGGTGGCTGATGGGAGAGGAAAAGAGCCTGGACTCCCAGATCTTCGAGACCCGGCTCAGCTCCCAGCCCTGAGCCAGCTGCACAGTTTTAAGCCGAATGGGGAGACTGGCAGCTGGTGTCAGATCCTGCGGCAGGATCAGTGGTGGCCCTCCAAAAAGATACATTCGTGCCAAGCCCTGAAACCTGTGAAGGAGGTCTGTGAGAGGTAATTAAGTTCCGGACCTTGGAGTGAGGTCGTTACAAGAGGAAGGAGAGGGAGATTTGAGAGCCAGGGAGAATGCCATGTGACGGCGAGGCAGAGACCCAGGTGATGGGTCTACAAGCCCCAGGGAAAGACCAGTTTTGTCCGTGCGTGTCACCGTCCACCCCTCCTTTTGGACAAGATCTTTGTGTCCCACATTCGCGGCAGCCCTGCCCTACCATCCTGGTGAAAAACGACCCGGCCACACACAGATGGGGGGCTGCCTGAAACAGATGATGACAAGGCCGTCCTGGAGTGCAAAGCACAGCCCCCAACAAATAAAACCTGGCAGCAAGACACTGGCTTGATGCTCAGCTGAGCTTCATGATTCAAGTCTGACAGGCGCACAGTGAGAGCCACCATCCACCCACCACCAGGGCACTCCTCACCCCCACGTCAGGGCAGCGGGCGGGATGCAGGATGCGCTGGACTTGGAGCCTGAAGACTTGTCACTTTAGGAAGAGCCATGATGTGCCCGGGTGTGTGCGGAGTATTCTCTACAATGAGGAGGCACACATCCTGTACCCCCCCCCACCCCCCAGCTGCACTGGGCACATAGAGAAACTGAGGCATGGGAGGGAAAGGACATCTCTTAATGACCCACGGCTCGAAAGGGAAATCCAAGCGTGCCCCGTTTCCACACTCTTTGTACAATGCTCTGTTGCCTCCCTCTGACAACCACATTGATTTCACCCAGGCTCAGTTTCTTCATCTGTGAAATGGGGAGGCTGAGCCTGTGTTATAAGGTCATTCTGAGAAGAGCAAGTTTAAATGGAAAGAAACCCACAAGACCAGTTTGGAGGCTCAAAATCATTACACAAATGTTAGATGTTATTGCCATGTCTCTCACAGGAGGCAGAAGAGGGTGGGAGATTGCATGCTCTGGTCAAAATCCTGACCTCACCACATACTGGTGAAGATGATGGGCAAGTTACATGTCCTCCCTGGGCCTCCATTTCCTCATCTGTAAAATGGGCCTAACAAGGGCACCTTCTGTGGCTTGTGCCTTGGTGCAGACTGGCTGAGATGATATGAAGGTTTTAGAATTTACTTGGCCCCTGGCGAGTCCTCCAGAAATGTCATTACAGTATTCTTACGGTCACCTTGGGGACCTCTGGGGTTTACAAACCTCCTTGTCCCAATGGAGCAAAATTCGGGTGAGGAATAAATTCAACTCCCTCAATTTACAGAGTCTGAAACGCACAAAGCTCAGAAAGTAAGGTTCAGAAAGGTTAAGTAACTAGTCTTAGGCCACACAGCAACAGCAGCAGAGCCGTGTTGACTCCAAGTCTGTCTGACTCAGAGGCCCGTGCCCAAATGCTTCTGATGTGCCAACAGAACATCCAGTTCCAAACCTTTGCACCACAGGCCACTTTGCTGCACAACTCCTGTGGGTGAAAGGTTAAAAACATTGGTATGTGGAGCATGAAACACTTATTGGGATATACTAAAAGATTCGAAAAACTGACAAGGGAACTACCGGATGACCCAGTGATTCCACTCCTGGGTAGATATCCAAAAATACCCCAAACACTCTTGCAAAAAGATACATGTACCCCAATGTTCATAGCAGCACTATTTACAATTGCCATGATATAAGAGCAACCTCAGTGTCCATCAACCAATGAATGGATAAAGAACAGGTGGTATGTGTGTATATATATAAAAAAGTATTACTCAGCTATGAAAATATGAAATTTTGCCATTTACAGCAACATGGATGGACTTGGAGGACATTATGCTAAGTGAAATGTCAGACAGAGAAAGGAAAATACTGTATGATATCACTTATATGTGGAATCTAAAAATGCAACAAAATAGTGAATATAACAATAATAAAAAATCAGACTCACAGATACAGAGAACAAACTAGTGGGGACCAGTGGGGAGGTGGGAGGGGTACTATAGGGGTTGGGGAGAGGGAGGTAGAAACTCTTGGGTGTAGGACAGGCTCAAGGATGTATTGGACAACATAGGGGAATAGTCAATATTTTATAATGAATGTAAATGGAAAGTAACCTTTAAAAATTGTATTAAAAATTAAAACAGAAATTTTAAATAAAATAAAAATTTTAAAAGATTCAATATTCTCAAAGAATATTTGAAAATGGATATGCATTTCTCTAATTTTTACCTTAATGAATATACTTTAAAGATGTGAGAAAGTATAAATACGTGACAGGGGTGGGGGGATAACAAACTGTGGCACCACAATTTATAACACACACACATAGACACACACACAATCAACAAAAAATTCTGATCTGTTGATTCAGTTATAATGTGCTTTATTAACATAGATCATGACTTCCTTTGTGAATCATCAAATATGCATTCATGGCATCATTTTCAAAGGCTTCTGTCCACTCCCAGCACGAAGTGTTAATCCCCCCTCCACTGCTGCCCCCGATTTATTTTCAGACAAATCTGTGATGCAAACAACTCTTTTGGGGTATGGGGTCTCAGCTCCCCTGAGGACAGGTGGTCATGCCCTCCTCCCGAGTACTCCTGCTGGTCAAGTGGGCCCTGAGAGGAGAGGGGGCTAAAGGACCTGAGGACTAAGGGTATCTTTGGGTAGATTTCTAAGGGCCACCCTCACACAACCCTAAACCCAGCATGTGATTCCCACCAACCCAGCAGCATGTCCCCTAGGCAACAGCAAGGCCATACCTATTCCAGAAGGAGCTCAGCCCCTACGAATCAGTCCCAGGGAACCTGCACTTCTGGAAGTTCTTACCCCAAACCTTCACGCTACTCAGTGGTCTCAGGTGTGCTCTGCCAGATAGCTCTAGCTCAGGGCTACTGAGTACGGGTCTGACAGAGTAACATCGGCACCAACAAAAAGCTTGTTAAAGATGTCATTTCATGAGCCTCACAGAAGAATCATAATTAAGAGCGGGGCCTGGGCTCCCTCCAAATTTGTAAGCACTTTAAGCTTTGGAAGAAATGTTTGCTACGTGGCTCCCATGCAGTTTCTCATTAGTATTACATGATGAGTATTTAGCAATAACATCACCTGTGCCCTCCCCACAGAGTCTATTGATCTGGGTGGGAGCATCTGCGTTGTTTTAACTCCAGGTGATTCTAAGGTTAGGCCCGGTTTAAGCACGAGGGCTGCTTGGGTACCTTGATGAGAGTTGCTTCCAGTCTTTGGTCCTTTTGCCTCTGGGGAGGTATCGGTGTCTGCTCTACATGGGATTGGAAGGAGCAGGGCGGTGCAGCCCACTTGCTCTATGCTGTAGCAGAGTTTCTGGGCATCTGTGTGAGGGGAGAGCACGTGTAGACAGGAAAGAAAAAGCTCACAGTTTGGTCTCCACGCAGGAGCTCATTGTTCCTGAATCTCTCTTTTTCTGAAGGTTGGCATTTCAGCGTTTCAACGTCTTTTGCCTGTGGGTATGGTGGGAACAGGTGAAGGAGCTGTGCTGTTGCCGTTGAAGGTGTGTTCTCAAGATGCTGATGTGACTCCTCAACATGATATCAATGAGAAAATGACCAAGAGCAGGAGGTAGAAGAGGACGAAATGGCAGTTTCTCAGGTAAATGTCCTGTCCTGGGTCAGAGGCTGTGTCTGCTTTTCCTCCTGAAACGTCATGGATTGAGAACCTGCAAACCTGTCATTTTCTAATTCTGACGTTCCTCCCTAGCAAGGTTGTTTTCAACTACTTATTTTTTTTCCTTCTTATGATAGTCATAGTCAGCTCTTCAGAATATTTCTCCCCTGTTTTCCAGAGCCTTTCCCCCATTGTCTGCATCCAGGCTCCCTATAGAGCACGGAGAATTCTCACCGTGAATTAATGACCTTCAACTATCGAAATTCCTATTCCTTTTGTGAAAGATCACCATGGGAAGGCATTAGTATCGAAACTTCCCTATGGGATAATTTCAGATGTTGAGATATTCGTGAAGAAGGGGAAATGGAATGATTAATGTACATCTGAATATGCAACATCAGCTTACCACAACAGGATTAAGAAAATGCACTTTTAAATGGGATGGCATTAGTGGTCCAGATAACTTAAAGTTCTGAAAAAAAAAGTAATTAGGAGAGATTTGCCCTGTATATTGTTAAGAAAGACTATTTAAATACAGCATTAGAGTCAGAGAACATGGGAGGTATATGTGGACTGAAATTTGCTTAAAACTGACATTTTTTTCATGATCGATTCAGATTATGATTTTCTTATGTATTTCACCTAGAATACCAAGGCAGTGATAATGTTTTGTGTGTTTCAGTCACCTGATAATCATTTGTCCCATTACACCTGCTGTTCACTGGTGCTTTCTGCAAGTTTCCTCCTCTATGAAGTTTATATGTTTTATCTTTAGTAAGGGTTTGGTGTGATTCGCTGAGAAATGTGCATAAACCATCATGGTAAACCTGGAAACTCCCATTTCTGTTTAATTTTCCTTTGCTTGTAGTTTGGTTTAGAAAGTGAACATTGCCATCTTTGTTTATTAAAGATATTGGTTTTTCAAGTGGAGTCTGTAATCAGTCAAGGCTTGTTCTTGTAAGTTTCCATGATACTCCACACTCATGCAACAGACATACGGTTCTTTATCACTTCTTTGCATTTTCCAAAAGGTTTACAAGGACCATATTATTAATGTATGCTCAGTTGTGTTAAATTTCTGAAATATAGCTCACCTCAAATGATAAATATTTTCAAAGACATCAAAGATTCAGAACCAATAGCTCTAACTTCTTTTATATCATTGTGTCTCCCCTAGTGTATTTATAAAATGCAAATTGTATCATCCACAAATAGATTCATAAGATTTATCCAGTTAAAAGTAATTCATATTAATTCTTCTTTAAAAGTTTGGTAGAATTCACCAGTGAAGCCATCGAGTCTTGGTATTTTTTGTTGGGAGGTTTTTGAGAACTCCTTAACAGTAATTTGGTCTGTTGAGATTGTTTTCTTTCTTCATTATTCAGTCTTTTAATTTTGTATTTAAAATTTTTTCCTTGGCCCACTGATTCTTAATGTTGTTTAATTTCCATATATTTGTAATTTTCCATACTCTGTCCTGTTGTTCATTTCTGGTTTCTTACCCTTGTGGTTGAAAAATACTATGTAAAGTGAAGTAAGTCAGAAAGAGAAAGGCAGATACTATATGATATTACTTCTATGTGGAATCTAAAATATGACACAAATGAACCTACCTATGAAACAGAAACAGAATCACGGACATAGAGAACTGACTGGTGGTTGCCAAGGGGGAGGGGTTTGTGGGACAGGTGGAGTGGGAGATTGGATTTAGCAGATGTAAGATTTTATATATAGAATGGATAAACAACAAGGTCCAACTGTATAGCACAGAGAACTATATTCAATATCGTATGATAAACCATAATGGAAAAGAATATTAAAAAATATAAAAATATTTTAAAAAGAATGTGTGTGTGTGTGTATATATATATATATATATATATATATATATATGTATGTATATATAACTGAATCACTTTGCTGTATAGCAGAAAGGAACACAACATTGCAAATCAACTATATTCCAATAAAATTTTTTTTTAAATAAAAGATAAAAATAACTAAAAAAAGTGCTTCGTATGATATCAGTCTTCTTAAATTTGCTAAGACTTGTTTAGTGACCCATCACATGATCTGTCCTGGAGAATGTTCAATGTGCAGTAGAGAAGAACGTGTATTCTGCTGCTGTTGGATGGACTGTTCTGTTTTTGTCTGTTAAGTCCATTTGGTCTAATGTATTATTCAAGTTCAGTACTTCCGTATTGATTTTCTTTCTGGATGATCTATTCATTGTTGAATGGTGGGTATTAAGGACCCCTACACTTTTTTTGTATTGTCTTTTTCTCTCTTCAATCTGTTAGTATTTGTTTAACTTAATACATTAAGGTCTTCCACTGTTGGGTGCATATTTATTTGAGTGTTGTCTTCTTGATGAATTGACAACATAATCGTTATATAATGACCTTAAATTTTTTCTTGTTGCAGCTTTTGCCTTAAAGTCTATTTTTTCTGGTGTAACTCTGACTATCACTGCTTTCTTTTGGTTTCCACTTGTATGGAATATCTTGTTCTAAAGCTTCACTCTGAGCCTAATTTGTGTTTTTTACACTGAAGTGAATCTCTGATAGGCAGCATACAGTTTGATCTTGTATATTTTTTTCCTAATTTTTATGGAGTATAGTTGATTTACAATGTTGTGTTAGTTTCAGGTGTACAGCAAAGTGAATCAGTTATTCATATACATATATCCACTTTTTAAAAAAATTCTTTTCCCATATAGGCTGATCTTGTATTTTTATCTATCTAGCCACTCTATGACTTTTGACTAGAGAATTTAATATATTTATGATTACAGTAATTATTGATAGGTAAGAACTTACCTGTGTCATCTTATTGTTTCCTGGATGTTTTGTTGTTTCTTGTTCCTTTTCTCCTCTTTTCCTGCCTTTCTTTGTGATTTAGTGATACTCTGCAGTGGTATGTTATGATTTCCTTCTCTTTATATTTTCTGAATCTACTATAGGTTTTTGCTTTGTGGTTCCATGAGGCTCATAGAAAATGTCTTATAGATACAACAGTCTATTTTATGTTGATAACAATTTAACTTCCATCACATCCAAAAATACCTACTCTTTTACTCCCCTCTGTGAATTTTTGTATATGGTATTACAATTTACCTCTTTGAATATTGTTTATACATTAAAATTTTTATACCTGCAGTTATTTTAATAATCTCATCCTTTAACCTTTATACTAAAGTTAACTGGTTAACACACCACCACATCACACTATTAAAGTATTCTTACCTTAACTGTGTACTTACATTTACAACTCTATGGTGTATTTTCATGTTTTCATGGTATTATTTAGTGTCCTTCTATTTTAGCTTGAGGAACTCTTTTAGAATTTCTTCTAAGACAGATCTAGTGATGATGAACTCCCTCAGCTTTTGTTTTTTGAAAAGAGTTTTTTATCTCTTCATTTAAGGACAATTATGGTGGATAGGATATGCTTGGTTGGCAGTTTTTCTTGTCTTTTCTTTTTTATTGAGCAATTTGAATATATCATCCCACTCTCTCCTGGCCTGTGAGGATTCTGCTGCGAAATCAACTTTTAATTTTATGAGGGTTCTCTTGTAAGTTATAAGCTTCTCTCCTCTAGTTGCATTTAAGATTCCTTGTTTTTGAGAGTTGACAGTTTTACTATAATGTGTTTTGGAGAATTTTTTTTTTTTTTTAAGTTCGTCTGGTGCCCTATGAGCTTCATGAACTTGGATATCCAAATCTCTCCTGAGATTTCGACATTTCTCAGCCACTATTTATTTTAAAAAGCCTTCCAGGGCTTCCCTGGTGGCGCAGTGGTTGAGAGTCCGCCTGCCGATGCAGGGGACACGAGTTTGTGACCCGGTCCGGGAAGATCCCACATGCTGCAGAGCGGCTGGGCCCGTGAGCCATGGCCGCTGAGCCTGCGCATCCGGAGCCTGTGCTCCGCAACGGGAGAGGCCACAGCAGTGAGAGGCCCACGTACTGCAAAAAAAAAAAAAAAAAAAAGCCTTCCGTCTCTATCTTTTTCTTCTGAGACTCCATAATTCACAGAATGTTTCTTTTGTTGGTATCTATAGATCACATAGTCATTCTTCAACTCTTTTTATCTTTGCTCTCCTCTGAGTGTATATTTTCAACTTACTGTCTTCTAACTCACAGAAAATTTCTTCTGATCTGTTTATTTATTTTCAAATTTATCCATTTATCTTTGGCTGCATTGGGTCTTCGCTGTTGCGTGCGGGCTTTTCTCTAGTTGCATCGAGCGGGTGCTACTCTTCGTTGCGGTGCGCGGGCTTCTCATTGCGGTGGCTTCTCTTGTTGCGGAGCACGGGCTCTAGGTGCGTGGGCTTCAGTAGTTGTGGCTCGTGGGCTCTAGAGGACAGGCTCAGCAGTTGTGGCGCACGGGCTTAGTTGCTCCACAGCATGTGGGATCTTCCCGGACTAGGGCTCGAACCCCTGTCCCCTGCATTGGCAGGCGGATTCTTAACCACTGCACCACCAGGGAAGCCCTCTTGATCTGTTTAGATATTGATGATGCTTATTGTGTTTCTTTTATTTTTCTTGTAATATATTGAACATATTATTTGAATTTAAGGTGTACAGCATGGTGATTTAATACATTTATGTATTATACTATGATTGCCATTGTAGCAGTAGTTATCACTGCTATCATGTCACATAATCATTATTTCTTTATTGTGTTTGGAAAAATTAAGATCTGGTCTATTAGCAAGTTTGATCATAATACGATACCATTGTTTATGTTCACTATACATCAGATCTTTAAGAATTATTTATTATTAGTTAATGTTTGTATCCTTAAATAACATCTCTCCTATTCCCCACACCTCAGGCCCTGGTAACCAACATTCTACTCTTTGTTTTTATGAGTTTGGCTTTTTATAAAATTTTATTTTACATATAAATGATATCACATAGTGTTTGTCTTTCTCTTCTTGACTTATCTCAGCATAATTTACCCAAGGTACATCAGTGTAAAAAATGGTCGAATTTCCTTCTTTCTAATGGCTGAAGGCCATTCATTGTACGTATGTATATATAGGTATAGCTATCACATCTTTCTTATCCATTCATCTGTTGATGGATAAATACCAGAACAGGATAAATACCTGCCCCTAGGTTCTTCAGAACCATTTTTTTTTTTTTAGATTCCATATATATGTGTTAGCATACGGAATTTGATTTTCTCTTTCTGACTGTAGCTCTATTTACAATAGCCAGGACATGGAAGCAACCTAAGTGTCCATCGACAGATGACTGGATAAAGAAGATGTGGCACATACATACAATGGAATATTACTCAGCCATAAAAAGAAACGAAATTGAGTTATTTGTAGTGAGGTGGATGGGCCATTGGATTTTTTAGAGAGATTTCTTTGAATCTACCAATGGCGGGCATTGATAAGTACTTTTTAATCTTAGAAATTCCTCTGATCAATGAACATAGGCTATCTTCCCATTTGTTAGTGTCTTCAGTTTATTTTATCAATGTCTTATAGTGTTCATAAGTAGAGACTTTTCACCAACTTTGTTAACTTTTTTCCTAAGTATCTTATTTTTGATGCTATTGTAAATTAGTTTATTTTTTCAGATGTTTTACTACTTGTGTATAGAAATACAACTGATGATGTATGTTGATTTTATATACTGAAATTTTACCTACTTTGTTGATTAGTTACAACATTTTGGGATTCCTTGGGATTTCTTATATACAAAATCATACCATCTTCAAATAATGAGAATTTTTGTTCTTCCTTTCTGATTTGGGTGCCTTTCTTTGTCTTTCTTGATTGCCCCAGCTAATACTTCCAGTACTATACTGAATAAGAGTGATTAAGTGGGCATCACTGTCTTGTTCTTGATCTTGGCGGAATAGCTTTTACCTTTTTACCATCAAGTATGATGTTAGCTGTGGGCTTGCTTTGTATGGCCTTAATTATGTGGAGGTGTGTTCCCCCTATACACAATCTATTCAGAGTTTTTCATCATAAAAGAATTGTATTTTGTCCAATGCTTTTTTGGCATCTATTGAAATTATTATGATTTTTATTTTTACTCTATTAATGTGGTGTACCCCACATATTTATTTGTGTATGTTGAACCATTCTTACCTCTCAGTGATAAATCCCACTTGGCCCCAATGTATGATCCATTCAATGTATTGTTGAATTTGCTAATATTTTGTTCAGAATTTTTGCGTCTATATTAATCAGTTTTATTGGCCTCTAGTTTTCTTGTAGACTCATTGTCTGGCCTTGGTGTCATGGAAATGCTGGCCTCATAGAACAAGTTTAGAAGTATTCCTTTCTCTTCAATTTTTTGGAAGAGTTTGAGAATCATTGGCATTAATTCTTCTTAATAGGTTTGATAGAATTCACCAATAAAGTCATCTGGTCCTTGAGTTTTCTGTGTTGGGCATTTTTTGATTGCTGATTCAATCCCTTGTTATTGGTCTGTTCAAATTTTCTATTACTTCCTGATTCAGTCTTTGTAGGTAGTGGATTTCTAGTAGGTATCAGTTTCTTCCTGAGTATCTAATTTGTTGGCATACAACTGTTCATAATAGTCTCTTGTGATCC
Organism: Lipotes vexillifer; assembly: GCF_000442215.2. Lineage (NCBI taxonomy): Eukaryota > Metazoa > Chordata > Mammalia > Artiodactyla > Lipotidae > Lipotes > Lipotes vexillifer. The sequence goes on from NW_006790551.1 coordinate 6,205,493, forward strand.
TATGCATTTCTGTGGTATCAGTTGTAGTGTCTGCTCTTTCATTTCTAATTTTGTGTCTTCTCTTTATTTTCCTAGTCTAGCTAAAAGTTTGTGAATTTTATATTTTTGAAAATCCAGCTTTTAGTTTGTTGATCCTTTCTATTGATTTTCTTGTATATGTTTTATTTATTTCCACTCTAGTCTTTATGATATCCTTCCCTCTGCCAACTTGGGAATAAATTTCTTCTTTTTCTGCTTCCTTGAGGTATAGAGTTAGATGTTTGAGAGCTTTCTAATTTCTTGTTGTATGCACTTATCACTATAAACTTTCCTCTATGAACTGCTTTTGCAGCATCCAATAGGTTTTGGTATGTTGTTTCCATTTTCGTTGGTTCTGAGATTTTAAAAAAATTTCCTTTGGCTTTCTTTTTTGACCTACTTTATTTTTTGGAAGTGTGCTGTTTAGTTTTCACATATTTGTAGATTTTCCAGATATCGTCTTGTTGATTTCTAGTTTTCTATCATTGTGTTCAGATACTTGGTATAATTTTCATCTTCTTAAATTTGCTAAGACATGTTTGTGTCCTATCCTATGATCTAACCTAGAGTATGTTCCATGTGCACCTGAGTGTAAGTTGTTGGATGTAATGTTCTATATATGCCTGTGAAGTCCATTTGATGTAGTATATAGACCAGTGTTTTCTTGTTGATTTACTATATGCATGATCTATCCATCGCTGAGAGTGGAGTACTGAAGTCCCCTACTATTAATATATTGTCTATTTTTCCCTTCAGATCTGTATTTGCTTAATATATGTAGTTATTCTGATGTTGGCTGTGTATGTTTATAGCTTCTTGATTTATTGACCCTTGTATCATTATATAATGACTTTCTTTGTGTCTTGTCAATGTTTTTGGCTTAAAGTCTGTTTTGTCTGATATGAATATGGCTACCGCCACATTATTTGGCTTCTACTTGCATGGAATATAATCATCCATCTCTTTACCTTGAGCCTATGTGTGTCTTTAAAGCTGAAATTAATGTCTTATATAAAGAACAAAATTGGGTCTTATACATTTTTATCCAGCCAGCCACTCTATAGCTTTGATTTGTGAATTCAACCATTTACATTTAGAGTGATTTTTTAGGACTTATTACTGCCATCTTATTAATTGCTTTCTGATTGTTTTATAACTCCATTGTTTCCTTTTCCCCTCTGTGTCTACCTTTGTAAATTGGTGCTTTACCATGTTGCTGTGTTTCCTTTCTTTTTTTTTTTTTTTTTTTTTGTATGTGTTGTGGCCTCTCGCATTGCAGAGCACAGGCTCCGGATGCGCAGGCTCAGCAGGCATGGCTCATGGGCCCAGCCGCTCCGCGGCATGTGGGATCTTCCCAGACCGGGGCACAAACCAGTGTCCCCTGCATCAGCAGGCAGACTCTCAACCACTGCACCACCAGGGAAGCCCTCCAATGATTTTTTTTTGTTTGTTTGTTTTTGTTTTTGTTTTTGTTTTTGCGGTACGCGGGCCTCTCACCGCTGTGGCCTCTCCCGCCGCGGAGCACAGGCTCCGGACGCGCAGGCCCAGCGGCCATGGCCCACGGGCCCAGCCGCTCCGCGGCACGTGGGATCCTCCCGGACCGGGGCACGAACCCGCGTCCCCCGCATCGGCAGGTGGACCCCCAACCACTGCGCCACCAGGGAAGCCCCCTCCAATGATTTTTAATAACCAAAATTTACAAGATAAAGACCATATTCTCCATTATGGTTTTAAGTAGGACTCTCCCTCGTACACAAAACTTCTAGTTTCAGGAAAGACTCAGCTTAAAAAAGATGCAGACCTTTTCATCCCTACATAGGTGTCTATTTTATCCAGTTTCCCAAATTCCAGTCACTTGCACACTGAAGACAAATCAATGTTAATTAATAGCTTCCTACTGACATTATAACAATATTTTCCAATGTGCTGACTCAGTTTCTTATTAATTTACTAATATTTTCCTTTATTTTTCTTTCAGTTCTATTGAGATATTATTGACATACAGTACTGTAGAAATGGTGGGTGTACAGCATAATGACATATATTGTAAAAGGATCAGCAAACAATTTAAATTTTAAAAAATTTACTAAATACTTCATATGATAGTTTGGTGACCTCCATTTAAAACATAAGTTAAATTTACACAATTCATAACATTACATGAAATGGGCTGTGCAATTCTCAATATTATCTGGTGTTCTGAAATTTGTACATAAACCACAGCTGGGGAAGTGCTAATTCATGAGACAAATTCTGCTCCTTTCTTCTTTCTTTTACTCCAGTAGTCACCTCTGAGCCCTGTTAGCCTGGAGGCTGAATCTTCCGTGCCTTGGGGCAGGGCCGGTCACTCCCCTCAGAGGAGACCAGAAGGTCCTCCTGGAGAACGTGGACTGGGACATGGGTCAGTATCACCCAGGCTCCTCTAAGAGGTGAAACATCTGACTTGTAGGAGAAGGCTTCTTACGAGGATGAAATGAAAGGTGTTCTGAACCTGGAGCCCTCCCCGCATCCCTTGTCCCATCAGGAAGACAATTCTGAGGGGTTGGTCTGGAACACGCGTAGATGGTGGAGGTTGGGGGACAGTGCAGGCCTGGATTGGGCTCAGGTGAGGTGAGTTGGGTAGAGGCTGGGAGTCAATGCTTAGCATTGGGGCAGGTGTCCTTATGATCGTTTGGCGTGCCTGTGTGAATCCAAGTCTAGCTGTACTGGGAAGAGGATAAAGGCTGTGGATAATTCCACAGGTCAGGTCTCTGAGTATCCTCAGAGGATAAAAGGGACCTGAGTCTTACTTTTGTGGGGGGAGAGGGGAGGGTGGAGGGGAGGTTCTAGCAAAACAGGATGGAGACCCAGGCAGATCTCTTGCCTGCTGCCTGAGTTTGGAGTTCTGATCCCATTTATGTTTGACATTCTCTGGTCTGCACATTGAGTCTACACTTCAGTACTTTGTGGTTGGTGACATGGTCCAGACCAAATGTCTTGGTGGCAAGCTGGGGAACATCATAGGAGAAGCTCCCAGGCCTGTTGTCTGTCAGCTTGGCAATGATGTTTGAGCATTGACCAATGTGCTTTGGTGTAGGTTGTGAGGTTTAACGATATCCTCATCCTGTCCTTTAACTGGTCCACAAGTTGAGAGCAAAGAGCTCAGTACAGAGCTCTTGATGTAAGGCTGTGTATGGCAGATGGCCCTCATATCAAGTGTCTTGAGTGATGGATGACCTGTGATAACAAGTTCCTTGACAAACTTTTTAGTGACTGTGTGCACAGTAATTGGCTTGGAAGGATGTGGGAGAAGACACCACAAATATAAAGTATATTTGAATTGCCTCTCAATCAAGAGAAAAAATAGAAGCAAACAAAAATATCTGGAACCTATGAAATTAAATTTCACTGTAAAAGAAAAATGATCATTTTATATATGAGAGGCACCCAACCTCAATGATGGTCAGGGGGAAATAAATTACAAAGCCAATGTAATCCTTTTTCTTCTCTTATATAGAAAACGTAAAGTGCCTTTGTAGCGTCTCTTGTCAACATCAGTGGAAACAAGCCCCTTGATATACTCTTGCAGGGAGTATACATGACTAATATCCCTTTTGAGGCAGTTTGTCCCCTCTTTTGCTTCTGGACTTTAGGGGTTCCGTGGTGCTGATGTCTGTGTGATGATCTGGAAATTTAATATGTCCTTCCACCTCTGGTCAATCTCCTTCAGGCACTGATAACTTGATTTCCTGAAGTAGAAGAAAAAAGGCAAAAAGAATCATATACACATTGAAACAAGACAGTGGAATAGAAGGACATGGAGTTCAAAAAGAAAAAAAAAAACAACAAACCACCAAATAGTTCTGTCTCATTACTTCAACCTCACGCTTCGCCCCCAGACAAATCCCAACTCCTGGAAAACCACTCTGCTGAGCGAGCTGTCCTCTGGAGGTGGGGAGACTGTAAGGGAGGAGGCTAGAGGCGGGAAACTCACCAGCAGGAGACCTGGAGACCAGGTAACTTTTCAGAACTCTTCCAGCCCAGAGAGTCCACTGTCCTTTGGGGGGATGGGGCTTCGTTAGGGGTAGGAGTGCCCACCTGGATCTGGAGACTGTGGTCCCACGCAGATGGGACCAGGCACTACAGGTCCAAGGAGGGCTCAGTTGCTGCACCATCCTTCCCAGGTCCCTCTGTCCCAGGTCAGTCCAGCCTTGGGACCCAAGCCGGCTCATATTCTAGGGATGGCACAGCAGCCCGGGTCACTGAGGCTTGAGGGGAACACACGAGGCATTGTTTTAAATTTAATTTTTATTTTATATTGCAATTTAGTTGATTTATCATATTGTGTTGTTTTAGGTGTTCAGCAGTTTTAGGTTTTCAGCAGGTTGATTCAGTTGCACATAGACATATATATGTTCTTTTTTCCTATTCTTCTCAATATAGGTTATTAAAGAGTGTTGGGTAGAGTTCTCTGTGCTAAACAGTAGGTCCTTGTTGATTATCGATTTCATATATATTCTGGCATATATGCTAATCCCACCTTCTCATTTGTCCCTTCCTGCTACCTTTCCCCTTTGGTGAACACATGTTTGTTTTCTAAGTCTATGAGCCAGATATTGTTTTATAAATTGATTCCTTTGTATCAGTGTTTGAATTAGACCTATAGGTGATAGCATGTGATATTTCTCTTTCCTTTCTGACTTACTTTGCTTAGTATGATCACTTCTAAGTCCATCCGTGTTGCTGCAAGTGGCATTATTTCAATTTTTATGGCTGAGCAATATTCCATTGTCTATATGTACTCCATCTTCTTTGTCCATTCATTGGTCTGTGGACATTTTCTTTGCTTCCATGTCTTGGCCCTTGAACATACAGATGCTATGGCCGTTGGGGTGCGTGGGTGTTTTCGAATGCTGGTTTTCTCTGGATATCTCCAAAGGAGTGGGATTGCTGGATCATCTGGTCTCTTTATTATTAATTTTTTAGGAACCTCCATACTGTTGTTTATCGTGGCAGTTACCAGTTTCCATTTCCACCAGCAGCATAGGCAGGTTCCCTTTTCTCCACGCTCTCGCCGGCTCTTATTGTTTGTAGACTTTTTGATGATGGCCATTGTGACGGGTCCAAGGTGATACCTCCTTGTAATTTTGATATCCGTTTCTCTGATAAGTAGGGCTGCTGAGCACCTTGACTTTTGCTTTTTTTTTTTCTTTTATTGGTGTGTGTAGAATTTACCTCTTTAAATTGGCTTCTTCACGGTCGTCAGAGTTTTAAATTGTTTTTTCCATTTCCTACCCAAGGACATTTCTTGAGGGCAGGTGTCATTTACAGACCCCCAGGCTTTGTTAATATGAAGTGCTCAAAAGCACTGGTTTTAAAGCTGTCGTTGCGGTATCGGCCACAAGGTGGCAGGATTTCATCATCCCCAAAGCTGGTTATTCTCGCAACAAGAATCTGAGAGAAAGTTGTATTTCTGGGTGTAAATTCGAGTGGTATGGGGCTGAACAATCAACCAAGGAGACTTCCCTGGCTGTCCAGTGGTTAACACTCTGATCTTCCAGTATAGGGGCTTGGGTTCAATTTCTGTTCTGGGAAATTGGATTGCCCATGCCACGTGGCCAAAAAAAAAAAAAAGAGAGAAAGAAAAACAACCTAAGGGGTTGCGTCTCATTAATTCTTTGCCCTTACACTTCACCCCCGGGCAAATTCCAACCCCTGGGACACCATACTGCAGAGGGAGCTGTCCTCTGGAGGTGGGGAGCCTGTAAGGGAGGAGGCTAGTGGTGGGAAACTCACCAGCAGGAGACCTGGAGACCAGCTGACTTTTCAAAGCTCTTCCAGCCCA
>NW_006790553.1:0-203 GCF_000442215.2 Lipotes vexillifer
CAGCCTTCTGACCCTCGGCCAAAGAGAGATGCTTCCCAGGGAACCAGGCCTGTGACGGAGCAGGCTTGCGGGTGCACAGCTCCAGCTTCTGTCAGGGGAAATACACCACAGCAGTGTTCTGCCCGAAGCCTTCTCGGTCCGTCTGCTCTGTGCTGTTGATTCTCACGCTCCACAACCCACCCAGTGAGCCATGGCAGGTGTGG
>NW_006790555.1:0-346 GCF_000442215.2 Lipotes vexillifer
AGGGTTGGCGTACATGTTAGGGCACGGGTTAGTGTGAGCGAACGGCATAGGTTTAGGGCACGGATTAGGGTAAGGCTTCGGATAAGGGTTAGGGTTAGTGTTAGGGTTAGGGAACGGGTACGCTTTAGGGTATAGGTTAGTGTATGACCACGGTTGAGGGTTCGCGTAGGTCTTAGGGCACGGTTTAGTGTGAGCATACAGGTTAGGATTAGGGCACGTGTTAGGGTAAGACTTCGGGTAAGGGTCAGTGTTTGGGTTAGGTTTAGGGAATGGGGACGGTTTAGGGTACGTCAACGTTTGAAAGTTAGTGTATGTGTTAAGGCATGGGTTAGTGTTAGCGTACGGG
>NW_006790556.1:0-651 GCF_000442215.2 Lipotes vexillifer
TTGTAGCAAAAAAAAAAAAAAAAAAAAAAATGGTGGGAGGAGAGGAGACTTTATGTTGCTAAAACTCAGTGATGTCTGTCTCATAGTGAGCTACCTGAAGGAGCTAAGTTTTCCATGGTCTTCCCCAGTCCTCAAGTAGAGCATTTCAAATATGGCAATTTTCTGACATTCTGCCAGTTTCAAAAGACAATTCACCAGAATGAATCAGCCCATCAAGAAAACCTGGTCTAGCCCTGTGGAGGTTCAGGGAAGTATTTGGCATGATTTCTGCCATCACATAATCTTAAAGGGCTAGGAATGAAACACGTTCAAATGGTATGACAGATAATAAACAGCACGCATCCAGAGAAGGAGAAGTGGTGCTAGCTGAAATCATATGACAAGATTTTACTGAGAAAGTAAATCATAAGCCAAGTCTTAAAGAATGAGAAGGGCTTCCCTGGTGGTGCAGTCGTTGAGAGTCTGCCTGCTGATGCAGAGGACTCGGGTTCGTGCACCGGTCCGGGAGGATCCCACATGCCGTGGAGCACCTGGGCCCATGAGCCATGGCCACTGAGCCTGCGCATCCGGAGCCTGTGCTCCACAACAGGAGGGGCCACAACAGTGAGAGGCATGCGTACCGCAAAAAAAAAAAAAAAAAAAAAAAAAAAA
>NW_006790557.1:0-11943 GCF_000442215.2 Lipotes vexillifer
AAGAAATTTGTAGGCTGCTCTCCAAAAGAGAACAGGTCCCAGGCAGAATAGATAATCTTAATAAAAAAACTACTGGGGCATCCCACTTCCTGCAAGAGCATATGATACCATGGCTTATCTTACCAGTTTTGATTGTTGGCCTCCTATTCTCCCAAACAGGCTTAGTGTGGACAAGGGGGTATGATATTGTATGTTTACTTCCAGGGATAGAGGCTAATTAAAACAAAGAGAAATTATTTAATATTTATATAATTAAAAGCTATTTAAAAAAAAAACAAAGAAGATAAACTAATTTGGACCTTTCTTTACCAGTAAATGAATCTTTTATTTGGTGGGGCCTTAAAAGATGGAGTAAAACCTGATTTCTAAGTTATGGCCATAAAGATGAGCATGAAGAAATTCTCCAGAGTTTCAGAGGATATTTACCAGTAGTTTTACCACAGGATTCTTGAAGACTTGAAATAATTTACCCTAATAATCATTCCATGTAGGTACTTGTAGGACATTCACATATCTGTTAATATGTTAATGAATGCCTTTCCTACCCAGGCACTATGTTTTTGCAAAACTGATAGGGTTTTCTACATAATCTTGAAATGCTTTTTCACATTTCCCAAATGTGCTAGCCATTAGTAGCATCTTGCCAAACCAGTTTCATAGTCAAATAATCATACCCTGATTTTAAGCTATGCCTAACTTCTGACCTGTTACCTCAGCTATGGCACTGACAGTACTATTTTCCAAATCAACTTAATAACCTATCAGGTTGCTGTTGATCAGTATATCACTTAGGATAAATATGGCTTGAACACTGCATGAGCCACCCATTAGGTCACACTGAATAATCTTAGCTTGAATTCAGCAGTTACTGAAGAGCTTTGCAATAAGCCCCCTCCTTCCCTCAATCAAAACTCTTAAAAAGTCTGTTTTTCTGTAGGTTATATTTAAACTGCTACTCCCCAAAGTCATATTTCAGTTTTTGACACTGTCTGATCTGAGGCACATCTCCCATTGCCCCGGTATTCCCTGCAAAGGCTGTCCTGAAGGTAAATGAGGTAATCAGTATGAACAAACTTTGATCTCTTTTGTCCTTGTTAGAGTTGGTTAAGTATATATGCTTCAAAGCTATAGTACTTCACTCTCTCTCATTTCCAAAGGCTTCACGAACTTCATGCGTAGTCCTGCTTGTGACATATTTAACCCACTGCACCATGAAGTGTACCAGGACATGGACCAGCCCCTGTGCCACTACTACATCGCTTCCTCCCACAATACATACCTGACCGGGGACCAGCTCCTGTCTCAGTCCAAAGTGGACATGTATGCACGGGTACTGCAGGAGGGCTGTCGCTGCGTGGAAGGTGCGTGCTTTGAGCGCGAGTGTGTGTGGGTGCACACGTGCTTTAGTCAGGCACGTCTACTGTAAATAATGGAGACCTAAAAAAATGCACTCATGCTAATCAGAACTATTTTCCCACTCACTGTAAAGTTATTCTTAACTCATAATCCTCTCTGGTTCCTCCTGACACTTCAAACAGGGAGAGAGATGTGTACTAGCATTTGGGAGGCACACCTTCAGGTGCTGAAAAATTGTGATGAATGTGAAAGTTTTTCCTAGAAAGATTTTTTTTTTTTGATTAAAGAATGGTAAAGATGGTTCAGGATAAATATTTATTTTTAAGGTACTTCATGGTCTATCAATCAGCCAACACTTATTAAATTTCTAGGAGGTTCCTGCGGGTTAGGACACAGATGTAAGATGTGGCTTCTATCTTTCAGGCGCTGACAGTCATTAGAAGGGGTGGACGGTAAAAATCATAGTATGGTGTGAGAATTCCACCAGTTGAATCAAACGTGGTTGAGAGGTGATACAGAAAGTGAGGGGTGATGTAAAATATGATGAGAAATCAACCTGGAATGTAGACTTGGGTCAGCGATAAAGGGTTCTGAGTGCTGTGATAAGGAATTTCAGCTTTAGCTTTTGGTAACGAGGGTCCAGTGGATTGTTTTAATACCTAGAGTGATACGGTCAGACTAGCAGTTTAGAAAGATTGCTTGGGCAGCAGTGTAGGAAGATAATTTTTCTTTAAGATGTATGTTTGTGGTGGGGGAAGGGAGGTGAAACTAGAGCAAGGAGAATAGTGGGAAGGCTATTGAAATGATTGAAAGGAAGGATCATAAAAACTTAGACTAGATGAGAGAGATGCTTATATGGATATTAAAGAAGTAAACTTACAGGACCTGGTGAGCAAAGTAAAGGATGTAAGGCTTGAAGGGGAGAGCTGGAATGAATGATGGTGCCATCACCTACTGTGGGGACTGAGAGGAAGAGCATTAATGAGTTCAGCTTTCCATCGGTTGAGTTTATAGTGACTTTGTAATATTTACATGGACATTTTTATCAGTCAGTTAAATAACAATATGTGAACTCAACAGAAGGATCCAGAAAAGATAAAGATTCCACAATTCCAAGTTTTCTGTGTGTTAGTGTACAAGATCACTTACAGAGACCTTCGTGTGTAAATGTACATCACAGTGGACAAGATCACTTAGAGGAGTGGCAAAGAGAACAAGGCCTGAGGACTTATGCAATCCAACCTTTTGAAGAGAAAGAACAAGGGGACTGACGAAGACAACTAACACAAAACAGTCACTTGGACCTAAGGGATGAAATGGTCAAAAATGTCCCATGCAATAGAAAAGTAAAATAAAGACTAAGTGTCCAGTCTGGTTGCGTTTGACAGCTGGGAGGTTATTAGTGTCTTTTGCTATATAGTTTTGGTGGCCTCTCAGTGGGAAGATCAGGTAGATAATCTGCTGTGAGTTAGTCACTTGGCATTTTTCTGCATTAGGGGAAGACAATACAGGGTTGGGGAGGTTTTGAGACTTGGAAGAGGGGGAAATGAGGATTCATTCATTTTGTTTTTAGATGGGGTAGGGGACAAGAAATTTTAAAATGGTTCATGCCTGTTACCCTCTCTTTTCTCAGGATAGTAGGAGAGAACACCATCCACTAAGTGTAGAGTGGGTGGATGTTGGTTGGGGAATGGGAGGCTTAAAAAGATCAGCAAATAATGAGTAAGGAGTTGACAAGATAAATTGGGGAAGGCCTAGCTAATTTCCAAAACAGTCTTTAACAGAACAGTCTTTTTGTTATACAAAATCTGCATGCTCAGACTGCCCCCCACCCCATTCCCAACAGACTAGGTATAAGAGCAGTGAAGACAGATTCTAGAATTGATTCAAGCCTCTGGATTTCCAGGTCGTATAAAATATCTTCAAGATGTTGGTGAGAGCTCTTTTAAGTAAGTGACAGTAGGTCCATGAACTAGGAAAGGAAATGAAGGGACCACAAAATGAGGTTAAGAGACTAAAAGACTCAAAGAAACAGAAATACTGAGAATGTCGGCATCACGCATACCGTAAACAAGAACAGAGAATTATTATCACAAGGTGGGATTTTGGATATAGTTGAGGTAATGACTATATGCAGGGCGTGTGGTGGGTGAGCATGATTAGAGTGAAGCAAGGAGCTGTTGGCATTGAGGTCAAGGTTAAGTGATTGGGTAGATTGCCCAGGTGGACTTTTAAGTCAAAGGATGCTGACAGGGAGATTCAAAGCTAAAAAATTAAAAGATCAAAAATTGGATATTAAAAACTGTAAACCACATGTTTAAGTAGAAGAAGAATGCTACGGAAAAGGCACTTGGAAGATGCCAGGAAGGCAGAGATGGATAAAGTGAGGTTTAAAAGTGGGGGGACTTTTTAAATGAATGTAGAACAACAGTTGTTTAAAAGTAGCATCCTCATTTTGTGATTTATACAAAAAAAGCATCTGTGGAGAAAGGAAGTAGTATCCTCCCAGGTAAACTGGTTGTTAACCAAGATAAGGAGGTTGAGGAAGAATTCCAGAGAGTCTAATGATGAAAGGGGGTTTGTTAGAGAGTCTGATGATGAAAGGGGGTTTGTTTACACTGGAATGGAGATTCCATGGAGCAAAGGGGAATTGCTTTTTGGTGGGAGCATACGGGAGTCAGCAGTAGGTAGCAAGTTGTTCTTGGGGTGGTGGAATAGTGTAGGGAGATGAATAAAGCAGTAGGGCAGTGAGATAATACTGGTGAGTAGAGGAACGCTTCTTTGTCAGAGAGTTTCCGGCTTGAAGAATTTTCTGCTACAAAAGTAGCAGATGTAATGTTACTGTAATAGTAGTAGTAATGTTACAGTAATAGTAGTAGTAATGTTATAAAGGCAAATTGACATATTTTGAAAATGGACAGGTATTAAAAACTATCTGCATACAGAACCATTAGGACCACTACCCATTTAGCACTCTGGAAGTATATGATTTAAGACATGGCGTTTTTGCAGTAGATGCAGAGAGCACCTACTGACAGTAGTGACTGATAATTGAGTAGCTTAAGCAACTGGATAACGAAGATGCTTATAAAATATTAGCATAAAGGAAAACCTTTCGAGCAACAGAAGGTCTTGAGGTGACATTCTGTTCTCAGCCATTATTCAACCATTTGTTCACTCAGCACTCAAGCAGTTTTACAAGTCTGTCATGCATAGAAATGCCAGGGCACACACCCTTATTGGCTTCAGAGTGATGGTTGCCTATCATTTTAAATGGTGACATTTTCTTGGAGGCCAAATATGGAAAATGACTTCTGGTGACTCCATGAAGTGAAAGTCAACTCCAGGCAGTTTTGCAATTTTGTTACTTCTGCGCCCTGTACTGTTTCCTTTGCTTTTCAGGTCTTTCAGGTGCCCAATCATTTCTTTTTTGATTTCTCTGTCCAAAATCAGGGTCTTACCGAAGCTTAACCATGTTCTAATGATCAACTCCTTACTGAATCAGATCTTCTAATTCTCTGGCATTCCTTGGGCTATTAAGAAGGAAAGTTATCTGATTAAGATAATTTATAGTAAGACACAAATAAGTTTTAGTTTTAGCTTTTTCAGAGATCTTTTAATTTTAAAATTAGCTTTTAGAAATTGTGTGCAGCAGATGACATTGAACATGGGTGTTCCCTTATACCTTCTTTCTTCCTCTTTGCTAGTCACCAAAGTAATAGAAGCTACTGATCTTTGCCCTCCTTGTGTAAAAGGTGTTGCTTGCTCCAGACAGTCACACAAACTGAGAAGATGCACAGCTTGTATATAATTTCAAAGGACGTGCAATCTCTCAAATATCTCCCTCGCCAAGCCTGCATCAGCAAACTTCTCCTCTGTTGTTTGGCTTGAAGTTTTCACTATTGGAATAATCTATGACTGGACAGTGAAAGTCAAACTGCTATTTCTGGAAGGTTTTGTTGAGAAGAAGCATTATACTGTGTTTATCTAGGAGACTTGGTCAGCTTTGTACTTGCTCTATTTCCCGTCTGAAACTATGGTTGTCACCTTGGCTTTGAATATACTGGGAAGGAACAGGGAAACCACCATGATTTCGTCCCCTTTTGTGGGCTAGGTTCTGGTTAAGTGCTTTCCATACATTCTTCTTTAATTCTTACAACACTAAGGAAGATGGAATAATCTCCTTAAGAAGGCACCCCAATTTGGGGTACGGTTGGTGGCTCAAGGTCCCATAGCTAGGAAGCTTGGAAGCTGGTATTTGAACCCAAGTTGTCTGACTCCCCCACTTTGCTTCTCCAGGAAGCCTTTGGGGTTTTTGGAGGAACAAGCATTGAATGACATGACCAACCCAAGCGGGGGGATCAAATAAGGCACATCTGGTCACATAAGGAAGACTAGGAAGAACAGTGCACAGCACAGAGAGGAGGTTGGCTTTAACAGGAGGCATTTGCTTGACTTGTGATTAGGCTTGGCATCTAAATATCTAGATGTTCCTGAAGACTTTAGAACTTGATAACATGATTTTTCGTGCTCTCCTGACAATTCCTGTCAGCCCTGTAGTTTGAAGATCTTAGTTTACACTTCAAGCTTGGACCTGGAGGCACCAATCTATATACACCCAGTGGTGCTTTATCTACCTTGCTTCTGCATGAAGTTGGTTTTATTCTTAAACAACTGCAGCTAGGAGTTAAAGAACCTGATTTATAGAATGTAGCAGGTCATGGATTAAAAATTTCAGGTCCCACAGATAATTTTCTGAAGCAGCTTTTGCCAGGTATAGTTCTTAGAGATGGAGAGTAATGATTCTGGACAGTTCTTTCATGGTATTGTAACCTGAAGAATCTCTCCACTTTCAAGCTTCCATTTTGATAATACTATGTTTTCCATCTCCATTAGTTCAGCTGCAACAATGTCCTCGGTCAGGATATATATGGTGTCTTGGGGAAGATGAATAAGTCTTTTGTTGGTGAAGTGGGTTTGCCAGCAAATCAGATTGATGACATTTTTTACACAGCCTTTCATTTCCCTTGATTTTCAGCCCTAGTTGCTTTATAAATATGGATGTTCTGTCCAAGGGATTTTCACTTTCATTATGGAACTGATGTTGTATTGCTGTTGTAATCGGTTTACAACTTTTCCTGTTATCTCTGGGAGCACTATCAGGGTGAAACATTTTGAGTTCCACTATGAAAAGCTGTCATGTTAGTCTCTCAGCTGGCCTTCAGATCTGACCACCTGTTTGTCAGGGTGCTTTGGGGGGCTTCTAACATGCGGTCTGATTGAAAAAATGGGCCTGGCTATTTTGTGGCTAGGAAATTGTTTAGAGGATTTCTACTTTGCCAACATTCTCATCATAGCACTAGCTCTTACAGGAGCTCTTCATGGCCATTTGAACTCGACTATGGGTGCCACGCATTCAGATGGCAGCACTATTTGGGGATGTTGCTATCCTCATTTAACAGACAAGTGATAAAATAGACCTAAAAAGTGAACATTAGGAGAACCATCCTCAAATATGCATATTCTGCCTGTGTTATAAATGTTAGCAAAAGTGCTCCATCTTTCATTACCAAAGTAGTTTCTTATGAAGAGAGATTTTTATGTGTACATGATCATCAAGTCAGCTGTGGCACTGCCTCGTCTACTTTGCATTCTTTTTGAAAATATATTAGCTCATTTATGAGAAACCCTCCTAAGCCCTTTTTCTTCCAAAATGGGGTATAAATTGGGGTATATTGTTTAAGTTACATACTTTTGAAATATCTGTTTATTCTTTTCACGCTTATATCCAAAGACAAATTAAAGAATGTCAAGCACATATCAAAAGAGGGATGGAGCCTCTCTCCCAAGAAGATGCCTTTATATGTTTGACCTCATTTACAGGCCCAAAGGAACAGTATAACACTGTATGATAGCATCCCAAAATATTTGTTCTTAAACTTTGTTTCCAGTATTCCTATGGTTTTAACCTTGAAAGTACTTTCTCCTTTTCTTTTTTCCACTCCCCCCCGCCAAGGATATTTTAATAGGCAGTATTTAATTGATATAAGTAACTGTATTAGTTAGGGAACAGAAACCCCACCCCCCACCCCACCAACTCTCATCTGTTTAGAGAGAGAGAGACAGAAAGAGAGGAAAGAGACCTTTGACTTTTCTCAGATCTGGTAACTGGGTCCTTATTCCTACTTAGGAATGATTGACTGACAGTGAGAAATAGTTACCTCATTTAGACACACATTTCCTGTTGGGCTGCTACATTTATTTATGTGACCTGCTAGGTTCTTGTTGGTATTTGAATTTGTGACCCCCTGTCATAAGGAAGGGCAATGTCATGAGAGCTGGCAAAATTCTATGGGGGATCCTGGTTTAGGATCTAAATCCTTAATCAAGGATTTGACCCTTGGTTGAGATTGAGATAAGCAAAGTGAAAGAGGGCACTTCAGTTGACCTTAAATGAAAGAAGCAAAGGCATGGAAGTAGGATCGTATGTGAGGAAGCTTGCCTAACTGGGAGAATAAGTCTGTGAGGTTGGAAGTAGGAGAAAATAAGTTTGACTTGTCAAACAGGAGCTAAGATATTAATTAACTAGTTTCTTTAACAGTTAAGCCTAAATCTCTGTGCCCTAAAACAACTGAAGTTTATCTCTTATGTGAATTCCGAAATAGCTGTTCTTAACGGGTGACTCTTTCAAGCAGTGATTTAGGGATACAGGCTCTTTCCTTCTGTGTCTGTGCCACCTTCAGCACATGACTTCCAAACTCACAGCAGAAGAGAGGGCATGGATAACTGTGAGGGCAGGGTTTCATAAAGCAGACCTGGAAGTGGTGCACATCATTTCTGTCCACATTTCAATGGCCATGTCCTACTGAAAGGGAAGGCTGGGAACTGTAGTCTAGCTGTGAACTAGGGCGAGAGAGAAAACAGGCTTAGTTGAATGGCTAGCCAGTCTCTAGCGCCAGAGATAGGGACCCTGGGGTTAAGCAGGCAGGAGCTGCTATAAGTTGTTTATTAATAAATTTAACATAGACCTACTGAGTACATACTATGTGTTGGATGCTATGTTATGCACTGAGTAGGCTTTTGAGCAAAGTAGTGACATGGAGAAAGCAGTGTTTTGAGAAATTAGTCTGGTGGCAAAGTGTAAAACAAGGGAAGGCAAACTCTAAGTTGGGGAGGATGGTGAGGAAGCTGTTGTCTTTCTCCAGCTGGGGGTCAGTGAGGTTGTCCATACACCTAACAGTATCAATAGTATTAATAACAATAATGATTACTGTGTGCCATGCAGGTTTATAATCAACTTTTCATGTACTTATAAATCACTCAAACTTATGATTCAAGTCCTGTTCTTAGTTTTCCTTTTATGGATGGGGAAGCAATACTTTAAATTATTAAATCATTTGCCCATATTCACATAAATCTTGGCCTGAAGATTCGAAGTTAAGAAGTCAATGCTATTTTAGAACTACTGTCGAATTAATCAAATGGAAATAAATCTAATGGAAACATAATGAGTTTAGGAGGACAATGATGAAAAACCCTCTTACTGATTTGAGAGGGTCACTGAAACATTAAAAGACTATAGTAAACTGAATAAGAAGATGTAAAATAGAGAAACAATCTGTTAAGAAATATCACTACGCTCAGGCATATTCAGCTGGATTTAGATCAGTTTCTAATGAGAGTCCTTGGTAAATGCTAAGCTGCTTGTGTATATGACCTCTTTGCTAACTATAAGCAGATTTACTTGCAGTAAGTCATTTATAATCTCTAATTCCTTATTCTGATAAATAAGCCAGAACACTCATTTCGGTCTAACAACTTTGTCATGATCATAATACATATAAGCTCAAACAATAGACTTAATACTTGTCTGCTATTTCCAGAACTATCAGGACACACCAGAAACTTTGGGTTGTTGATGTGACATTCTGTTTTTGGCAGTTGACTGTTGGGATGGCCCCGACGGAGAGCCGGTCGTACACCACGGTTACACGCTCACTTCAAAGATCCTCTTCAGAGATGTTGTGGAGACCATCAACAAGCATGCCTTTGTGAAGAACGAGTAAGTAGAGCAGCAGCTGGGAGCCAGGCTTAGCTGGCACATGCAGCACTGCCTGATGTAACACGGCCACCAAGCCACACACTTCCCTGGAGTCTACATCTCGCTTTCTCCTGCCCTGGTTCTCTCCTTCCTTCCCAACAAAACACCGAACAAACAAGGGCTGCATGTATATATTTTCTTGTGCTCTCTTTATTCCTTACCCCATTCTCTCTCAAGATGTTGCCTCCTCGAAGCATGTTCTTACAAAGAGTGACCTCAAAATTTCTAAAGCCAGGGTGTACAGAGTGTCTATAAAGTTTAGAAACAGAGGTTACTATACATAATAAATAGCTTATTGGGATTATATTGCAATACAATAAAATAATATCTTGGTTTCCAGACTTGCTGGATGTCCTATGTATACTGAAGTGCCTGGGATCCTTATGTTACTTGACCCTTCCTTGGCATTTGATAATGGTGATAATTTTCTCCTTAATACTTGCTTTTTGGGGGGGGGGGCCTCTATTATAGCATTCTCTCCTCTATTGCTGCCATTGCTTCTCGACCTCTTTCTTTAGCCTATGGTCTTCTAGTCCATTTCCTCACTCCTTTAATAGTCACTATTTCATAAGTTGTTGTTCTTGGTCTACTTTTTGGTTATTTGCCCATTATATATCCAGAATGTTTTCCCTAAGTTTCAGAGATATATTGAAAAATTCTTACTACAAATTCATCTGAGTATCCCATAGGTACCTGAAAATTAACAAATTTCATTATTTATTCAGACATTTACTTAGATATTTAAAGTTGCCCACTCTAAGCCAGGCATACTATAATAGGTTTGGGGAACCCCAACACTGAGGGAGGATAAGACTCCTACCAGCACGGGGCCTCCATCCCAAACTGAACTCAGCATTTCATTCTGCCAGGCTTCCTCTTACTCCATTTCCTTCTAGTTAGGAGGGTAGCACTGTTTACCAATGGCTTTACCTAGAAACTGGGAGTCCACTCTCGATTCAGCCAATCTTTTCAATCCTACTTGCTAAAGTTTCTTTTGACTCCACTGCCTTCTCTTCATTTTCATTTCTCTTTGGTTTATCCTCCACGCTGGTGTAGTATGTTTCTTTCTGAAAATATAAGCTGATGTTGTAATTCTTAAAGTCCTTCAAAGACTCCCTGTTGTTCATGGTCATGCATTCCGCGCCCTGCAAGGCCTGGCCTCTTCCTGCTCTTCCAGTGTTGTCTTCCACTGTTGCTCCACAGAGACGTGGGTTTCTGCCGTCACTGACTGTCTTCTGGAGTCCCTGGGGATCTCAGTGCTTTCACAGACCCTACCCTCACTTGTGCCGTTCTCTCTGTCCGAAACACTCATCTCCATTATTCCACCTGCCCAATTCTTGCTCATCCTAGAAGGCTACTTAGGCATTGTCCCTCTGGCAAACTTACCAATACTACAACTGATTTAAATGCTTCTTTTCACTGTCCTTAGCACTCAACATATTTCTATCATATCATACAGCACCTTCTTGCAATTGTTGGTGACTTGCCTCCTTTTAAGTAGTTAGGACCATGAACTCCTTGAAAATATGTGGCTATGTCTTATTCATTCATTTTTAAAAGAAATTAAAAATAAAACTTTATTCCCCCCCTCGGCCTTTTTTTTTTGGCTGCTATGTGCGTCTTACAGGATCTCAGTTCCCCAGCCAGGCACTGAACCTGGGCCCCAACAGTGAAAGCCCAGGATCCTAACCATGAGGCCACCAGAGAACTCCCCCTTATTCATTCTTTATTGCCTAGCCAGTGCCTGCAATATACCAGACATTCGAGAAATGATTTTTGCATTAAAAAAGGCAAATTAAAATTACAATTGCATAAAATTAACTTTATAGACATTAGTAGCCTGTGAAATTTCTAACATTTCGTCTTCTCATTAATTAAATATGAAGTTAAAATGCTGTTCTGATAAGAGACGCTTGCTGCATAGCAGGTCTGGTTTGTGGTGACTTCCACATGGAAGAATCTGAGTACTACATTCTGATGGGTCTTTTTACCCTGATTGCTACTAATCTTAGCCAAGTTGATGAAGTGATTTGCGGTTATTTTCCAACATGTGAAGTAGGGCATTGAGAAGACCTGCTGTCTATGTACTTCGGAGGACCCTCTGGTGACTTGACTATGCTTACTTAAAGTCTGGGGATCCTTAGGAGAAAAGCACTTCAAATTAAAACAATTAATAAGCTTGTTTAGCACATTTTAAAAGTTCAGCTTTAAGTTCTAGTTGCATCTTTTTTTTTTTTTCTGGCCGTGCCACCCAGCATGTGGTATCTTAGTTCCCCAACCAGGGATTGAACTCATGCCCCCTACAGTGGACGTGCAGAGTCTTAACCACTGGACTGCCAGGGAAGTCCCAAACTGAAAATGTTTTGTTTTGTTTCATGTGTGAGTTTTTTTTTGGCTTCAACACACCACGCATGGAACTTCCCTGACCAGGGATCGAACCCACGACCCCTGAGTGGAAGGGCAGCGTCTTAACCACTGGACCACCA
>NW_006790558.1:0-599 GCF_000442215.2 Lipotes vexillifer
AGATGGCGCACATCACCAAAGGAATGAGGCTCCCAGCAAGATCCACTTCACACCAGAGGGCCCTCATTAACAAGGTATTGGGAACCCGGCTCACGTAACATCATACACAATGGACCACATCATAATAAGGTGAGGAAGCCAGTAGTTGGGACGTCACAACACAGGTCCCATATCACGAAGAGATAGGGAACCAGGCAGGACTAACCTCACCACAGAGGGCCCGTGCAATAAAACGATGAGGAATCCAGCATTTGGAAACTCACATCAGAGAGCCCAATCACCAACTGGTTGTGGCAAACAGCAGGAACAACCTCACACAAGAGGGCCCACATCACCAAGGGAAAGGGAACTATGCAGGAGCGCCTTCACACCACAGGACCCACATCATAAATTCTTGGGGAACACGGAAGTTGTGATATCACACCAGAGGGCACCCATCACCAAGGCCAAGTGGCACCCAACAGGAAACACCTCCCATCACAAGGCTCACGTCACCAAACTCATGGGAACCGTGCACCAGAGACTTCCCACCAGAAGGCGCACATCACCAAAGGAATGAGGCTCCCAGAAGAATCCACTTCACACCAGAGGGCCCACAT
>NW_006790559.1:0-1635 GCF_000442215.2 Lipotes vexillifer
CACCTGGAATAGTGCCTCCCAAACGTCAGGTGCTCACTGTTTGGTGAATAACGCAGGGAGCGCAGGGACCACTGGGTGCTCATCCCAAGAAGGAGGCTCCAGGGCAAGTGTTTGTCTGGAAGCTCCCTCCCTTCCTCCCTCCCCTCCCCTCCCCTCCTCAGTCTCCCCCTGGCTTGCCTCACTCTCTTACTTCCGATCTTCTCTTTTACTTCCCACCACCCTCCTCCCACCCGTCCTTTCTCTCCCCTACCTGCCCCCTTCAGCTCTCCTTTTAGGCTGAGTCCTGGTGTTCTACTCAGAGCCCGACTCCTCAGATGAAAGGGAGAGTGGAGGGTGGGGCTCTGTGCGAAGGAGGGTGAGGGGAGGCTTTGTGAAGCTGCAGCCAGAACGGAGCAGGGGTGGGCAGTGCCGACTCCTTCGCAACTCCAACCATCACCTGTTCTGCTCCTGCGGATGCCATTCACATGGAACTTTTTCAGTGGTGCCCCTTGGTGTTGGGGTGATAATCAGTTGGCAAGTGGGGTCAATGGAGCTGCAGTGAAGGGCTTGACTTCATTCCTCCAGCAGCACAGCCCATCCCTGGGAGGACAGGCAGAGCCCTCTGTGCTCAGGTGCAGACCTTGTGCCTAGAGGCGTGCACGCCTCGTCCCAGGTGTAAGCCAAGCACGGAGAAATGACCTGCTTTCAGCACATTCCTCAGGCGCTGGGAGCCGGTCAGTGTCCAGGCGAACCTGGGTCACAGGTGTGCTCCCTCCTGAGCAGCCGGGATGCTGGGCCGGAAGAGGCTTATTGTGCTGCTTTGACTTTCCAGCTCTAGAATGTTTCCAGTGTCACCGAGTCAACGCCAGCGGGGTTTGCGAGAGCGGGGAAAGCTTCTGCCAGACTCAAGGCAGCCAGCAGTGCTTCCTGAGGAAGGTCTACGAAGGTAGGTGGGGCCTGAGAAGTCTCCTGGGTGACCTTTGCCAGAGGTTAGGGGCTGGCAGTGGGTGTTCAGGGTCGGGGGATAGTATGAACCCTCCATGGGACACCATGAGAGCCTGGGCCCCAAGAACAAGGCCGGGTCCCTGTAGGACTCAGGGAAGTGACCCCTCAGGAACCCTGGGAGTAGGAACTGCATAGGAAAGGGGTTGGTTTTCTTTTCTTAACCTAGTGAAACATTTTCATCTTGTTGTGGTACTGGGCTGCCACTCGCTATTAATTGGGATGGTGACCTGTAAGCAAAGTAGGGAGTTTAGCTCCTGAGGGTAACTGGAACTGGGCTGCTGAAATTCCTCTGAGTGGGACCTGACTGTGATGGGGTTTTGGGGAACTAGGGACATAGATTGGGGGAGAAATGGTCAGGGTGGAGAGGGCAATTTCTATTCATCCTCTCTGCCCTCTCTTGTGTGGAGGGAATGGATCGAACTCTAATATACAGAGCTTACAGAGCTATTTTAGGAGAGCCCTTTAGGGGGGCCTACCTCCAGCATCTCATTCCCAGGAGACAGACATTCTCCCTACCAAGAGCATGAGTCCTCCATGGGATGTGCTATTTCCCCCTCATTCTTGATTAGTTGGTTGATGCATTGATCCTGTGATTTTGTTCAGGAATATTTACTGAGCTGCATACCAGGATATGCTGGGCCCCATACCCAT
>NW_006790560.1:0-716 GCF_000442215.2 Lipotes vexillifer
GCTCATGGGCCCAGCCGCTCCGCGGCATGTGGGATCCTCCCCGACCGGGGCACGAACCCGTGTTCCCTGCATCGGCAGGCAGACTTTCAACCACTGCGCCACCAGGGAAGCCCATATGAATTGATTTTCAACGTTCAGAAACTAGGACTCACATTCAAAGGGCTTATGAAGGGGCTGAGAAAGTGTCCTTGAAGGCTCTAATGAGAAACCCTGAAAATGGCAGGAGGTCAGGTCTTGTTGTATAGTGAGGCAAGATTCTTATCAAAAAGAAAGCTTTGTTTTTCATGAAGGAAATGAGGCAGATGACTCTGTGTGTGTGTGTGTGTGTGTGTGTGTGTGTGTGTGTGTGTGTGTGTGTAGTGTTTGCTTTTGGCATTCGAGGGGGAAAGGGAATTCAAAAGAATGTGAAGGCAGATAGAAATTCCAAAATTCTAACTCTGACTTCAAAAATTAAAGCACAGGGGAGTTGGGAACAACATTCAGAAATGGATTCTCCAGAGGACAAGGGGAAGATGGCGGAGGAGTAAGACGCAGAGATCACATTCCTCCCCACAGATACACCAGAAATACATCTACACGTGGAACAACTCCTACTACAGAACACCTACTAAATGCTGGCAGAAGACCTCAGACCTCCCAAAAGGCAAGAAAGTCCCCACGTACCTCGGTAGGGCAAAAGAAAAAAGAATAAACAGAGACAAAAGGATAGGGACGGG
>NW_006790561.1:0-3199 GCF_000442215.2 Lipotes vexillifer
ATATATATTTTTTTTTTTTTCCTACTGATTAAGTAAGAAATAATAGAGGGGGCTGCAGTGAGAAGAATGTCCTTCCCCCATGGCTTTGAGATAATACTCTAGTAAAGTCATTTCCCCTGGAGGGTAGTCCTTTGCTGTGGAGAAGGTCTGGTGCATTTCACGAGTACTCTTCCCCTCCCACTGTCAGAGCCAACAGGTAATCTTTCTCATTTCTTTACTGTGAGAACCTGATAGGATACCTGGAGCTATAACCCCCAAATATGTAAGACTACTGCTCTAAGAACTTTCTCACTCTCATGATAGTCAATATTCAGCTTCCAGCAATTTATCAAAATTACTGTTTCATTGATCACAAGTTTACGGCTGTAGTTGCTTCTGTTCTAGGTAAACAGATCTTAGTTCTGATTCTCTGGACTTACCTCTCTCTTCAGATTTGGAAGTTGTAGCTTGCCCTGCTACTTAGTTCTATGATATGTCCAAGAAAAGTCTTTGTCCAGCTTTCTCTTATTGTAAGGACAAGAGTGATGACTTTCAAGCTCTTTACATGTTGGAGTTGAAACTAGAAGTTGTCCTTGGGATAGATTTTACAAATTGTTTTTATTTTACAAATTTAAATTACAAAAGAGGCTTACATACAAATGAAGACATGTTCAAACCCAATAGCAAATCTCTTCCTACTAGAAAGAATGCTGTTTTTATTTCAAAATATCAGATAAAATATTGAATATTTTTACAGCCACAGTTCTGGAAATCATAAGAATGAATTCTACCATTTTAGCATTATAGAACTGATAAGCAAAACAATTTATTTTCTAGGCTTCTATGTAGTAAGACACAATGTCAGTTGTAGATAAGTAATGCCTTTACATTCCAAACAGAATAATACTTAAACTTTACATTTCTCTT
Source organism: Lipotes vexillifer (assembly GCF_000442215.2). Lineage (NCBI taxonomy): Eukaryota > Metazoa > Chordata > Mammalia > Artiodactyla > Lipotidae > Lipotes > Lipotes vexillifer. The sequence continues at coordinate 907 of NW_006790561.1, forward strand.
TAGAGTTCCATTCCCACATTAAATTTCATAGAATGAATTACTTTAGGGAACACTGTGACCCAGTCTGAGACATATTTTAATCATTAAGGTAAGTTTTTCCCTCATTAATCTCCTTTGCTAAATAAGCTATATATGGTTTTGATAGCAACCACAAGAGGGTAGTTTTTAACTCACAAACTGTCATAGAGGATAAAATTAACTTGAATTTTGTTTAACAAAAGCACCGTTGCTGATTGTTAAAACTTGGGAGAGTCAATATATTTTAGAAAGCCAAAATCAGCAATGTTTACTTAATAAAAAATAAAATAAAATCACCAGGAAATACCCTATGGATAATTTTTTTTCTTTCTTTCAACAATTGATTAACTATGGCATTATGTGTAACTGGATACCCCTCCCATGATAAAAGAGCTTAGTTGGAAGAATCAATAGGCAATTTTTCTGTATTCTATTATTTAAAATCTGGATTACTTATGCATAGCTAGTTATTTCATATTGTTTGACATAAATCAAAAACTCTTGTCATCATTTTTTGCTTCATTGAATTTGTGGCATAAGCTAAGTTATTTAAATTTATGTATTTTGTTGCATTATTAAAATAGAAAAATGTAGGAATTTTCAGTGAAAAAAAGCCTTACTTTACACCAAACTCATAATTCTATAGTGGTGGAAGCTAAGGTCCAAAGATATTAAAATTGTTTTTTTTATAAAAAGGAACTATCAATCAATAAATCAATTTTAATCAATATCACATAGAAGTTGACTTTAGTGAAACAGGTGAAAACTATTTAAAAAATATCTAACCATTTAAGCCTCTGGAAATGATCCTAAGGGTGAATAGAAAATAAAGAAACATCTATTTGAACCAAGGTTACTATGTCCCTTTCCCACCTCCTAGCTCAAACAAGGCCAGATACTACTCCAAACTCCTGTAGCCAAGAATATAGAGCTCTTTCTCCCAATAACACCAAGATGGAAAATTTTCCTCCCAGAGAAACAGGGTGTCAGCATTTCTCACCCTGCCCCCAGCTACTGGTTGCTGAAGCTAAGTCATGGTTGAGTACAATCGAGGGAAGGCCTTCTTCCTTCTGCTCAGCCCTGACTTATGGAATGGAGGCTCTACCTTTAGTGTAACACCTATGGGAATAGTGAACTCTTTTCACTCTTGCTCCAGCTTGAAGGGTAGTGATTTTATGCCAGGAGAGCCAAACAGAGAGTATCTAGGCTGCTGCCCACTGCAATGTGTGCTTATTCAGTGAGTGCTCAACCAATAAGTGTAGTGAAAGGCAGTTGCGAGATTTAAGATAGAGGTTAAAGTGTAAGCCAGCTAGTTTGAAGGAGAAAACCAGGAATGAAACAGCTGGGAAAAGCTCTCCTGGGATCAGAACAAAAATCAAATACTGATGTCAGAAAGTATTTCTTCAAAGGAGCCAGAATTGTTCGTTTGCAGAACAATTTTTGCCCCAGAGCATTGCTGCAAACAATTGAGCAATCATCTGCCAATTATTGGAGTTTAGCAATTGGGTGTGGTCAGGGAAAGAAGAAAAGAGCCCTTCAAAAACCATTGTCATTCAAGCATAACTGAGATTATAACCAAAGCTGTGCCTCTATGAACAACAATATCAGAGGCTGAACACTAAGGGGAGGGGGCATAGATTTCACTAAAATAAAAAGTCAATCACTAAATAAATAAACAAAAAACAATAACAAGCTCCTGAGGGGATAATACCCAAAATTGCTACAATATATTATCTAAAATACAGTTTACAATAATAAATTATGAGGCATGCAAAAAAACAGAAGAGTATGCCCCAACAACTGGGAGAAAAAACAGGCAACAGAAGGTGCCTATGACAGTGAAAAGATGTCAGATTTATCAGAAAAAGACTTTAAAGTAGCCATTTTAACAATGTTCACAAAACTAAAAGAAAGCATGATTAACAAAGCAAAGGAAAGTATGACAACAATGTTGCATCAAATAGAGACATATCAATAAAGAGATACAAATTACAAAAAAAGAACCAAATGGAAATGAAAGAGTTGAAAAGCACAATAACTGAAATAAAAAAATTCACTAGGTGGAAAAACACGGAAGGAGGAGGCTTCAGCTTCCCAGTGTGGCTGCCCAGCCGCAGATTAGGGAATATGGGGTACTTCTCTCTCCTGCAAAGACCAGGGACATCTGGCCAGGACTCCGCCACTGGACACCAATCTCCAAAGCAAGGCTCTTAGCCGAGTGGATGAAAGGCTCTTGCTGCTCCAGCCAGGAGTCAGGACTCTGCCTCTGATGTGG
>NW_006790562.1:0-1247 GCF_000442215.2 Lipotes vexillifer
TCTATTTATCTGAATAGTATTAACTTTTCAATGGGATACAACACAAAAATGGAACTGCACGAAACGTAAATGTTCTGCTCAGTAAATTTTTACATCACAAACGACTGAGCAACTGCAATCCAGGTCAAGAGATTTGGCACTGCCAGAAACCCAAAAGCACCATCGTGCCTCTACTTGGTCACTACCATCTGCCACCTCAGCAAATCTAACCAGTATTTGACTTTTAGCACTCTAATTTTACCTGTTTGTGAAACTTATTACACATAATAAATACGTATCCTTTTAAAGAAACTTTTTATTGAAGTATAGTTGATTTATAATGCTGTGTTAGTTTCTGCTCTACAGCAAGCTGATTCAGATATATATATATATATATATATATATATATATATATATATTCTTTTTCATACTCTTTTCCATTGTGGTTTATTACAGGACATTGAATATAGTTCCCCTGTGCTATACATTAGGACCTTGTTTTCTATCTATTTTATATGTAGTAGTTTGTATCTGCTAATCCCAAACTCCTAATTTATCCCTCCCACACCCCTAAATACGTATTCTTATAATCTAGCTTTCTTTTGGCGACATTATATTTTTATGTATTGCTATTCATTTTTGTCATAGTGTTAGCTGTAGTTTATTGATTTCCATTACTGAATAGTAATTAAATTTGTATGAACATACCACAACTTAGTTTTACCTTCTATGTTTAATGGACATTTCAGTAGTTTTCCAGTCCTGCAGTATTAAAAATGTTACTGTGGTGAACACTCATACCTGTGTTCTCTGATTCCTTTAAGGCTGTACTTGCGGGATCACTTTTATTACTTTCTTTCCCTGTGGCAATGTCTGTGGTGATAATGGATAGACTGGTCTTTTTCATGATCTCATAGGGGAAGTTTTCAACATTTCATCACTAAGTGAGGTGGATTTTGTAGGCTTTTAAAAGATATTCTGATTGGATTAAGACAGTTCCCTTTTATTCCTAGTTTGCTAGGAGGATTTTTTTAAATCATAAATGGATGTTTATTTTTATATTGCATTTTAAATTATTTACCAGTTTATTGATACATAGTTGGCATATAACATTGTGTAGGCTTAAGGGATACAACGTGATGATTTCATACAGGTACGTGCTGTGAAATGATTACCACAATAAGGTTAGTTAACAGCTTCCTTTTATCACATAATTACAATGTGCGTGTGTGTGTGTGTGTGTGTGTGTGTGTGTGTGTGTGTGTGTG
>NW_006790563.1:0-2696 GCF_000442215.2 Lipotes vexillifer
TACAGGTTAGGGTACAACAACGGTGTAGGGTTAGCGTACGTGTTAGGGCACGGTTTACTGTTACCGTATGTGTTAGGATTAGGACGTGGGTTTGGGTAAGGCTACGGGTAAGGGTTACAATTAGGGTTAGGATTAGGTTTAGGGTTAGGGAAAAGGGACGGTTTAGGGTACAGGTAAGGGTTTAGGGTTAGCGTACGTGTTAGGGCATGGGTTAGTGTTAGCGTACGGGTTAGGATTAGGGCACGGGTTAGTGCAAGGCTTTGGGTAAGGGTTAGAGTTAGGGTTAGGATTAGGGCTAGGGAACGGGGACGGTTTAGGGTACAGGTAAGGGTTTAGGGTTAGCGTACGTGTTACGGCATGGGTTAGTGTTAGCATCCCGGTTAGGATTAGGGCAGGGGTTAGGGTAAGGCTTCGGGTAAGCGATAGGTTTAGAGTTAGGATTTGGTTTAGGGTTAGGGAACGGGGATGGTTTAGGGTACATGTTAGGTTACGACAACGGTTTAGGGTTAGCGTATGTGTTAGGGCATGGGTTAGTGTTAGCGTACAGCTTAGGATTAGGGCACGGGTTAGTGTAAGGCTTTGGGTAAGGGTTAGAGTTAGGGTTAGGATTAGGGCTAGGGAACGGGGACGGTTTAGGGTACAGGTTTGTGTATGACAACGTTTTAAAGTTAGCGTACATGTTAGGTCACGGGTTAGTGTTAGTGTACTGGTTAGGATTAGGGCACAGGTTACGTTAAGCCTTCGGTTAATGGTTAGTGTTAGGGGTAGGGTTAGTGTTTGGAAATGTGTACAGTTTAGGCTACAGGTTAGGGTACAACAACGCTTTATGGTAAGCGTATGTGTTAGGGCAGGGTTAGTGTTAGTATATGGGTTAGGACTCGGGCACGGTTTAGGATAAGGCTTCGGGAAAGTGTTAGGGTTAGGGTTAGATTAGGGTTATGGTTAGGGTACGGGGCCGGTTTATGGTACAGTTTACGGGACACCAACATTTTAGTGTTTGTGTATGTGTTAGGGCACGGCTTCGGGTAAGGTTTAGGTTTACATTTAGTGTTAGGGTTAGGGTTACAGGACGGGGATGGTTTAGAGTACAGTTTAGGGTACGACAACGGTTTAGGTTTAGCGTACATGTTTGGGCATAGATTAGTGTTTGTGTACGGGTTAGGATTAGGGCACGGGTTAGGTTAAGGCTTCAGGTAAGGGTTAGGATTAGGGTTAGGGTTAGAGTTATGGTTAGGGAAGGGGGACAGTTTAGGGAAGAGGTTATGGTATGACAACGGTTTAGGTTTAGCGTAACTGGTAGGGCACATGTTAGTGTTAAGGTATGGTTTATGTTTAGGGCACGGGTTAGGGTAAGGCTTTGGGTAATGGTTAGGATTAAGGTTAGGGTGAGGGTTAGGGAACAGGGATGGTTTGGGGTACAGGTTATGGTATGACAACAGTTTAGGGTTAGTGTACGTGTTAGTTCATGGGTTAAGGTTGGCGTACGGGTTAGGATTATGTCACGTTTTAGGGCAATACTGCGGGTAAGGTTTAGGATTAGGGTTAGGGTTATAGTTAGGGTTAGGGAATGGGGACAGTTTAGGGTACAAGTTAGGATATGACAATGGTTTAGAGTTAGCGTATGTGTTAGGGCATGTGTTAGTGTTAGCGTACGGGTTAGGATTAGTGCACGGGTGAGCGTAAGGCTTTGGGTAAGTGTTAAGGTTACAGTTAGGTTTAGTGTTAGGGTTAGGGAACGGGGACAGTTTAGGGTACAGGTTAGGGTTCTACAACGGTTTAGGGTTAAGTCTTAGCATACGGGTTAGGTTTATGGCATGGGTTAGGGTAGAACTGCAGGTAAGGGTTAGGGTAAAACTGCAGGTAAGGGTTAGGATTAGTGTTAGGGTTAGGGTTAGGGATAGGGAAGGGGGACAGTTTAGGGTACATGTTAGGATACAACAATGGTTTATGCTTAGCATATGTGTTAGGAACGTGTTAGTGTTAGCGTACGGGTTAGGATTAGGGCACGGGTTAGGGTAAGGCTTCGGGTGGGTTTTAAGGTTACGGCTAGGGTTAGGGAACAGGGACGGTTTAGGGTAAAGTTTAGGGTACGACAACGGTTCAGGGTTAGCGTATGAATTAGGCAAGGCTTAGTGTTAGCGTACAGGTTAGGATTAAGGCACGGGGTAGGGTAAGGCTTCGGGTCAAGGTTAGGTTTAGGATTAGGGTTAGGGCTAGGGAATGGGGACGGTTTAGTGTACAGGTTAGTGTACGGCAAAAATTTAGGATTAGGGTTAGGGTTAGGGAATGGGGACGGTTTAGGATACAGGTAGGTTTAGGGTTAGGATTAGGGTTAGCAAACGGGGATGATTTAGGGTACAGCTTAGGGTAGAACAACGATTTACGATTAACTTACGTGTTAGGGCACAGGTTAATGTCAGTGTACGGATTAGGTTTAGGGCACGCTTTAAGGTAAGGCTTTGGGTAAGTGTTAGGGTTAGGATTAGGGTTAGGGTTAGGGAATGGGGATGGTTTAGGGTACAGTTTAGTTTACCACAACGGTTTAGGATAAGCGTATATGTTAGGGCACGGGTCAGTGTTAGTGTACGGGTTAGGATTGGGGCACGGGTTAGGGTAAGGCTTCGCGTAAGTGTTAGGGTTAGGGTTAGGTTTTGGGTTAGTGTTAGGGATCGGAGACGGTTTTGGTACAGGTTAGG
>NW_006790563.1:3942-7779 GCF_000442215.2 Lipotes vexillifer
TAGGTTTAGAGTTAGGATTTGGTTTAGGGTTAGGGAACGGGGATGGTTTAGGGTACATGTTAGGTTACGACAACGGTTTAGGGTTAGCGTATGTGTTAGGGCATGGTTTAGTGTGTTAGCATGGCTTAGGATTAGGGCACGGGTTAGTGTAAGGATTTGGGTAAGGGTTAGAGTTAGGGTTAGGAAACGGGGATGGTTTAGGGTACACGTTTGTGTATGACAACGTTTTAGAGTTAGCGTACGTGTTAGGTCATGTATTAGTGTTAGTGTACTGGTTAGGATTAGGGCAGAGGTTACGTTAAGGCTTTGGTTAAGGGTTAGTGTTAGGGGTAGGGTTAGTGTTTGGAAATGTGTACAGTTTAGGCTACAGGTTAGGGTACGACAACGCTTTATGGTTAGCGTATGTGTTAGGGCAGGGTTAGTGTTAGTATATGGGTTAGGACTCGGGCACGGTTTAGGATAAGGCTTCGGGAAAGTGTTAGGGTTAGGGTTAGATTACCGTTATGGTTAGGGGACGGGGCCGGTTTATGGTACAGTTGATGGGACACCAACATTATAGTGTTTGTGTATGTGTTAGGGCACGGGATAGTGTTAGTATACTGGTTAGGATTAGGGCATGGGTCAGGGTTAGGATTAGGGTTAGGTTAAGGGTTAGGGTTAGGGAACAGGGACTGTTTTAGTTACAGTTTAGGGTACGACAAACTTTTCGGGTTAGCATACGTGTTAGGCCACGGGTTAGTTTTAGTGTATGGCTTAGGATTAGGTCACGTGTTAGGTTTAGGCTTCGGATAAGGGTTAGATTTAGGGTTAGGGATAGGGAACGGGGACAGTTTAGGGTACAGGTTAGTGTAGGACACCGTTTTAGGATTAGTGTATGTGTTAGCGCATGGTTTAGTGTTAGTGTACGGGTTAGGATTAGGGCACGGTTCAGTGCAAGGCTTCGGGTAAGCGTTAGGGTTAGGGTTAGGGTTAGGGAACTGGGACGGTTTAGAGTAAACGTTAGGGTTCGACAACAGTTTCGGGTTAGTGTACCTGTTAGGGAACAGGTTCGTGTTAGTGTACGGGTTAGTATTAGGGCATGGGTTCGGGTAAGGCTTCGTGTATGTGTTAGGGTTAGGGTTATGGTTAGGGTTAGGGTTAGGGAACTGGGACGGTTTAGAGTAAACGTTAGGGTTCGACAACAGTTTCGGGTTAGCGTACTTGACAGGGTATGGGCTAGTGTTAGTTTACAGGTTAGGATTAGGGAACGGTTCAGGATAAGGCTTCGGGTAAGGGTTAAATTTAGGGTTAGGGTAAGGGTTTGTGTTAGGGTTAGAGAAAGGGGACAGTTTGGTGTACAGTTTATGGTACGACAACATTTTAGGGTTAGCATACGTGTTATGGTATGTGTTAGTGTTAGTGTATGGGTTAGGATTATGGCACGGGTTTGGGTAAGGCTTTCTTTAAGGGTTAGTGTTAGGGTTAGGGATAGGGAACGGGGATGGTTTAGGGTACAGGTTAGGATACGACAACTCTTTAGGGTTAGCCTACGTGTTAGGTTACGGTTTAGTGTTATTGTACGGGATAGTATTAGGGCATGGTTTAGGGTAAGGCTTCGGGTAAGTCTTAGGATTAAGGTTACGGTTAGGGAATGGGGATGGTTTAGGGTTGAGGTTAGGGTGTGATAACGGTTTAGGGTTAGCATACATGCTAGGGTACGATAATTGTCATTTGTAACTCTGCAGGTTTGTGAATTGCAGTGCACCTCAGCTCCATTTTTCACCTCGCTTTTTTGTGAGCTGGCCGCAAAACCTCAGGATTGCTTCAGGCCCTATTTTCTTTCTCAGGTGTCAGGCTGAGCCTTTGGTGATTTCTTTCTCGTGCTGTGAAATTAGAGTGACTTGTGCCTGTCAAAACTCTTACAACTAGTCTCTCATTGCTTCCCCCTTTTCCCGTTCTTCCTCCACACAAATTGCAAACTGTGCGAAACAGGAGGTTAAATGTACTGATTCTCCAAGTGGGGAGATTCTTAGTGACGTGGCTGGAATGGCAAAGTCGAGCACCAGGAGATGAAAAATGAGGTGCATTTTAAACACGTTTCCTGATCACATGGTTTAGTGCCCTGGGTTTCCCATGTATCTTTTAGCTGTGGGAAGATTGCCTTGAACCTGCCGATTTGGGACCCATGGAATGGGTACCATGCAGTATTACTTTAAAGGGTGTCCATGTCCTCATTCAACCTCAGTCATTCTCTTAGCGTAAATTGTTTCCAGCCTTATGTCTCATCCTGCTGCGTGTCTAGATATGTTCTATCCATGTTGCATCACAACCCCTGAGCAAAAGTTGTAAGAATTTTTCTCTTTCTCACGGTCTTTTTTAAAAATTTATTATTATATTGGTTACAGCTGATTTTCAAAGCTCCATTGCTTGCTGCTGTACATCCACTTGATTCACGTACAGAGAGACATCAATAAATTCTTTTTCAGATTCTTACCAGTCGTATATATTCTTTTGCGGTGACTGGAGTGTGCTGAGTGCAGTTCTTTTAGCTACCGTATAGGCCTTGTTGATTATCAATTTGGTATTTGGAATGGTATCTTTGCTAATTTCAACCTCCTGGATAATGCCTCACCCCCTCCACCTTTCCCGGTTAGCAGCCTTATGAGTGTTTTGTACATATTTGACTATGTTTTTGTTTTGTAATTTATTTCATGTGTAACCATTTTGGATTCCACCTTTAAGGGATATCTTATGATATGTGACTTTTTCTTTTTGAATTATGTCACTTAGAATGATCATACGTAACTCCTCCAGAGTTGTTGCAACTGGCCATATTTCATTGATTTCCAGGCTGAGGAATATTCCACTCTACATAAGTACCATATCTCTATCCATTTTTTCTCTCCAGAGGCATTTAAGTTATATCCTAGTCGAGGATCTTTTAAACAGAGAGGCAGTAACATTGGGGTGCCTGTGTCCTCTCGATTTTTGTTTTTCCCAAGATATAAGCCCATGAGTGCAAGTGGCCTATGCTCTGTAGCTCATTTTTTAGATGTTTTAGTAAACACAATACACTTTTCCAGAGTGGCCGTTGGGGATGTACATTTCCACTATAAGCCTCACAGGGCTCCCTTTTCTCCTCGTCCTGTCCTCCTTTTCTGGTGTTTACACTTTATGAGGATGGCTCTTCAGACAGATGCGAAGTGATATCCTTTGTAGTATTGATTTCCAGTGCCCACCTGTTTGGTTGGCTAAAAAGGGTGTATGCCCTTTTCTGGAATATTTTCAGAAAAAAAACCCCATACACCCTTTTTGGCCAACTGCAGTGTTGGCAATGTTCAGCCCCTTTTCTTGTGCTTAATGGCAAGTCCTTTCTACCTCTTCAAATCCCTTTCTTGCCATTCTCCCTTACTTACAAGTCCTTTTCTGTGACTTTCCTCAAGACACTTTTCAGTGATAGATATTTTCAACTCTGCAGTTTCGTGAATTTCAGTGCCCCTGAGTTCCATTTTTCAACTTGTGTTTTCGTGAACTGGCCAAAAGCAGTGAGATTTCCTAAAGTCCTATTCTGTTTCCGTGGGCAATCCTAGCCTTTGGTCAATTCGTCTTCCTGATTGGAAATAAGAGTGACATGTGCCTGTCCGAATACCTAGGACTTTTCTCTCATTGTTCCTCATCCTTCTGCTTCATCCTCTGGACAAATTGCAAACTGTACACAACAGGATGTTGACAGTGTTGACATCTCCAAGTTGGGAGATTGTTAGTAAAGATGTTGGAGGGGTGAAGCCAAGCACAAGGAGATGAGGCGATGAGATGCCTTTTCCCAACTCTTCCCGATCGGACAGTGTAACATCCTCT